>NW_027223755.1:114087542-114657940 GCF_028538775.1 Myotis yumanensis | reverse complement strand
AAAGCTCATTCTTCGGAAATACATCATCTAAAGTAGCCAGAATGGTAAACATTATCTGTACTCTCGTCATTATGCAGCATTCTATCTCTAATCTCCGTGATTGAACATGAATATAAACAGAGAACAGCGCTATGTACCAGCATTTCAAGTGTTTCTTACATGTTTCTAATCATTTCTCGGGACTGTCATTGTGTATGTGAAGAGTTTTACCAAAGGTAGACAGTTTTCCTACAAGTATTTACAGGAATCTTCAAGGTTTAAATTGAGTCATTCAGTAAACGCCAGTCTAATCATAATCACCTGTAAATATAAACAGTATTCTCTTCATTTATCAGCTTCACACATATTCTGAGCTTTATAAATGGAAATTCTTAATATTTGAAAGCACTTTCTTTGGAAAAACATTATCTAATGTAGCCAGAATGGTAAAAATTATCTGTACTCTCGTCATTTCGCAGCATTCTACCTCTAATCTCCGTGATTGAACATGAACATAAAGATAGAACGGCTCTATGTACCACCATTCAAAGTGTTTCCTACATGTTTCTAATCATTTCCCAGGACTATCATTGTGTATTTTTACAGTTTTTCAAAATTAGACAGTTTTCCCAGAAGTATATACATGAATCTTCAGGATTTAAAGTGTTTCATTCAGAAAACGCCAGTCTAATCATAGTCACCTGTAAATATAAACAGTATTCTCTTCATTTATCAGCTTCACACATATTCTGAGCTTTATAAATGGAAATTCTCAATGTTTGAAAGCACTTTCTTTGGAAAAAACATCATCTAAAGTAGCCAGAATGGTAAACATTATCTGTACTCTCGTCATTTCGCAGCATTCTACCTCTAATCTCCCCGATTGAACATGAACATAAAGATAGAACAGCTCTATGTACCAGCATTTCAAGTGTTTCTTACATGTTTCTAATCATTTCTCGGGACTATCATTGTGTATGTTAAGCATTTTACGAAAAGTAGACAGTTTTCCTAGAAGTATACCCAGGAATCTTAAAGGTTTAAATTGAGCCATTCAGAAAACGCCAGTCTAATCAGAATCACCTGTAAATATAAACAGTATTCTCTTCAATTATCATCCTCATACACATATTCTGAGCTTCTAAACAGCAATTCATAACGTTGGAAGCACTTTCTGTGGATAAACACCATCTAGAGTAGCCGGAATTGTAAACATTATCATTACTCTCTTCATTTGAGAGTTTTCTACCTCTAATCTCGGTGATTGAACTAGGCCATCAGGATAGAACGGCTCTATTTACCCCTATTTAAAGTGTTTCTCACATGTTTCTAATCATTTCGGGGACGCTCATTGTGTATTTTAAGAGTATTACCAAAAGTAGACAGTTTTCCTGGAAGTATACACAGGAATCTCCTAGATATAAACTGTGCCATTCAGAAAACGCCAGGTAATTCAGCCTCAGTTGTAAATATAAACAGTATTCTCTTCATTTATCAGCTTCATACCCATATTCTAGCTTTATAAACTGCAATTCTTAATATTTGAAAGCTCATTCTTCGGAAATCCATCATCTAAAGTAGCCAGAATGGTAAACATTATCTGTACTCTCGTCATTATGCAGCATTCTATCTCTAATCTCCGTGATTGAACATGAATATAAACAGAGAACAGCGCTATGTACCAGCATTTCAAGTGTTTCTTACATGTTTCTAATCATTTCTCGGGACTATCATTGTGTATGTGAAGAGTTTTACCAAAGGTAGACAGTTTTCCTACAAGTATTTACAGGAATCTTCAAGGTTTAAATTGAGTCATTCAGTAAACGCCAGTCTAATCATAATCACCTGTAAATATAAACAGTATTCTCTTCATTTATCAGCTTCACACATATTCTGAGCTTTATAAATGGAAATTCTTAATATTTGAAAGCACTTTCTTTGGAAAAACATTATCTAATGTAGCCAGAATGGTAAAAATTATCTGTACTCTCGTCATTTCGCAGCATTCTACCTCTAATCTCCGTGATTGAACATGAACATACAGATAGATCGGCTCTATGTACCACCATTCAAAGTGTTTCCTACATGTTTCTAATCATTTCCCAGGACTATCATTGTGTATTTTTACAGTTTTTCAAAATTAGACAGTTTTCCCAGAAGTATATACATGAATCTTCAGGATTTAAAGTGTTTCATTCAGAAAACGCCAGTCTAATCATAGTCAACTGTAAATATAAACAGTATTCTCTTCATTTATCAGCTTCACACATATTCTGAGCTTTATAAATGGAAATTCTCAATGTTTGAAAGCACTTTCTTTGGAAAAACATCATCTAAAGTAGCCAGAATGGTAAACATTATCTGTACTCTCGTCATTTCGCAGCATTCTACCTCTAATCTCCCCGATTGAACATGAACATAAAGATAGAACAGCTCTATGTACCAGCATTTCAAGTGTTTCTTAAATGTTTCTAATCATTTCTCGGGACTATCATTGTGTATGTTAAGCGTTTTACGAAAAGTAGACAGTTTTCCTAGAAGTATACCCAGGAATCTTAAAGGTTTAAATTGAGCCATTCAGAAAACGCCAGTCTAATCAGAATCACCTGTAAATATAAACAGTATTCTCTTCATTTATCATCCTCATACACATATTCTGAGCTTCTAAACAGCAATTCATAACGTTGGAAGCACTTTCTGTGGATAAACACCATCTAGAGTAGCCGGAATTGTAAACATTATCATTACTCTCTTCATTTGAGAGTTTTCTACCTCTAATCTCGGTGATTGAACTAGGCCATCAGGATAGAACGGCTCTATTTACCCCTATTTAAAGTGTTTCTCACATGTTTCTAATCATTTCGGGGACTCTCATTGTGTATTTTAAGAGTATTACCAAAAGTAGACAGTTTTCCTGAAAGTATACACAGGAATCTCCTAGATATAAACTGTGCCATTCAGAAAACGCCAGGCAATTCAGCCTCAGTTGTAAATATAAACAGTATTCTCTTCATTTATCAGCTTCATACCCATATTCTAGCTTTATAAACTGCAATTCTTAATATTTGAAAGCTCATTCTTCGGAAATACATCATCTAAAGTAGCCAGAATGGTAAACATTATCTGTACTCTCGTCATTATGCAGCATTCTATCTCTAATCTCCGTGATTGAACATGAATATAAACAGAGAACAGCGCTATGTACCAGCATTTCAAGTGTTTCTTACATGTTTCTAATCATTTCTCGGGACTATCATTGTGTATGTGAAGAGTTCACCAAAGGTAGACAGTTTTCCTACAAGTATTTACAGGAATCATCAAGGTTTAAATTGAGTCATTCAGTAAACGCCAGTCTAATCATAATCACCTGTAAATATAACAGTATTCTCTTCATTTATCAGCTTCACACATATTCTGAGCTTTATAAATGGAAATTCTTAATATTTGAAAGCACTTTCTTTGGAAAAACATTATCTAATGTAGCCAGAATGGTAAAAATTATCTGTACTCTCGTCATTTCGCAGCATTCTACCTCTAATCTCCGTGATTGAACATGAACATAAAGATAGAACGGCTCTATGTACCAGCATTTCAAGTGTTTCCTACATGTTTCTAATCATCTCGCAGGACTATCATTGTGTATTTTTACAGTTTTTCAAAATTAGACAGTTTTCCCAGAAGTATATACATGAATCTTCAGGATTTAAAGTGTTTCATTCAGAAAACGCCAGTCTAATCATAGTCACCTGTAAATAAACAGTATTCTCTTCATTTATCAGCTTCACACATATTCTGAGCTTTATAATTGGAAATTCTCAATGTTTGAAAGCACTTTCTTTGGAAAAACATCATCTAAAGTAGCCAGAATGGTAAACATTATCTGTACTCTCGTCATTTCGCAGCATTCTACCTCTAATCTCCCCGATTGAACATGAACATAAAGATAGAACAGCTCTATGTACCAGCATTTCAAGTGTTTCTTACATGTTTCTAATCATTTCTCGGGACTATCATTGTGTATGTTAAGCGTTTTACGAAAAGTAGACAGTTTTCCTAGAAGTATACCCAGGAATCTTAAAGGTTTAAATTGAGCCATTCAGAAAACGCCAGTCTAATCAGAATCACCTGTAAATATAAACAGAATTCTCTTCATTTATCATCCTCATACACATATTCTGAGCTTCTAAACAGCAATTCATAACGTTGGAAGCACTTTCTGTGGATATACACCATCTAGAGTAGCCGGAATTGTAAACATTATCATTACTCTCTTCATTTGAGAGTTTTCTACCTCTAATCTCTGTGATTGAAGTAGGCCATCAGGATAGAACGGCTCTATTTACCCCTATTTAAAGTGTTTCTCACATGTTTCTAATCATTTCGGGGACTCTCATTGTGTATTTTAAGAGTATTACCAAAAGTAGACAGTTTTCCTGAAAGTATACACAGGAATCTCCTAGATATAAACTGTGCCATTCAGAAAACGCCAGGCAATTCAGCCTCAGTTGTAAATATAAACAGTATTCTCTTCATTTATCAGCTTCATACCCATATTCTAGCTTTATAAACTGCAATTCTTAATATTTGAAAGCTCATTCTTCGGAAATACATCATCTAAAGTAGCCAGAATGGTAAACATTATCTGTACTCTCGTCATTATGCAGCATTCTATCTCTAATCTCCGTGATTGAACATGAATATAAACAGAGAACAGCGCTATGTACCAGCATTTCAAGTGTTTCTTACATGTTTCTAATCATTTCTCGGGACTGTCATTGTGTATGTGAAGAGTTTTACCAAAGGTAGACAGTTTTCCTACAAGTATTTACAGGAATCTTCAAGGTTTAAATTGAGTCATTCAGTAAACGCCAGTCTAATCATAATCACCTGTAAATATAAACAGTATTCTCTTCATTTATCAGCTTCACACATATTCTGAGCTTTATAAATGGAAATTCTTAATATTTGAAAGCACTTTCTTTGGAAAAACATTATCTAATGTAGCCAGAATGGTAAAAATTATCTGTACTCTCGTCATTTCGCAGCATTCTACCTCTAATCTCCGTGATTGAACATGAACATAAAGATAGAACGGCTCTATGTACCAGCATTTCAAGTGTTTCCTACATGTTTCTAATCATTTCGCAGGACTATCATTGTGTATTTTTACAGTTTTTCAAAATTAGACAGTTTTCCCAGAGTATATACATGAATCTTCAGGATTTAAAGTGTTTCATTCAGAAAACGCCAGTCTAATCATAGTCACCTGTAAATATAAACAGTATTCTCTTCATTTATCAGCTTCACACATATTCTGAGCTTTATAATTGGAAATTCTCAATGTTTGAAAGCACTTTCTTTGGAAAAACATCATCTAAAGTAGCCAGAATGGTAAACATTATCTGTACTCTCGTCATTTCGCAGCATTCTACCTCTAATCTCCCCGATTGAACATGAACATAAAGATAGAACAGCTCTATGTACCAGCATTTCAAGTGTTTCTTACATGTTTCTAATCATTTCTCCGGACTATCATTGTGTATGTTAAGCGTTTTACGAAAAGTAGACAGTTTTCCTAGAAGTATACCCAGGAATCTTAAAGGTTTAAATTGAGCCATTCAGAAAACGCCAGTCTAATCAGAATCACCTGTAAATATAAACAGAATTCTCTTCATTTATCATCCTCATACACATATTCTGAGCTTCTAAACAGCAATTCATAACGTTGGAAGCACTTTCTGTGGATAAACACCATCTAGAGTAGCCGGAATTGTAAACATTATCATTACTCTCTTCATTTGAGAGTTTTCTACCTCTAATCTCTGTGATTGAACTAGGCCATCAGGATAGAACGGCTCTATTTACCCCTATTTAAAGTGTTTCTCACATGTTTCTAATCATTTCGGGGACTCTCATTGTGTATTTTAAGAGTATTACCAAAAGTAGACAGTTTTCCTGAAAGTATACACAGGAATCTCCTAGATATAAACTGTGCCATTCAGAAAACGCCAGGCAATTCAGCCTCAGTTGTAAATATAAACAGTATTCTCTTCATTTATCAGCTTCATACCCATATTCTAGCTTTATAAACTGCAATTCTTAATATTTGAAAGCTCATTCTTCGGAAATACATCATCTAAAGTAGCCAGAATGGTAAACATTATCTGTACTCTCGTCATTATGCAGCATTCTATCTCTAATCTCCGTGATTGAACATGAATATAAACAGAGAACAGCGCTATGTACCAGCATTTCAAGTGTTTCTTACATGTTTCTAATCATTTCTCGGGACTGTCATTGTGTATGTGAAGAGTTTTACCAAAGGTAGACAGTTTTCCTACAAGTATTTACAGGAATCTTCAAGGTTTAAATTGAGTCATTCAGTAAACGCCAGTCTAATCATAATCACCTGTAAATATAAACAGTATTCTCTTCATTTATCAGCTTCACACATATTCTGAGCTTTATAAATGGAAATTCTTAATATTTGAAAGCACTTTCTTTGGAAAAACATTATCTAATGTAGCCAGAATGGTAAAAATTATCTGTACTCTCGTCATTTCGCAGCATTCTACCTCTAATCTCCGTGATTGAACATGAACATAAAGATAGAAAGGCTCTATGTACCAGCATTTCAAGTGTTTCCTACATGTTTCTAATCATTTCGCAGGACTATCATTGTGTATTTTTACAGTTTTTCAAAATTAGACAGTGTTCCCAGAAGTATATACATGAATCTTCAGGATTTAAAGTGTTTCATTCAGAAAACGCCAGTCTAATCATAGTCACCTGTAAATATAAACAGTATTCTCTTCATTTATCAGCTTCACACATATTCTGAGCTTTATAATTGGAAATTCTCAATGTTTGAAAGCACTTTCTTTGGAAAAACATCATCTAAAGTAGCCAGAATGGTAAACATTATCTGTACTCTCGTCATTTCGCAGCATTCTACCTCTAATCTCCCCGATTGAACATGAACATAAAGATAGAACAGCTCTATGTACCAGCATTTCAAGTGTTTCTTACATGTTTCTAATCATTTCTCCGGACTATCATTGTGTATGTTAAGCGTTTTACGAAAAGTAGACAGTTTTCCTAGAAGTATACCCAGGAATCTTAAAGGTTTAAATTGAGCCATTCAGAAAACGCCAGTCTAATCAGAATCACCTGTAAATATAAACAGAATTCTCTTCATTTATCATCCTCATACACATATTCTGAGCTTCTAAACAGCAATTCATAACGTTGGAAGCACTTTCTGTGGATAAACACCATCTAGAGTAGCCGGAATTGTAAACATTATCATTACTCTCTTCATTTGAGAGTTTTCTACCTCTAATCTCTGTGATTGAACTAGGCCATCAGGATAGAACGGCTCTATTTACCCCTATTTAAAGTGTTTCTCACATGTTTCTAATCATTTCGGGGACTCTCATTGTGTATTTTAAGAGTATTACCAAAAGTAGACAGTTTTCCTGAAAGTATACACAGGAATCTCCTAGATATAAACTGTGCCATTCAGAAAACGCCAGGCAATTCAGCCTCAGTTGTAAATATAAACAGTATTCTCTTCATTTATCAGCTTCATACCCATATTCTAGCTTTATAAACTGCAATTCTTAATATTTGAAAGCTCATTCTTCGGAAATACATCATCTAAAGTAGCCAGAATGGTAAACATTATCTGTACTCTCGTCATTATGCAGCATTCTATCTCTAATCTCCGTGATTGAACATGAATATAAACAGAGAACAGCGCTATGTACCAGCATTTCAAGTGTTTCTTACATGTTTCTAATCATTTCTCGGGACTGTCATTGTGTATGTGAAGAGTTTTACCAAAGGTAGACAGTTTTCCTACAAGTATTTACAGGAATCTTCAAGGTTTAAATTGAGTCATTCAGTAAACGCCAGTCTAATCATAATCACCTGTAAATATAAACAGTATTCTCTTCATTTATCAGCTTCACACATATTCTGAGCTTTATAAATGGAAATTCTTAATATTTGAAAGCACTTTCTTTGGAAAAACATTATCTAATGTAGCCAGAATGGTAAAAATTATCTGTACTCTCGTCATTTCGCAGCATTCTACCTCTAATCTCCGTGATTGAACATGAACATAAAGATAGAAAGGCTCTATGTACCAGCATTTCAAGTGTTTCCTACATGTTTCTAATCATTTCGCAGGACTATCATTGTGTATTTTTACAGTTTTTCAAAATTAGACAGTGTTCCCAGAAGTATATACATGAATCTTCAGGATTTAAAGTGTTTCATTCAGAAAACGCCAGTCTAATCATAGTCAACTGTAAATATAAACAGTATTCTCTTCATTTATCAGCTTCACACATATTCTGAGCTTTATAAATGGAAATTCTCAATGTTTGAAAGCACTTTCTTTGGAAAAACATCATCTAAAGTAGCCAGAATGGTAAACATTATCTGTACTCTCGTCATTTCGCAGCATTCTACCTCTAATCTCCCCGATTGAACATGAACATAAAGATAGAACAGCTCTATGTACCAGCATTTCAAGTGTTTCTTACATGTTTCTAATCATTTCTCGGGACTATCATTGTGTATGTTAAGCGTTTTACGAAAAGTAGACAGTTTTCCTAGAAGTATACCCAGGAATCTTAAAGGTTTAAATTGAGCCATTCAGAAAACGCCAGTCTAATCAGAATCACCTGTAAATATAAACAGTATTCTCTTCATTTATCATCCTCATACACATATTCTGAGCTTCTAAACAGCAATTCATAACGTTGGAAGCACTTTCTGTGGAAAAACACCATCTAGAGTAGCTGGAATTGTAAACATTATCATTACTCTCTTCATTTTTAGAGTTTTCTACCTCTAATCTCGGTGATTGAACTAGGCCATCAGGATAGAATGGCTCTATTTACCCCTATTTAAAGTGTTTCTCACATGTTTCTAATCATTTCGGGGACTATCATTGTGTATTTTAAGAGTATTACCAAAAGTAGACAGTTTTCCTGAAAGTATACACAGGAATCTCCTAGATATAAACTGTGCCATTCAGAAAATGCCAGGCAATTCAGCCTCAGTTGTAAATATAAACAGTATTCTCTTCATTTATCAGCTTCATACCCATATTCTAGCTTTATAAACTGCAATTCTTAATATTTGAAAGCTCATTCTTCGGAAATACATCATCTAATGTAGCCAGAATGGTAAACATTATCTGTACTCTCGTCATTATGCAGCATTCTATCTCTAATCTCCGTGATTGAACATGAATATAAACAGAGAACAGCGCTATGTACCAGCATTTCAAGTGTTTCTTACATGTTTCTAATCATTTCTCGGGACTATCATTGTGTATGTGAAGAGTTTTACCAAAGGTAGACAGTTTTCCTACAAGTATTTACAGGTATCTTCAAGGTTTAAATTGAGTCATTCTGTAAACGCCAGTCTCATCATAATCACCTGTAAATATAAACAGTATTCTCTTCATTTATCAGCTTCACACATACTCTGAGCTTTATAAATGGAAATTCTTAATATTTGAAAGCACTTTCTTTGGAAAAACATTATCTAATGTAGCCAGAATGGTAAAAATTATCTGTACTCTCGTCATTTCGCAGCATTCTACCTCTAATCTCCGTGATTGAACATGAACATAAAGATAGAACGGCTCTATGTACCACCATTCAAAGTGTTTCCTACATGTTTCTAATCATTTCCCAGGACTATCATTGTGTATTTTTACAGTTTTTCAAAATTAGACAGTTTTCCCAGAAGTATATACATGAATCTTCAGGATTTAAAGTGTTTCATTCAGAAAACGCCAGTCTAATCATAGTCACCTGTAAATATAAACAGTATTCTCTTCATTTATCAGCTTCACACATATTCTGAGCTTTATAAATGGAAATTCTCAATGTTTGAAAGCACTTTCTTTGGAAAAACATCATCTAAAGTAGCCAGAATGGTAAACATTATCTGTACTCTCGTCATTTCGCAGCATTCTACCTCTAATCTCCCCGATTGAACATGAACATAAAGATAGAACAGCTCTATGTACCAGCATTTCAAGTGTTTCTTACATGTTTCTAATAATTTCTCGGGACTATCATTGTGTATGTTAAGCGTTTTACGAAAAGTAGACAGTTTTCCTAGAAGTATACCCAGGAATCTTAAAGGTTTAAATTGAGCCATTCAGAAAACGCCAGTCTAATCAGAATCACCTGTAAATATAAACAGTATTCTCTTCATTTATCATCCTCATACACATATTCTGAGCTTCTAAACAGCAATTCATAACGTTGGAAGCACTTTCTGTGGATAAACACCATCTAGAGTAGCCGGAATTGTAAACATTATCATTACTCTCTTCATTTGAGAGTTTTCTACCTCTAATCTCGGTGATTGAACTAGGCCATCAGGATAGAACGGCTCTATTTACCCCTATTTAAAGTGTTTCTCACATGTTTCTAATCATTTTGGGGACTCTCATTGTGTATTTTAAGAGTATTACCAAAAGTAGACAGTTTTCCTGAAAGTATACACAGGAATCTCCGAGGTATAAACTGTGCCATTCAGAAAACGCCAGGCAATTCAGCCTCAGTTGTAAATATAAACAGTATTCTCTTCATTTATCAGCTTCATACCCATATTCTAGCTTTATAAACTGCAATTCTTAATATTTGAAAGCTCATTCTTCGGAAATACATCATCTAAAGTAGCCAGAATGGTAAACATTATCTGTACTCTCGTCATTATGCAGCATTCTATCTCTAATCTCCGTGATTGAACATGAATATAAACAGAGAACAGCGCTATGTACCAGCATTTCAAGTGTATCTTACATGTTTCTAATCATTTCTCGGGACTATCATTGTGTATGTGAAGAGTTTTTCCAAAGGTAGACAGTTTTCCTACAAGTATTTACAGGAATCTTCAAGGTTTAAATTGAGTCATTCAGTAAACGCCAGTCTAATCATAATCACCTGTAAATATAAACAGTATTCTCTTCATTTATCAGCTTCACACATATTCTGAGCTTTATAAATGGAAATTCTTAATATTTGAAACCACTTTCTTTGGAAAAACATTATCTAATGTAGCCAGAATGGTAAAAATTATGTGTACTCTCGTCATTTCGCAGCATTCTACCTCTAATCTCCGTGATTGAACATGAACATAAAGATAGATCGGCTCTATGTACCACCATTCAAAGTGTTTCCTACATGTTTCTAATCATTTCCCAAGACTATCATTGTGTATTTTTACAGTTTTTCAAAATTAGACAGTTTTCCCAGAAGTATATACATGAATCTTCAGGATTTAAAGTGTTTCATTCAGAAAACGCCAGTCTAATCATAGTCACCTGTAAATATAAACAGTATTCTCTTCATTTATCAGGTTCACACATATTCTGAGCTTTATAAATGGAAATTCTCAATGTTTGAAAGCACTTTCTTTGGAAAAACATCATCTAAAGTATCCAGAATGGTAAACATTATCTGTACTCTCGTCATTTCGCAGCATTCTACCTCTAATCTCCGTGATTGAACATGAACATAAAGATAGAACGGCTCTATGTACCACCATTCAAAGTGTTTCCTACATGTTTCTAATCATTTCCCAGGACTATCATTATGTATTTTTACAGTTTTTCAAAATTAGACAGTTTTCCCAGAAGTATATACATGAATCTTCAGGATTTAAAGTGTTTCATTCAGAAAACGCCAGTCTAATCATAGTCACCTGTAAATATAAACAGTATTCTCTTCATTTATCAGCTTCACACATATTCTGAGCTTTATAAAGGGAAATTCTCAATGTTTGAAAGCTCTTTCTTTGGAAAAACATCATCTAAAGTAGCCAGAATGGTAAACATTATCTGTACTCTCGTCATTTCGCAGCATTCTACCTCTAATCTCCCCGATTGAACATGAACATAAAGATAGAACAGCTCTATGTACCAGCATTTCAAGTGTTTCTTACATGTTTCTAATCATTTCTCGGGACTATCATTGTGTATGTTAAGCGTTTTACGAAAAGTAGACAGTTTTCCTAGAAGTATACCCAGGAATCTTAAAGGTTTAAATTGAGCCATTCAGAAAACGCCAGTCTAATCAGAATCACCTGTAAATATAAACAGTATTCTCTTCATTTATCATCCTCATACACATATTCTGAGCTTCTAAACAGCAATTCATAACGTTGGAAGCACTTTCTGTGGATAAACACCATCTAGAGCAGCCGGAATTGTAAACATTATCATTACTCTCTTCATTTGAGAGTTTTCTAACTCTAATCTCGGTGATTGAACTAGGCCATCAGGATAGAACGGCTCTATTTACCCCTATTTAAAGTGTTTCTCACATGTTTCTAATCATTTCGGGGACTCTCATTGTGTATTTTAAGAGTATTACCAAAAGTAGACAGTTTTCCTGAAAGTATACACAGGAATCTCCTAGATATAAACTGTGCCATTCAGAAAACGCCAGGCAATTCAGCCTCAGTTGTAAATATAAACAGTATTCTCTTCATTTATCAGCTTCATACCCATATTCTAACTTTATAAACTGCAATTCTTAATATTTGAAAGCTCATTCTTCGGAAATACATCATCTAAAGTAGCCAGAATGGTAAACATTATCTGTACTCTCGTCATTATGCAGCATTCTATCTCTAATCTCCGTGATTGAACATGAATATAAACAGAGAACAGCGCTATGTACCAGAATTTCAAGTGTTTCTTACATGTTTCTAATCATTTCTCGGGACTGTCATTGTGTATGTGAAGAGTTTTACCAAAGGTGGACAGTTTTCCTACAAGTATTTACAGGAATCTTCAAGGTTTAAATTGAGTCATTCAGTAAACGCCAGTCTAATCATAATCACCTGTAAATATAAACAGTATTCTCTTCATTTATCGGCTTCACACATATTCTGAGCTTTATAAATGGAAATTCGTAATATTTGAAAGCACTTTCTTTGGAAAAACATTATCTAATGTAGCCAGAATGGTAAAAATTATCTGTACTCTCGTCATTTCGCAGCATTCTACCTCTAATCTCCGTGATTGAACATGAACATAAAGATAGAACGGCTCTATGTACCACCATTCAAAGTGTTTCCTACATGTTTCTAATCATTTCCCAGGACTATCATTGTGTATTTTTACAGTTTTTCAAAATTAGACAGTTTTCCCAGAAGTATATACATGAATCTTCAGGATTTAAAGTGTTTCATTCAGAAAACGCCAGTCTAATCATAGTCACCTGTAAATATAAACAGTATTCTCTTCATTTATCAGCTTCACACATATTCTGAGCTTTATAAAGGGAAATTCTCAATGTTTGAAAGCTCTTTCTTTGGAAAAACATCATCTAAAGTAGCCAGAATGGTAAACATTATCTGTACTCTCGTCATTTCGCAGCATTCTACCGCTAATCTCCCCGATTGAACATGAACATAAAGATAGAACAGCTCTATGTACCAGCATTTCAAGTGTTTCTTAAATGTTTCTAATCATTTCTCGGGACTATCATTGTGTATGTTAAGCGTTTTACGAAAAGTAGACAGTTTTCCTAGAAGTATACCCAGGAATCTTAAAGGTTTAAATTGAGCCATTCAGAAAACGCCAGTCTAATCAGAATCACCTGTAAATATAAACAGTATTCTCTTCATTTATCATCCTCATACACATATTCTGAGCTTCTAAACAGCAATTCATAACGTTGGAAGCACTTTCTGTGGATAAACACCATCTAGAGTAGCCGGAATTGTAAACATTATCATTACTCTCTTCATTTGAGAGTTTTCTACCTCTAATCTCGGTGATTGAACTAGGCCATCAGGATAGAACGGCTCTATTTACCCCTATTTAAAGTGTTTCTCACATGTTTCTAATCTTTTCGGGGACTCTCATTGTGTATTTTAAGAGTATTACCAAAAGTAGACAGTTTTCCTGAAAGTATACACAGGAATCTCCTAGATATAAACTGTGACATTCAGAAAACGCCAGGCAATTCAGCCTCAGTTGTAAATATAAACAGTATTCTCTTCATTTATCAGCTTCATACCCATATTCTAGCTTTATAAACTGCAATTCTTAATATTTGAAAGCTCATTCTTCGGAAATACATCATCTAAAGTAGCCAGAATGGTAAACATTATCTGTACTCTCGTCATTATGCAGCATTCTATCTCTAATCTCCGTGATTGAACATAAATATAAACAGAGAACAGCGCTATGTACCAGCATTTCAAGTGTATCTTACATGTTTCTAATCATTTCTCGGGACTATCATTGTGTATGTGAAGAGTTTTTCCAAAGGTAGACAGTTTTCCTACAAGTATTTACAGGAATCTTCAAGGTTTAAATTGAGTCATTCAGTAAACGCCAGTCTAATCATAATCACCTGTAAATATAAACAGTATTCTCTTCATTTATCAGCTTCACACATATTCTGAGCTTTATAAATGGAAATTCTTAATATTTGAAACCACTTTCTTTGGAAAAACATTATCTAATGTAGCCAGAATGGTAAAAATTATGTGTACTCTCGTCATTTCGCAGCATTCTACCTCTAATCTCCGTGATTGAACATGAACATAAAGATAGATCGGCTCTATGTACCACCATTCAAAGTGTTTCCTACATGTTTCTAATCATTTCCCAAGACTATCATTGTGTATTTTTACAGTTTTTCAAAATTAGACAGTTTTCCCAGAAGTATATACATGAATCTTCAGGATTTAAAGTGTTTCATTCAGAAAACGCCAGTCTAATCATAGTCACCTGTAAATATAAACAGTATTCTCTTCATTTATCAGCTTCACACATATTCTGAGCTTTATAAATGGAAATTCTCAATGTTTGAAAGCACTTTCTTTGGAAAAACATCATCTAAAGTAGCCAGAATGGTAAACATTATCTGTACTCTCGTCATTATGCAGCATTCTATCTCTAATCTCCGTGATTGAACATGAATATAAACAGAGAACAGCGCTATGTACCAGAATTTCAAGTGTTTCTTACATGTTTCTAATCATTTCTCGGGACTGTCATTGTGTATGTGAAGAGTTTTACCAAAGGTGGACAGTTTTCCTACAAGTATTTACAGGAATCTTCAAGGTTTAAATTGAGTCATTCAGTAAACGCCAGTTTAATCATAATCACCTGTAAATATAAACAGTATTCTCTTCATTTATCGGCTTCACACATATTCTGAGCTTTATAAATGGAAATTCTTAATATTTGAAAGCACTTTCTTTGGAAAAACATTATCCAATGTAGCCAGAATGGTAAAAATTATCTGTACTCTCGTCATTTCGCAGCATTCTACCTCTAATCTCCGTGATTGAACATGAACATAAAGATAGATCGGCTCTATGTACCACCATTCAAAGTGTTTCCTACATGTTTCTAATCATTTCCCAAGACTATCATTGTGTATTTTTACAGTTTTTCAAAATTAGACAGTTTTCCCAGAAGTATATACATGAATCTTCAGGATTTAAAGTGTTTCATTCAGAAAACGCCAGTCTAATCATAGTCACCTGTAAATATAAACAGTATTCTCTTCATTTATCAGCTTCACACATATTCTGAGCTTTATAAATGGAAATTCTCAATGTTTGAAAGCACTTTCTTTGGAAAAACATCATCTAAAGTAGCCAGAATGTTAACATTATCTGTACTCTCGTCATTATGCAGCATTCTATCTCTAATCTCCGTGATTGAACATGAATATAAACAGAGAACAGCGCTATGTACCAGAATTTCAAGTGTTTCTTACATGTTTCTAATCATTTCTCGGGACTGTCATTGTGTATGTGAAGAGTTTTACCAAAGGTGGACAGTTTTCCTACAAGTATTTACAGGAATCTTCAAGGTTTAAATTGAGTCATTCAGTAAACGACAGTCTAATCATAATCACCTGTAAATATAAACAGTATTCTCTTCATTTATCGGCTTCACACATATTCTGAGCTTTATAAATGGAAATTCTTAATATTTGAAACCACTTTCTTTGGAGAAACATTATCTAATGTTGCCAGAATGGTAAAAATTATCTGTACTCTCGTCATTTCGCAGCATTCTACCTCTAATCTCCGTGATTGAACATGAACATAAAGATAGATCGGCTCTATGTACCACCATTCAAAGTGTTTCCTACATGTTTCTAATCATTTCCCAAGACTATCATTGTGTATTTTTACAGTTTTTCAAAATTAGACAGTTTTCCCAGAAGTATATACATGAATCTTCAGGATTTAAAGTGTTTCATTCAGAAAACTCCAGTCTAATCATAGTCACCTGTAAATATAAACAGTATTCTCTTCATTTATCAGCTTCACACATATTCTGAGCTTTATAAATGGAAATTCTCAATGTTTGAAAGCACTTTCTTTGGAAAAACATCATCTAAAGTAGCCAGAATGGTAAACATTATCTGTACTCTCGTCATTTCGCAGCATTCTACCTCTAATCTCCGCGATTGAACATGAACATAAAGATAGAACAGCTCTATGTACCAGCATTTCAAGTGTTTCTTACATGTTTCTAATCATTTCTCGGGACTATCATTGTGTATGTTAAGCGTTTTACGAAAAGTAGACAGTTTTCCTAGAAGTATACCCAGGAATCTTAAAGGTTTAAATTGAGCCATTCAGAAAACGCCAGTCTAATCAGAATCACCTGGAAATATAAACAGTATTCTCTTCATTTATCATCCTCATACACATATTCTGAGCTTCTAAACAGCAATTCATAACGTTGGAAGCACTTTCTGTGGATAAACACCATCTAGAGTAGCCGGAATTGTAAACATTATCATTACTCTCTTCATTTGAGAGTTTTCTACCTCTAATCTCGGTGATTGAACTAGGCCATCAGGATAGAACGGCTCTATTTACCCCTATTTAAAGTGTTTCTCACATGTTTCTAATCATTTCGGGGACTCTCATTGTGTATTTTAAGAGTATTACCAAAAGTAGACAGTTTTCCTGAAAGCATACACAGGAATCTCCTAGATATAAACTGTGCCATTCAGAAAACTCCAGGCAATTCAGCCTCAGTTGTAAATATAAACAGTATTCTCTTCATTTATCAGCTTCATACCCATATTCTAGCTTTATAAACTGCAATTCTTAATATTTGAAAGCTCATTCTTCGGAAATACATCATCTAAAGTAGCCAGAATGGTAAACATTATCTGTACTCTCGTCATTATGCAGCATTCTATCTCTAATCTCCGTGATTGAACATGAATATAAACAGAGAACAGCGCTATGTACCAGCATTTCAAGTGTTTCTTACATGTTTCTAATCATTTCTCGGGACTGTCATTGTGTATGTGTAGAGTTTTACCAAAGGTAGACAGTTTTCCTACAAGTATTTACAGGAATCTTCAAGGTTTAAATTGAGTCATTCAGTAAACGCCAGTCTAATCATAATCACCTGTAAATATAAACAGTATTCTCTTCATTTATCAGCTTCACACATATTCTGAGCTTTATAAATGGAAATTCTTAATATTTGAAAGCACTTTCTTTGGAAAAACATTATCCAATGTAGCCAGAATGGTAAAAATTATCTGTACTCTCGTCATTTCGCAGCATTCTACCTCTAATCTCCGTGATTGAACATGAACATAAAGATAGAACGGCTCTATGTACCACCATTCAAAGTGTTTCCTACATGTTTCTAATCATTTCCCAGGACTATCATTGTGTATTTTTACAGTTTTTCAAAATTAGACAGTTTTCCCAGAAGTATATACATGAATCTTCAGGATTTAAAGTGTTTCATTCAGAAAACGCCAGTCTAATCATAGTCACCTGTAAATATAAACAGTATTCTCTTCATTTATCAGCTTCACACATATTCTGAGCTTTATAAATGGAAATTCTCAATGTTTGAAAGCACTTTCTTTGGAAAAACATCATCTAAAGTAGCCAGAATGGTAAACATTATCTGTACTCTCGTCATTTCGCAGCATTCTACCTCTAATCTCCCCGATTGAACATGAACATAAAGATAGAACAGCTCTATGTACCAGCATTTCAAGTGTTTCTTACATGTTTCTAATCATTTCTCGGGACTATCATTGTGTATGTTAAGCGTTTTACGAAAAGTAGACAGTTTTCCTAGAAGTATACCCAGGAATCTTAAAGGTTTAAATTGAGCCATTCAGAAAACGCCAGTCTAATCAGAATCACCTGTAAATATAAACAGTATTCTCTTCATTTATCATCCTCATACACATATTCTGAGCTTCTAAACAGCAATTCATAACGTTGGAAGCACTTTCTGTGGATAAACACCATCTAGAGTAGCCGGAATTGTAAACATTATCATTACTCTCTTCATTTGAGAGTTTTCTACCTCTAATCTCGGTGATTGAACTAGGCCATCAGGATAGAACGGCTCTATTTACCCCTATTTAAAGTGTTTCTCACATGTTTCTAATCATTTCGGGGACTCTCATTGTGTATTTTAAGTGTATTACCAAAAGTAGACAGTTTTCCTGAAAGTATACACAGGAATCTCCTAGATATAAACTGTGCCATTCAGAAAACGCCAGGCAATTCAGCCTCAGTTGTAAATATAAACAGTATTCTCTTCATTTATCAGCTTCATACCCATACTCTAGCTTTATAAACTGCAATTCTTAATATTTGAAAGCTCATTCTTCGGAAATACATCATCTAAAGTAGCCAGAATGGTAAACATTATCTGTACTCTCGTCATTATGCAGCATTCTATCTCTAATCTCCGTGATTGAACATGAATATAAACAGAGAACAGCGCTATGTACCAGCATTTCAAGTGTATCTTACATGTTTCTAATCATTTCTCGGGACTATCATTGTGTATGTGAAGAGTTTTTCCAAAGGTAGACAGTTTTCCTACAAGTATTTACAGGAATCTTCAAGGTTTAAATTGAGTCATTCAGTAAACGCCAGTCTAATCATAATCACCTGTAAATATAAACAGTATTCTCTTCATTTATCAGCTTCACACATATTCTGAGCTTTATAAATGGAAATTCTTAATATTTGAAACCACTTTCTTTGGAAAAACATTATCTAATGTAGCCAGAATGGTAAAAATTATCTGTACTCTCGTCATTTCGCAGCATTCTACCTCTAATCTCCGTGATTGAACATGAACATAAAGATAGATCGGCTCTATGTACCACCATTCAAAGTGTTTCCTACATGTTTCTAATCATTTCCCAAGACTATCATTGTGTATTTTTACAGTTTTTCAAAATTAGACAGTTTTCCCAGAAGTATATACATGAATCTTCAGGATTTAAAGTGTTTCATTCAGAAAACGCCAGTCTAATCATAGTCACCTGTAAATATAAACAGTATTCTCTTCATTTATCAGCTTCACACATATTCTGAGCTTTATAAATGGAAATTCTTAATGTTTGAAAGCACTTTCTTTGGAAAAACATTATCTAATGTAGCCAGAATGGTAAAAATTATCTGTACTCTCGTCATTTCGCAGCATTCTACCTCTAATCTCCGTGATTGAACATGAACATAAAGATAGAACGGCTCTATGTACCACCATTCAAAGTGTTTCCTACATGTTTCTAATCATTTCCCAGGACTATCATTGTGTATTTTTACAGTTTTTCAAAATTAGACAGTTTTCCCAGAAGTATATACATGAATCTTCAGGATTTAAAGTGTTTCATTCAGAAAACGCCAGTCTAATCATAGTCACCTGTAAATATAAACAGTATTCTCTTCATTTATCAGCTTCACACATATTCTGAGCTTTATAAATGGAAATTCTCAATGTTTGAAATCTCTTTCTTTGGAAAAACATCATCTAAAGTAGCCAGAATGGTAAACATTATCTGTACTCTCGTCATTTCGCAGCATTCTACCTCTAATCTCCCCGATTGAACATGAACATAAAGATAGAACAGCTCTATGTACCAGCATTTCAAGTGTTTCTTACATGTTTCTAATAATTTCTAGGGACTATCATTGTGTATGTTAAGCGTTTTACGAAAAGTAGACAGTTTTCCTAGAAGTATACCCAGGAATCTTAAAGGTTTAAATTGAGCCATTCAGAAAACGCCAGTCTAATCAGAATCACCTGTAAATATAAACAGTATTCTCTTCATTTATCATCCTCATACACATATTCTGAGCTTCTAAACAGCAATTCATAACGTTGGAAGCACTTTCTGTGGATAAACACCATCTAGAGCAGCCGGAATTGTAAACATTATCATTACTCTCTTCATTTGAGAGTTTTCTACCTCTAATCTCGGTGATTGAACTAGGCCATCAGGATAGAACGGCTCTATTTACCCCTATTTAAAGTGTTTCTCACATGTTTCTAATCATTTCGGGGACTCTCATTGTGTATTTTAAGAGTATTACCAAAAGTAGACAGTTTTCCTGAAAGTATACACAGGAATCTCCTAGATATAAACGGTGCCATTCAGAAAACGCCAGGCAATTCAGCCTCAGTTGTAAATATAAACAGTATTCTCTTCATTTATCAGCTTCATACCCATATTCTAACTTTATAAACTGCAATTCTTAATATTTGAAAGCTCATTCTTCGGAAATACATCATCTAAAGTAGCCAGAATGGTAAACATTATCTGTACTCTCGTCATTATGCAGCATTCTATCTCTAATCTCCGTGATTGAACATGAATATAAACAGAGAACAGCGCTATGTACCAGAATTTCAAGTGTTTCTTACATGTTTCTAATCATTTCTCGGGACTGTCATTGTGTATGTGAAGAGTTTCACCAAAGGTGGACAGTTTTCCTACAAGTTTTTACAGGAATCTTCAAGGTTTAAATTGAGTCATTCAGTAAACGCCAGTCTAATCATAATCACCTGTAAATATAAACAGTATTCTCTTCATTTATCGGCTTCACACATATTCTGAGCTTTATAAATGGAAATTCTTAATATTTGAAAGCACTTTCTTTGGAAAAACATTATCTAATGTAGCCAGAATGGTAAAAATTATCTGTACTCTCGTCATTTCGCAGCATTCTACCTCTAATCTCCGTGATTGAACATGAACATAAAGATAGAACGGCTCTATGTACCACCATTCAAAGTGTTTCCTACATGTTTCTAATCATTTCCCAGGACTATCATTGTGTATTTTTACAGTTTTTCAAAATTAGACAGTTTTCCCAGAAGTATATACATGAATCTTCAGGATTTAAAGTGTTTCATTCAGAAAACGCCAGTCTAATCATAGTCACCTGTAAATATAAACAGTATTCTCTTCATTTATCAGCTTCACACATATTCTGAGCTTTATAAAGGGAAATTCTCAATGTTTGAATGCTCTTTCTTTGGAAAAACATCATCTAAAGTAGCCAGAATGGTAAACATTATCTGTACTCTCGTCATTTCGCAGAATTCTACCTCTAATCTCCCCGATTGAACATGAACATAAAGATAGAACAGCTCTATGTACCAGCATTTCAAGTGTTTCTTACATGTTTCTAATCATTTCTCGGGACTATCATTGTGTATGTTAAGCGTTTTGCGAAAAGTAGACAGTTTTCCTAGAAGAATACCCAGGAATCTTAAAGGTTTAAATTGAGCCATTCAGAAAACGCCAGTCTAATCAGAATCACCTGTAAATATAAACAGTATTCTCTTCATTTATCATCCTCATACACATATTCTGAGCTTCTAAACAGCAATTCATAACGTGGGAAGCACTTTCTGTGGATAAACACCATCTAGAGCAGCCGGAATTGTAAACATTATCATTACTCTCTTCATTTGAGAGTTTTCTACCTCTAATCTCGGTGATTGAACTAGGCCATCAGGATAGAACGGCTCTATTTACCCCTATTTAAAGTGTTTCTCACATGTTTCTAATCATTTCGGGGACTCTCATTGTGTATTTTAAGAGTATTACCAAAAGTAGACAGTTTTCCTGAAAGTATACACAGGAATCTCCTAGATATAAACTGTGCCATTCAGAAAACGCCAGGCAATTCAGCCTCAGTTTTAAATATAAACAGTATTCTCTTCATTTATCAGCTTCATACCCATATTCTAGCTTTATAAACTGCAATTCTTAATATTTGAAAGCTCATTCTTCGGAAATACATCATCTAAAGTAGCCAGAATGGTAAACATTATCTGTACTCTCGTCATTATGCAGCATTCTATCTCTAATCTCCGTGATTGAACATGAATATAAACAGAGAACAGCGCTATGTACCAGCATTTCAAGTGTTTCTTACATGTTTCTAATCATTTCTCGGGACTATCATTGTGTATGTGAAGAGTTTTACCAAAGGTAGACAGTTTTCCTACAAGTATTTACAGGTATCTTCAAGGTTTAAATTGAGTCATTCTGTAAACGCCAGTCTCATCATAATCACCTGTAAATATAAACAGTATTCTCTTCATTTATCAGCTTCACACATATTCTGAGCTTTATAAATGGAAATTCTTAATATTTGAAAGCACTTTCTTTGGAAAAACATTATCTAATGTAGCCAGAATGGTAAAAATTATCTGTACTCTCGTCATTTCGCAGCATTCTACCTCTAATCTCCGTGATTGAACATGAACATAAAGATAGAACGGCTCTATGTACCAGCATTTCAAGTGTTTCCTACATGTTTCTAATCATTTCCCAGGACTATCATTGTGTATTTTTACAGTTTTTCAAAATTAGACAGTTTTCCCAGAAGTATATACATGAATCTTCAGGATTTAAAGTGTTTCATTCAGAAAACGCCAGTCTAATCATAGTCACCTGTAAATATAAACAGTATTCTCTTCATTTATCAGCTTCACACATATTCTGAGCTTTATAAATGGAAATTCTCAATGTTTGAAAGCACTTTCTTTGGAAAAACATCATCTAAAGTAGCCAGAATGGTAAACATTATCTGTACTCTCGTCATTTCGCAGCATTCTACCTCTAATCTCCCCGATTGAACATGAACATAAAGATAGAACAGCTCTATGTACCAGCATTTCAAGTGTTTCTTACATGTTTCTAATCATTTCTCGGGACTATCATTGTGTATGTTAAGCGTTTTACGAAAAGTAGACAGTTTTCCTAGAAGTATACCCAGGAATCTTAAAGGTTTAAATTGAGCCATTCAGAAAACGCCAGTCTAATCAGAATCACCTGTAAATATAAACAGTATTCTCTTCATTTATCATCCTCATACACATATTCTGAGCTTCTAAACAGCAATTCATAACGTTGGAAGCACTTTCTGTGGATAAACACCATCTAGAGTAGCGGGAATTGTAAACATTATCATTACTCTCTTCATTTGAGAGTTTTCTACCTCTAATCTCGGTGATTAAACTAGGCCATCAGGATAGAACGGCTCTATTTACCCCTATTTAAAGTGTTTCTCACATGTTTCTAATCTTTTCGGGGACTCTCATTGTGTATTTTAAGAGTATTACCAAAAGTAGACAGTTTTCCTGAAAGCATACACAGGAATCTCCTAGATATAAACTGTGCCATTCAGAAAACTCCAGGCAATTCAGCCTCAGTTGTAAATATAAACAGTATTCTCTTCATTTATCAGCTTCATACCCATATTCTAGCTTTATAAACTGCAATTCTTAATATTTGAAAGCTCATTCTTCGGAAATACATCATCTAAAGTAGCCAGAATGGTAAACATTATCTGTACTCTCGTCATTATGCAGCATTCTATCTCTAATCTCCGTGATTGAACATGAATATAAACAGAGAACAGCGCTATGTACCAGCATTTCAAGTGTTTCTTACATGTTTCTAATCATTTCTCGGGACTGTCATTGTGTATGTGTAGAGTTTTACCAAAGGTAGACAGTTTTCCTACAAGTATTTACAGGAATCTTCAAGGTTTAAATTGAGTCATTCAGTAAACGCCAGTCTAATCATAATCACCTGTAAATATAAACAGTATTCTCTTCATTTATCAGCTTCACACATATTCTGAGCTTTATAAATGGAAATTCTTAATATTTGAAAGCACTTTCTTTGGAAAAACATTATCCAATGTAGCCAGAATGGTAAAAATTATCTGTACTCTCGTCATTTCGCAGCATTCTACCTCTAATCTCCGTGATTGAACATGAACATAAAGATAGAACGGCTCTATGTACCACCATTCAAAGTGTTTCCTACATGTTTCTAATCATTTCCCAGGACTATCATTGTGTATTTTTACAGTTTTTCAAAATTAGACAGTTTTCCCAGAAGTATATACATGAATCTTCAGGATTTAAAGTGTTTCATTCAGAAAACGCCAGTCTAATCATAGTCACCTGTAAATATAAACAGTATTCTCTTCATTTATCAGCTTCACACATATTCTGAGCTTTATAAATGGAAATTCTCAATGTTTGAAAGCACTTTCTTTGGAAAAACATCATCTAAAGTAGCCAGAATGGTAAACATTATCTGTACTCTCGTCATTTCGCAGCATTCTACCTCTAATCTCCCCGATTGAACATGAACATAAAGATAGAACAGCTCTATGTACCAGCATTTCAAGTGTTTCTTACATGTTTCTAATCATTTCTCGGGACTATCATTGTGTATGTTAAGCGTTTTACGAAAAGTAGACAGTTTTCCTAGAAGTATACCCAGGAATCTTAAAGGTTTAAATTGAGCCATTCAGAAAACGCCAGTCTAATCAGAATCACCTGTAAATATAAACAGTATTCTCTTCATTTATCATCCTCATACACATATTCTGAGCTTCTAAACAGCAATTCATAACGTTGGAAGCACTTTCTGTGGATAAACACCATCTAGAGTAGCCGGAATTGTAAACATTATCATTACTCTCTTCATTTGAGAGTTTTCTACCTCTAATCTCGGTGATTGAACTAGGCCATCAGGATAGAACGGCTCTATTTACCCCTATTTAAAGTGTTTCTCACATGTTTCTAATCATTTCGGGGACTCTCATTGTGTATTTTAAGAGTATTACCAAAAGTAGACAGTTTTCCTGAAAGTATACACAGGAATCTCCTACATATAAACTGTGCCATTCAGAAAACGCCAGGCAATTCAGCCTCAGTTGTAAATATAAACAGTATTCTCTTCATTTATCAGCTTCATACCCATACTCTAGCTTTATAAACTGCAATTCTTAATATTTGAAAGCTCATTCTTCGGAAATACATCATCTAAAGTAGCCAGAATGGTAAACATTATCTGTACTCTCGTCATTATGCAGCATTCTATCTCTAATCTCCGTGATTGAACATGAATATAAACAGAGAACAGCGCTATGTACCAGCATTTCAAGTGTATCTTACATGTTTCTAATCATTTCTCGGGACTATCATTGTGTATGTGAAGAGTTTTTCCAAAGGTAGACAGTTTTCCTACAAGTATTTACAGGAATCTTCAAGGTTTAAATTGAGTCATTCAGTAAACGCCAGTCTAATCATAATCACCTGTAAATATAAACAGTATTCTCTTCATTTATCAGCTTCACACATATTCTGAGCTTTATAAATGGAAATTCTTAATATTTGAAACCACTTTCTTTGGAAAAACATTATCTAATGTAGCCAGAATGGTAAAAATTATCTGTACTCTCGTCATTTCGCAGCATTCTACCTCTAATCTCCGTGATTGAACATGAACATAAAGATAGATCGGCTCTATGTACCACCATTCTAAGTGTTTCCTACATGTTTCTAATCATTTCCCAAGACTATCATTGTGTATTTTTACAGTTTTTCAAAATTAGACAGTTTTCCCAGAAGTATATACATGAATCTTCAGGATTTAAAGTGTTTCATTCAGAAAACGCCAGTCTAATCATAGTCACCTGTAAATATAAACAGTATTCTCTTCATTTATCAGCTTCACACATATTCTGAGCTTTATAAATGGAAATTCTCAATTTTTGAAAGCTCTTTCTTTGGAAAAACATCATCTAAAGTAGCCAGAATGGTAAACATTATCTGTACTCTCGTCATTTCGCAGCATTCTACCTCTAATCTCCCCGATTGAACATGAACATAAAGATAGAACAGCTCTATGTACCAGCATTTCAAGTGTTTCTTACATGTTTCTAATCATTTCTCGGGACTATCATTGTGTATGTTAAGCGTTTTACGAAAAGTAGACAGTTTTCCTAGAAGTATACCCAGGAATCTTAAAGGTTTAAATTGAGCCATTCAGAAAACGCCAGTCTAATCAGAATCACCTGTAAATATAAACAGTATTCTCTTCATTTATCATCCTCATACACATATTCTGAGCTTCTAAACAGCAATTCATAACGTTGGAAGCACTTTCTGTGGATAAACACCATCTAGAGTAGCGGGAATTGTAAACATTATCATTACTCTCTTCATTTGAGAGTTTTCTACCTCTAATCTCGGTGATTAAACTAGGCCATCAGGATAGAACGGCTCTATTTACCCCTATTTAAAGTGTTTCTCACATGTTTCTAATCTTTTCGGGGACTCTCATTGTGTATTTTAAGAGTATTACCAAAAGTAGACAGTTTTCCTGAAAGCATACACAGGAATCTCCTAGATATAAACTGTGCCATTCAGAAAACTCCAGGCAATTCAGCCTCAGTTGTAAATATAAACAGTATTCTCTTCATTTATCAGCTTCATACCCATATTCTAGCTTTATAAACTGCAATTCTTAATATTTGAAAGCTCATTCTTCGGAAATACATCATCTAAAGTAGCCAGAATGGTAAACATTATCTGTACTCTCGTCATTGTGCAGCATTCTATCTCTAATCTCCGTGATTGAACATGAATATAAACAGAGAACAGCGCTATGTACCAGCATTTCAAGTGTTTCTTACATGTTTCTAATCATTTCTCGGGACTGTCATTGTGTATGTGTAGAGTTTTACCAAAGGTAGACAGTTTTCCTACAAGTATTTACAGGAATCTTCAAGGTTTAAATTGAGTCATTCAGTAAACGCCAGTCTAATCATAATCACCTGTAAATATAAACAGTATTCTCTTCATTTATCAGCTTCACACATATTCTGAGCTTTATAAATGGAAATTCTTAATATTTGAAACCACTTTCTTTGGAAAAACATTATCTAATGTAGCCAGAATGGTAAAAATTATCTGTACTCTCTTCATTTCGCAGCATTCTACCTCTAATCTCCGTGATTGAACATGAACATAAAGATAGATCGGCTCTATGTACCACCATTCAAAGTGTTTCCTACATGTTTCTAATCATTTCCCAAGACTATCATTGTGTATTTTTACAGTTTTTCAAAGTTAGACAGTTTTCCCAGAAGTATATACATGAATCTTCAGGATTTAAAGTGTTTCATTCAGAAAACGCCAGTCTAATCATAGTCACCTGTAAATATAAACAGTATTCTCTTCATTTATCAGCTTCACACATATTCTGAGCTTTATAAATGGAAATTCTCAATGTTTGAAAGCACTTTCTTTGGAAAAACATCATCTAAAGTAGCCAGAATGGTAAACATTATCTGTACTCTCGTCATTTCGCAGCATTCTACCTCTAATCTCCGTGATTGAACATGAACATAAAGATAGAACGGCTCTATGTACCACCATTCAAAGTGTTTCCTACATGTTTCTAATCATTTCCCAGGACTATCATTATGTATTTTTACAGTTTTTCAAAATTAGACAGTTTTCCCAGAAGTATATACATGAATCTTCAGGATTTAATGTGTTTCATTCAGAAAACGCCAGTCTAATCATAGTCACCTGTAAATATAAACAGTATTCTCTTCATTTATTAGCTTCACACATATTCTGAGCTTTATAAATGGAAATTCTCAATGTTTGAAATCTCTTTCTTTGGAAAAACATCATGTAAAGTAGCCAGAATGGTAAACATTATCTGTACTCTCGTCATTTCGCAGCATTCTACCTCTAATCTCCCCGATTGAACATGAACATAAAGATAGAACAGCTGTATGTACCAGCATTTCAAGTGTTTCTTACATGTTTCTAATCATTTCTCGGGACTATCATTGTGTATGTTAAGCGTTTTACGAAAAGTAGACAGTTTTCCTAGAAGTATACCCAGGAATCTTAAAGGTTTAAATTGAGCCATTCAGAAAACGCCAGTCTAATCAGAATCACCTGTAAATATAAACAGTATTCTCTTCATTTATCATCCTCATACACATATTCTGAGCTTCTAAACAGCAATTCATAACGTTGGAAGCACTTTCTGTGGATAAACACCATCTAGAGCAGCCGGAATTGTAAACATTATCATTACTCTCTTCATTTGAGAGTTTTCTACCTCTAATCTCGGTGATTGAACTAGGCCATCAGGATAGAACGGCTCTATTTACCCCTATTTAAAGTGTTTCTCACATGTTTCTAATCATTTCGGGGACTCTCATTGTGTATTTTAAGAGTATTACCAAGAGTAGACAGTTTTCCTGAAAGTATACACAGGAATCTCCTAGATATAAACTGTGCCATTCAGAAAACGCCAGGCAATTCAGCCTCAGTTGTAAATATAAACAGTATTCTCTTCATTTATCAGCTTCATACCCATATTCTAACTTTATAAACTGCAATTTTTAATATTTGAAAGCTCATTCTTCGGAAATACATCATCTAAAGTAGCCAGAATGGTAAACATTATCTGTACTCTCGTCATTATGCAGCATTCTATCTCTAATCTCCGTGATTGAACATGAATATAAACAGAGAACAGCGCTATGTACCAGAATTTCAAGTGTTTCTTACATGTTTCTAATCATTTCTCGGGACTGTCATTGTGTATGTGAAGAGTTTTACCAAAGGTGGACAGTTTTCCTACAAGTATTTACAGGAATCTTCAAGGTTTAAATTGAGTCATTCAGTAAACGCCAGTCTAATCATAATCACCTGTAAATATAAACAGTATTCTCTTCATTTATCGGCTTCACACATATTCTGAGCTTTATAAATGGAAATTCTTAATATTTGAAAGCACTTTCTTTGGAAAAACATTATCTAATGTAGCCAGAATGGTAAAAATTATCTGTACTCTCGTCATTTCGCAGCATTCTACCTCTAATCTCCGTGATTGAACATGAACATAAAGATAGAACGGCTCTATGTACCACCATTCAAAGTGTTTCCTACATGTTTCTAATCATTTCCCAGGACTATCATTGTGTATTTTTACAGTTTTTCAAAATTAGACAGTTTTCCCAGAAGTATATACATGAATCTTCAGGATTTAAAGTGTTTCATTCAGAAAACGCCAGTCTAATCATAGTCACCTGTAAATATAAACAGTATTCTCTTCATTTATCAGCTTCACACATATTCTGAGCTTTATAAAGGGAAATTCTCAATGTTTGAAAGCTCTTTCTTTGGAAAAACATCATCTAAAGTAGCCAGAATGGTAAACATTATCTGTACTCTCGTCATTTCGCAGCATTCTACCTCTAATCTCCCCGATTGAACATGAACATAAAGATAGAACAGCTCTATGTACCAGCATTTCAAGTGTTTCTTACATGTTTCTAATCATTTCTCGGGACTATCATTGTGTATGTTAAGCGTTTTACGAAAAGTAGACAGTTTTCCTAGAAGAATACCCAGGAATCTTAAAGGTTTAAATTGAGCCATTCAGAAAAGGCCAGTCTAATCACAATCACCTGTAAATATAAACAGTATTCTCTTCATTTATCATCCTCATACACATATTCTGAGCTTCTAAACAGCAATTCATAACGTTGGAAGCACTTTCTGTGGATAAACACCATCTAGAGCAGCCGGAATTGTAAACATTATCATTACTCTCTTCATTTGAGAGTTTTCTACCTCTAATCTCGGTGATTGAACTAGGCCATCAGGATAGAACGGCTCTATTTACCCCTATTTAAAGTGTTTCTCACATGTTTCTAATCATTTCGGGGACTCTCATTGTGTATTTTAAGAGTATTACCAAAAGTAGACAGTTTTCCTGAAAGTATACACAGGAATCTCCTAGATATAAACTGTGCCATTCAGAAAACGCCAGGCAATTCAGCCTCAGTTGTAAATATAAACAGTATTCTCTTCATTTATCAGCTTCATACCCATATTCTAGCTTTATAAACTGCAATTCTTAATATTTGAAAGCTCATTCTTCGGAAATACATCATCTAAAGTAGCCAGAATGGTAAACATTATCTGTACTCTCGTCATTATGCAGCATTCTATCTCTAATCTCCGTGATTGAACATGAATATAAACAGAGAACAGCGCTATGTACCAGCATTTCAAGTGTTTCTTACATGTTTCTAATCATTTCTCGGGACTATCATTGTGTATGTGAAGAGTTTTACCAAAGGTAGACAGTTTTCCTACAAGTATTTACAGGTATCTTCAAGGTTTAAATTGAGTCATTCTGTAAACGCCAGTCTCATCATAATCACCTGTAGATATAAACAGTATTCTCTTCATTTATCAGCTTCACACATATTCTGAGCTTTATAAATGGAAATTCTTAATATTTGAAAGCACTTTCTTTGGAAAAACATTATCTAATGTAGCCAGAATGGTAAAAATTATCTGTACTCTCGTCATTTCGCAGCATTCTACCTCTAATCTCCGTGATTGAACATGAACATAAAGATAGAACGGCTCTATGTACCAGCATTTCAAGTGTTTCCTACATGTTTCTAATCATTTCCCAGGACTATCATTGTGTATTTTTACAGTTTTTCAAAATTAGACAGTTTTCCCAGAAGTATATACATGAATCTTCAGGATTTAAAGTGTTTCATTCAGAAAACGCCAGTCTAATCATAGTCACCTGTAAATATAAACAGTATTCTCTTCATTTATCAGCTTCACACATATTCTGAGCTTTATAAATGGAAATTCTCAATGTTTGAAAGCACTTTCTTTGGAAAAACATCATCTAAAGTAGCCAGAATGGTAAACATTATCTGTACTCTCGTCATTTCGCAGCATTCTACCTCTAATCTCCCCGATTGAACATGAACATAAAGATAGAACAGCTCTATGTACCAGCATTTCAAGTGTTTCTTACATGTTTCTAATCATTTCTCGGGACTATCATTGTGTATGTTAAGCGTTTTACGAAAAGTAGACAGTTTTCCTAGAAGTATACCCAGGAATCTTAAAGGTTTAAATTGAGCCATTCAGAAAACGCCAGTCTAATCAGAATCACCTGTAAATATAAACAGTATTCTCTTCATTTATCATCCTCATACACATATTCTGAGCTTCTAAACAGCAATTCATAACGTTGGAAGCACTTTCTGTGGATAAACACCATCTAGAGTAGCGGGAATTGTAAACATTATCATTACTCTCTTCATTTGAGAGTTTTCTACCTCTAATCTCGGTGATTGAACTAGGCCATCAGGATAGAACGGCTCTATTTACCCCTATTTAAAGTGTTTCTCACATGTTTCTAATCATTTCGGGGACTCTCATTGTGTATTTTAAGAGTATTACCAAAAGTAGACAGTTTTCCTGAAAGCATACACAGGAATCTCCTAGATATAAACTGTGCCATTCAGAAAACTCCAGGCAATTCAGCCTCAGTTGTAAATATAAACAGTATTCTCTTCATTTATCAGCTTCATACCCATATTCTAGCTTTATAAACTGCAATTCTTAATATTTGAAAGCTCATTCTTCGGAAATACATCATCTAAAGTAGCCAGAATGGTAAACATTATCTGTACTCTCGTCATTGTGCAGCATTCTATCTCTAATCTCCGTGATTGAACATGAATATAAACAGAGAACAGCGCTATGTACCAGCATTTCAAGTGTTTCTTACATGTTTCTAATCATTTCTCGGGACTGTCATTGTGTATGTGTAGAGTTTTACCAAAGGTAGACAGTTTTCCTACAAGTATTTACAGGAATCTTCAAGGTTTAAATTGAGTCATTCAGTAAACGCCAGTCTAATCATAATCACCTGTAAATATAAACAGTATTCTCTTCATTTATCAGCTTCACACATATTCTGAGCTTTATAAATGGAAATTCTTAATATTTGAAACCACTTTCTTTGGAAAAACATTATCTAATGTAGCCAGAATGGTAAAAATTATCTGTACTCTCTTCATTTCGCAGCATTCTACCTCTAATCTCCGTGATTGAACATGAACATAAAGATAGATCGGCTCTATGTACCACCATTCAAAGTGTTTCCTACATGTTTCTAATCATTTCCCAAGACTATCATTGTGTATTTTTACAGTTTTTCAAAGTTAGACAGTTTTCCCAGAAGTATATACATGGATCTTCAGGATTTAAAGTGTTTCATTCAGAAAACGCCAGTCTAATCATAGTCACCTGTAAATATAAACAGTATTCTCTTCATTTATCAGCTTCACACATATTCTGAGCTTTATAAATGGAAATTCTCAATGTTTGAAAGCACTTTCTTTGGAAAAACATCATCTAAAGTAGCCAGAATGGTAAACATTATCTGTACTCTCGTCATTATGCAGCATTCTATCTCTAATCTCCGTGATTGAACATGAATATAAACAGAGAACAGCGCTATGTACCAGCATTTCAAGTGTTTCTTACATGTTTCTAATCATTTCTCGGGACTATCATTGTGTATGTGAAGAGTTTTACCAAAGGTAGACAGTTTTCCTACAAGTATTTACAGGTATCTTCAAGGTTTAAATTGAGTCATTCTGTAAACGCCAGTCTCATCATAATCACCTGTAAATATAAACAGTATTCTCTTCATTTATCAGCTTCACACATATTCTGAGCTTTATAAATGGAAATTCTTAATATTTGAAAGCACTTTCTTTGGAAAAACATTATCTAATGTAGCCAGAATGGTAAAAATTATCTGTACTCTCGTCATTTCGCAGCATTCTACCTCTAATCTCCGTGATTGAACATGAACATAAAGATAGAACGGCTCTATGTACCAGCATTTCAAGTGTTTCCTACATGTTTCTAATCATTCCCAGGACTATCATTGTGTATTTTTACAGTTTTTCAAAATTAGACAGTTTTCCCAGAAGTATATACATGAATCTTCAGGATTTAAAGTGTTTCATTCAGAAAACGCCAGTCTAATCATAGTCACCTGTAAATATAAACAGTATTCTCTTCATTTATCAGCTTCACACATATTCTGAGCTTTATAAATGGAAATTCTCAATGTTTGAAAGCTCTTTCTTTGGAAAAACATCATCTAAAGTAGCCAGAATGGTAAACATTATCTGTACTCTCGTCATTTCGCAGCATTCTACCTCTAATCTCCCCGATTGAACATGAACATAAAGATAGAACAGCTCTATGTACCAGCATTTCAAGTGTTTCTTACATGTTTCTAATCATTTCTCGGGACTATCATTGTGTATGTTAAGCGTTTTACGAAAAGTAGACAGTTTTCCTAGAAGTATACCCAGGAATCTTAAAGGTTTAAATTGAGCCATTCAGAAAACGCCAGTCTAATCAGAATCACCTGTAAATATAAACAGTATTCTCTTCATTTATCATCCTCATACACATATTCTGAGCTTCTAAACAGCAATTCATAACGTTGGAAGCACTTTATGTGGATAAACACCATCTAGAGCAGCCGGAATTGTAAACATTATCATTACTCTCTTCATTTGAGAGTTTTCTACCTCTAATCTCGGTGATTGAACTAGGCCATCAGGATAGAACGGCTCTATTTACCCCTATTTAAAGTGTTTCTCACATGTTTCTAATCATTTCGGGGACTCTCATTGTGTATTTTAAGAGTATTACCAAAAGTAGACAGTTTTCCTGAAAGTATACACAGGAATCTCCTAGATATAAACTGTGCCATTCAGAAAACGCCAGGCAATTCAGCCTCAGTTGTAAATATAAACAGTATTCTCTTCATTTATCAGCTTCATACCCATATTCTAACTTTATAAACTGCAATTCTTAATATTTGAAAGCTCATTCTTCGGAAATACATCATCTAAAGTAGCCAGAATGGTAAACATTATCTGTACTCTCGTCATTATGCAGCATTCTATCTCTAATCTCCGTGATTGAACATGAATATAAACAGAGAACAGCGCTATGTACCAGAATTTCAAGTGTTTCTTACATGTTTCTAATCATTTCTCGGGACTGTCATTTTGTATGTGAAGAGTTTTACCAAAGGTGGACAGTTTTCCTACAAGTATTTACAGGAATCTTCAAGGTTTAAATTGAGTAATTCAGTAAACGCCAGTCTAATCATAATCACCTGTAAATATAAACAGTATTCTCTTCATTTATCGGCTTCACACATATTCTGAGCTTTATAAATGGAAATTCTTAATATTTGAAAGCACTTTCTTTGGAAAAACATTATCTAATGTAGCCAGAATGGTAAAAATTATCTGTACTCTCGTCATTTCGCAGCATTCTACCTCTAATCTCCGTGATTGAACATGAACATAAAGATAGAACGGCTCTATGTACCACCATTCAAAGTGTTTCCTACATGTTTCTAATCATTTCCCAGGACTATCATTGTGTATTTTTACAGTTTTTCAAAATTAGACAGTTTTCCCAGAAGTATATACATGAATCTTCAGGATTTAAAGTGTTTCATTCAGAAAACGCCAGTCTAATCATAGTCACCTGTAAATATAAACAGTATTCTCTTCATTTATCAGCTTCACACATATTCTGAGCTTTATAAAGGGAAATTCTCAATGTTTGAAAGCTCTTTCTTTGGAAAAACATCATCTAAAGTAGCCAGAATGGTAAACATTATCTGTACTCTCGTCATTTCGCAGCATTCTACCTCTAATCTCCCCGATTGAACATGAACATAAAGATAGAACAGCTCTATGTACCAGCATTTCAAGTGTTTCTTACATGTTTCTAATCATTTCTCGGGACTATCATTGTGTATGTTAAGCGTTTTACGAAAAGTAGACAGTTTTCCTAGAAGAATACCCAGGAATCTTAAAGGTTTAAATTGAGCCATTCAGAAAACGCCAGTCTAATCAGAATCACCTGTAAATATAAACAGTATTCTCTTCATTTATCATCCTCATACACATATTCTGAGCTTCTAAACAGCAATTCATAACGTTGGAAGCACTTTCTGTGGATAAACACCATCTAGAGCAGCCGGAATTGTAAACATTATCATTACTCTCTTCATTTGAGAGTTTTCTCCCTCTAATCTCGGTGATTGAACTAGGCCATCAGGATAGAACGGCTCTATTTACCCCTATTTAAAGTGTTTCTCACATGTTTCTAATCATTTCGGGGACTCTCATTGTGTATTTTAAGAGTATTACCAAAAGTAGACAGTTTTCCTGAAAGTATACACAGGAATCTCCTAGATATAAACTGTGCCATTCAGAAAACGCCAGGCAATTCAGCCTCAGTTGTAAATATAAACAGTATTCTCTTCATTTATCAGCTTCATACCCATATTCTAGCTTTATTAACTGCAATTCTTAATATTTGAAAGCTCATTCTTCGGAAATACATCATCTAAAGTAGCCAGAATGGTAAACATTATCTGTACTCTCGTCATTATGCAGCATTCTATCTCTAATCTCCGTGATTGAACATGAATATAAACAGAGAACAGCGCTATGTACCAGCATTTCAAGTGTTTCTTACATGTTTCTAATCATTTCTCGGGACTGTCATTGTGTATGTGAAGAGTTTTACCAAAGGTGGACAGTTTTCCTACAAGTATTTACAGGAATCTTCAAGGTTTAAATTGAGTCATTCAGTAAACGCCAGTCTAATCATAATCACCTGTAAATATAAACAGTATTCTCTTCATTTATCGGCTTCACACATATTCTGAGCTTTATAAATGGAAATTCTTAATATTTGAAAGCACTTTCTTTGGAAAAACATTATCTAATGTAGCCAGAATGGTAAAAATTATCTGTACTCTCGTCATTTCGCAGCATTCTACCTCTAATCTCCGTGATTGAACATGAACATAAAGATAGAACGGCTCTATGTACCACCATTCAAAGTGTTTCCTACATGTTTCTAATCATTTCCCAGGACTATCATTGTGTATTTTTACAGTTTTTCAAAATTAGACAGTTTTCCCAGAAGTATATACATGAATCTTCAGGATTTAAAGTGTTTCATTCAGAAAACGCCAGTCTAATCATAGTCACCTGTAAATATAAACAGTATTCTCTTCATTTATCAGCTTCACACATATTCTGAGCTTTATAAAGGGAAATTCTCAATGTTTGAAAGCACTTTCTTTGGAAAAACATCATCTAAAGTAGCCCGAATGGTAAACATTATCTGTACTCTCGTCATTTCGCAGCATTCTACCTCTAATCTCCCCGATTGAACATGAACATAAAGATAGAACAGCTCTATGTACCAGCATTTCAAGTGTTTCTTACATGTTTCTAATCATTTCTCGGGACTATCATTGTGTATGTTAAGCGTTTTACGAAGAGTAGACAGTTTTCCTAGAAGTATACCCAGGAATCTTAAAGGTTTAAATTGAGCCATTCAGAAAACGCCAGTCTAATCAGAATCACCTGTAAATATAAACAGTATTCTCTTCATTTATCATCCTCATACACATATTCTGAGCTTCTAAACAGCAATTCATAACGTTGGAAGCACTTTCTGTGGATAAACACCATCTAGAGTAGCGGGAATTGTAAACATTATCATTACTCTCTTCATTTTTAGAGTTTTCTACCTCTAATCTCGGTGATTGAACTAGGCCATCAGGATAGAACGGCTCTATTTACCCCTATTTAAAGTGTTTCTCACATGTTTCTAATCATTTCGGGGACTATCATTGTGTATTTTAAGAGTATTACCAAAAGTAGACAGTTTTCCTGAAAGTATACACAGGAATCTCCTAGATATAAACTGTGCCATTCAGAAAACGCCAGGCAATTCAGCCTCAGTTGTAAATATAAACAGTATTCTCTTCATTTATCAGCTTCATACCCATATTCTAGCTTTATAAACTGCAATTCTTAATATTTGAAAGCTCATTCTTCGGAAATACATCATCTAAAGTAGCCAGAATGGTAAACATTATCTGTACTCTCGTCATTATGCAGAATTCTATCTCTAATCTCAATGATTGAACATGAATATAAACAGAGAACAGCGCTATGTACCAGCATTTCAAGTGTTTCTTACATGTTTCTAATCATTTCTCGGGACTATCATTGTGTATGTGAAGAGTTTTACCAAAGGTAGACAGTTTTCCTACAAGTATTTACAGGAATCTTCAAGGTTTAAATTGAGTCATTCAGTAAACGCCAGTCTAATCATAATCACCTGTAAATATAAACAGTATTCTCTTCATTTATCAGCTTCTCACATATTCTGAGCTTTATAAATGGAAATTCTTAATATTTGAAAGCACTTTCTTTGGAAAAACCTTATCTAATGTAGCCAGAATGGTAAAAATTATCTGTACTCTCGTCATTTCGCAGCATTCTACCTCTAATCTCCGTGATTGAACATGAACATAAAGATAGATCGGCTCTATGTACCACCATTCAAAGTGTTTCCTACATGTTTCTAATCATTTCCCATGACTATCATTGTGTATTTTTACAGTTTTTCAAAATTAGACAGTTTTCCCAGAAGTATATACATGAATCTTCAGGATTTAAAGTGTTTCATTCAGAAAACGCCAGTCTAATCATAGTCAACTGTAAATATAAACAGTATTCTCTTCATTTATCAGCTTCACACATATTCTGAGCTTTATAAATGGAAATTCTCAATGTTTGAAAGCACTTTCTTTGGAAAAACATCATCTAAAGTAGCCGGAATGGTAAACATTATCTGTACTCTTGTCATTTCGCAGCATTCTACCTCTAATCTCCCCGATTGAACATGAACATAAAGATAGAACAGCTCTATGTACCAGCATTTCAAGTGTTTCTTACATGTTTCTAATCATTTCTCGGGACTATCATTGTGTATGTTAAGCGTTTTATGAAAAGTAGACAGTTTTCCTAGAAGTATACCCAGGAATCTTAAAGGTTTAAATTGAGCCATTCAGAAAACGCCAGTCTAATCAGAATCACCTGTAAATATAAACAGTATTCTCTTCATTTATCATCCTCATACACATAGTCTGAGCTTCTAAACAGCAATTCATAACGTTGGAAGCACTTTCTGTGGATAAACACCCTCTAGAGTAGCGGGAATTGTAAACATTATCATTACTCTCTTCATTTTTAGAGTTTTCTACCTCTAATCTCGGTGATTGAACTAGGCCATCAGGATAGAATGGCTCTATTTACCCCTATTTAAAGTGTTTCTCACATGTTTCTAATCATTTCGGGGACTATCATTGTGTATTTTAAGAGTATTACCAAAAGTAGACAGTTTTCCTGAAAGTATACACAGGAATCTCCTAGATATAAACTGTGCCATTCAGAAAACGCCAGGCAATTCAGCCTCAGTTGTAAATATAAACAGTATTCTCTTCATTTATCAGCTTCATACCCATATTCTAGCTTTATAAACTGCAATTCTTAATATTTCAAAGCTCATTCTTCGGAAATACATCATCTAAAGTAGCCAGAATGGTAAACATTATCTGTACTCTCCTCATTATGCAGCATTCTATCTCTAATCTCCGTGATTGAACATGAATATAAACAGAGAACAGCGCTATGTACCAGCATTTCAAGTGTTTCTTACATGTTTCTAATCATTTCTCGGGACTGTCATTGTGTATGTGAAGAGTTTTACCAAAGGTAGACAGTTTTCCTACAAGTATTTACAGGAATCTTCAAGGTTTAAATTGAGTCATTCAGTAAACGCCAGTCTAATCATAATCACCTGTAAATATAAACAGTATTCTCTTCATTTATCAGCTTCACACATATTCTGAGCTTTATAAATGGAAATTCTTAATATTTGAAAGCACTTTCTTTGGAAAAACATTATCTAATGTAGCCAGAATGGTAAAAATTATCTGTACTCTCGTCATTTCGCAGCATTCTACCTCTAATCTCCGTGATTGAACATGAACATAAAGATAGATCGGCTCTATGTACCACCATTCAAAGTGTTTCCTACATGTTTCTAATCATTTCCCATGACTATCATTGTGTATTTTTACAGTTTTTCAAAATTAGACAGTTTTCCCAGAAGTATATACATGAATCTTCAGGATTTAAAGTGTTTCATTCAGAAAACGCCAGTCTAATCATAGTCAACTGTAAATATAAACAGTATTCTCTTCATTTATCAGCTTCACACATATTCTGAGCTTTATAAATGGAAATTCTCAATGTTTGAAAGCACTTTCTTTGGAAAACATCATCTAAAGTAGCCGGAATGGTAAACATTATCTGTACTCTCGTCATTTCGCAGCATTCTACCTCTAATCTCCCCGATTGAACATGAACATAAAGATAGAACAGCTCTATGTACCAGCATTTCAAGTGTTTCTTACATGTTTCTAATCATTTCTCGGGACTATCATTGTGTATGTTAAGCGTTTTACGAAAAGTAGACAGTTTTCCTAGAAGTATACCCAGGAATCTTAAAGGTTTAAATTGAGCCATTCAGAAAACGCCAGTCTAATCAGAATCACCTGTAAATATAAACAGTATTCTCTTCATTTATCATCCTCATACACATATTCTGAGCTTCTAAACAGCAATTCATAACGTTGGAAGCACTTTCTGTGGAAAAACACCATCTAGAGTAGCGGGAATTGTAAACATTATCATTACTCTCTTCATTTGAGAGTTTTCTTCCTCTAATCTCGGTGATTGAACTAGGCCATCAGGATAGAACGGCTCTATTTACCCCTATTTAAAGTGTTTCTCACATGTTTCTAATCATTTCGGGGACTCTCATTGTGTATTTTAAGAGTATTACCAAAAGTAGACAGTTTTCCTGAAAGTATACACAGGAATCTCCTAGATATAAACTGTGCCATTCAGAAAACGCCAGGCATTTCAGCCTCAGTTGTAAATATAAACAGTATTCTCTTCATTTATCAGCTTCATACCCATATTCTAGCTTTATAAACTGCAATTCTTAATATTTGAAAGCTCATTCTTCGGAAATACATCATCTAAAGTAGCCAGAATGGTAAACATTATCTGTACTCTCGTCATTATGCAGCATTCTATCTCTAATCTCCGTGATTGAACATGAATATAAACAGAGAACAGCGCTATGTACCAGCATTTCAAGTGTTTCTTACATGTTTCTAATCATTTCTCGGGACTGTCATTGTGTATGTGAAGAGTTTTACCAAAGGTAGACAGTTTTCCTACAAGTATTTACAGGAATCTTCAAGGTTTAAATTGAGTCATTCAGTAAACGCCAGTCTAATCATAATCACCTGTAAATATCAACAGTATTCTCTTCATTTATCAGCTTCACACATATTCTGAGCTTTATAAATGGAAATTCTTAATATTTGAAAGCACTTTCTTTGGAAAAACATTATCTAATGTAGCCAGAATGGTAAAAATTATCTGTACTCTCGTCATTTCGCAGCATTCTACCTCTAATCTCCGTGATTGAACATGAACATAAAGATAGAACGGCTCTATGTACCACCATTCAAAGTGTTTCCTACATGTTTCTCATCATTTCCCAGGACTATCATTGTGTATTTTTACAGTTTTTCAAAATTAGACAGTTTTCCCAGAAGTATATACATGAATCTTCAGGATTTAAAGTGTTTCATTCAGAAAACGCCAGTCTAATCATAGTCACCTGTAAATATAAACAGTATTCTCTTCATTTATCAGCTTCACACATATTCTGAGCTTTATAAATGGAAATTCTCAATGTTTGAAAGCACTTTCTTTGGAAAAACATCATCTAAAGTAGCCAGAATGGTAAACATTATCTGTACTCTCGTCATTTCGCAGCATTCTACCTCTAATCTCCCCGATTGAACATGAACATAAAGATAGAACAGCTCTATGTACCAGCATTTCAAGTGTTTCTTACATGTTTCTAATTATTTCTCGGGACTATCATTGTGTATGTTAAGCGTTTTACGAAAAGTAGACAGTTTTCCTAGAAGTATACCCAGGAATCTTAAAGGTTTAAATTGAGCCATTCAGAAAACGCCAGTCTAATCAGAATCACCTGTAAATATAAACAGTATTCTCTTCATTTATCATCCTCATACACATATTCTGAGCTTCTAAACAGCAATTCATAACGTTGGAAGCACTTTCTGTGGAAAAACACCATCTAGAGTAGCCGGAATTGTAAACATTATCATTACTCTCTTCATTTGAGAGTTTTCTACCTCTAATCTCGGTGATTGAACTAGGCCATCAGGATAGAACGGCTCTATTTACCCCTATTTAAAGTGTTTCTCACATGTTTGTAATCATTTCCGGGACTATCATTGTGTATTTTAAGAGTATTACCAAAAGTAGACAGTTTTCCTGAAAGTATACACAGGAATCTCCTAGATATAAACTGTGCCATTCAGAAAACGCCAGGCAATTCAGCCTCAGTTGTAAATATAAACAGTATTCTCTTCATTTATCAGCTTCATACCCATATTCTAGCTTTATAAACTGCAATTCTTAATATTTGAAAGCTCATTCTTCGGAAATACATCATCTAAAGTAGCCAGAATGGTAAACATTATCTGTACTCTCGTCATTATGCAGCATTCTATCTCTAATCTCCGTGATTGAACATGAATATAAACAGAGAACAGCGCTATGTACCAGCATTTCAAGTGTTTCTTACATGTTTCTAATCATTTCTCAGGACTATCATTGTGTATGTGAAGAGTTTTACCAAAGGTAGACAGTTTTCCTACAAGTATTTACAGGAATCTTCAAGGTTTAAATTGAGTCATTCATTAAACGCCAGTCTAATCATAATCACCTGTAAATATAAATAGTATTCTCTTCATTTATCAGCTTCACACATATTCTGAGCTTTATAAATGGAAATTCTTAATATTTGAAAGCACTTTCTTTGGAAAAACATTATCTAATGTAGCCAGAATGGTAAAAATTATCTGTACTCTCGTCATTTCGCAGCATTCTACCTCTAATCTCCGTGATTGAACATGAACATAAAGATAGATCGGCTCTAAGTACCACCATTCAAAGTGTTTCCTACATGTTTCTAATCATTTCCCAGGACTATCATTGTGTATTTTTACAGTTTTTCAAAATTAGACAGTTTTCCCAGAAGTATATACATGAATCTTCAGGATTTAAAGTGTTTCATTCAGAAAACGCCAGTCTAATCATAGTCACCTGTAAATATAAACAGTATTCTCTTCATTTATCAGCTTCACACATATTCTGAGCTTTATAAATGGAAATTCTCAATGTTTGAAAGCACTTTCTTTGGAAAAACATCATCTAAAGTAGCCGGAATGGTAAACATTATCTGTACTCTCGTCATTTCGCAGCATTCTACCTCTAATCTCCCCGATTGAACATGAACATAAAGATAGAACAGCTCTATGTACCAGCATTTCAAGTGTTTCTTACATGTTTCTAATCATTTCTCGGGACTATCATTGTGTATGTTAAGCGTTTTACGAAAAGTAGACAGTTGTCCTAGAAGTATACCCAGGAATCTTAAAGGTTTAAATTGAGCCATTCAGAAAACGCCAGTCTAATCAGAATCACCTGTAAATATAAACAGTATTCTCTTCATTTATCATCCTCATACACATATTCTGAGCTTCTAAACAGCAATTCATAACGTTGGAAGCACTTTCTGTGGAAAAACACCATCTAGAGTAGCGGGAATTGTAAACATTATCATTACTCTCTTCATTTGAGAGTTTTCTACCTCTAATCTCGGTGATTGAACTAGGCCATCAGGATAGAACGGCTCTATTTACCCCTATTTAAAGTGTTTCTCACATGTTTCTAATCATTTCGGGGACTCTCATTGTGTATTTTAAGAGTATTACCAAAAGTAGACAGTTTTCCTGAAAGTATACACAGGAATCTCCTAGATATAAACTGTGCCATTCAGAAAACGCCAGGCAATTCAGCCTCAGTTGTAAATATAAACAGTATTCTCTTCATTTATCAGCTTCATACCTATATTCTAGCTTTATAAACTGCAATTCTTAATATTTGAAAGCTCATTCTTCGGAAATACATCATCTAAAGTAGCCAGAATGGTAAACATTATCTGTACTCTCGTCATTATGCAGCATTTTATCTCTAATCTCCGTGATTGAACAGAGAACAGCGCTATGTACCAGCATTTCAAGTGTTTCTTACATGTTTCTAATCATTTCTCGGGACTGTCATTGTGTATGTGAAGAGTTTTACCAAAGGTAGACAGTTTTCCTACAAGTATTTACAGGAATCTTCAAGGTTTAAATTGAGTCATTCAGTAAACGCCAGTCTAATCATAATCACCTGTAAATATAAATAGTATTCTCTTCATTTATCAGCTTCACACATATTCTGAGCTTTATAAATGGAAATTCTTAATATTTGAAAGCACTTTCTTTGGAAAAACATTATCTAATGTAGCCAGAATGGTAAAAATTATCTGTACTCTCGTCATTTCGCAGCATTCTACCTCTAATCTCCGTGATTGAACATGAACATAAAGATAGATCGGCTCTAAGTACCACCATTCAAAGTGTTTCCTACATGTTTCTAATCATTTCCCAGGACTATCATTGTGTATTTTTACAGTTTTTCAAAATTAGACAGTTTTCCCAGAAGTATATACATGAATCTTCAGGATTTAAAGTGTTTCATTCAGATAACGCCAGTCTAATCATAGTCAACTGTAAATATAAACAGTATTCTCTTCATTTATCAGCTTCACACATATTCTGAGCTTTATAAATGGAAATTCTCAATGTTTGAAAGCACTTTCTTTGGAAAAACATCATCTAAAGTAGCCGGAATGGTAAACATTATCTGTACTCTCGTCATTTCGCAGCATTCTACCTCTAATCTCCCCGATTGAACATGAACATAAAGATAGAACAGCTCTATGTACCAGCATTTCAAGTGTTTCTTACATGTTTCTAATCATTTCTCGGGACTATCATTGTGTATGTTAAGCGTTTTACGAAAAGTAGACAGTTTTCCTAGAAGTATACCCAGGAATCTTAAAGGTTTAAATTGAGCCATTCAGAAAACGCCAGTCTAATCAGAATCACCTGTAAATATAAACAGTATTCTCTTCATTTATCATCCTCATACACATATTCTGAGCTTCTAAACAGCAATTCATAACGTTGGAAGCACTTTCTGTGGATAAACACCATCTAGAGTAGCGGGAATTGTAAACATTATCATTACTCTCTTCATTTGAGAGTTTTCTACCTCTAATCTCGGTGATTGAACTAGGCCATCAGGATAGAACGGCTCTATTTACCCCTATTTAAAGTGTTTCTCACATGTTTCTAATCATTTCGGGGACTCTCATTGTGTATTTTAAGAGTATTACCAAAAGTAGACAGTTTTCCTGAAAGTATACACAGGAATCTCCTAGATATAAACTGTGCCATTCAGAAAACGCCAGGCAATTCAGCCTCAGTTGTAAATATAAACAGTATTCTCTTCATTTATCAGCTTCATACCCATATTCTAGCTTTATAAACTGCAATTCTTAATATTTGAAAGCTCATTCTTCGGAAATACATCATCTAAAGTAGCCAGAATGGTAAACCTTATCTGTACTCTCGTCATTATGCAGCATTCTATCTCTAATCTCCGTGATTGAACATGAATATAAACAGAGAACAGCGCTATGTACCAGCATTTCAAGTGTTTCTTACATGTTTCTAATCATTTCTCGGGACTGTCATTGTGTATGTGAAGAGTTTTACCAAAGGTAGACAGTTTTCCTACAAGTATTTACAGGAATCTTCAAGGTTTAAATTGAGTCATTCAGTAAACGCCAGTCTAATCATAATCACCTGTAAATATAAACAGTATTCTCTTCATTTATCAGCTTCACACATATTCTGAGCTTTATAAATGGAAATTCTTAATATTTGAAAGCACTTTCTTTGGAAAAACATTATCTAATGTAGCCAGAATGGTAAAAATTATCTGTACTCTCGTCATTTAACAGCATTCTACCTCTAATCTCCGTGATTGAACATGAACATAAAGATAGAACGGCTCTATGTACCACCATTCAAAGTGTTTCCTACATGTTTCTAATCATTTCCCAGGACTATCATTGTGTATTTTTACAGTTTTTCAAAATTAGACAGTTTTCCCAGAAGTATATACATGAATCTTCAGGATTTAAAGTGTTTCATTCAGAAAACGCCAGTCTAATCATAGTCACCTGTAAATATAAACAGTATTCTCTTCATTTATCAGCTTCACACATATTCTGAGCTTTATAAATGGAAATTCTCAATGTTTGAAAGCACTTTCTTTGGAAAAACATCATCTAAAGTAGCCAGAATGGTAAACATTATCTGTACTCTCGTCATTCGCAGCATTCTACCTCTAATCTCCCCGATTGAACATGAACATAAAGATAGAACAGCTCTATGTACCAGCATTTCAAGTGTTTCTTACATGTTTCTAATCATTTCTCGGGACTATCATTGTGTATGTTAAGCGTTTTACGAAAAGTAGACAGTTTTCCTAGAAGTATACCCAGGAATCTTAAAGGTTTAAATTGAGCCATTCAGAAAACGCCAGTCTAATCAGAATCACCTGTAAATATAAACAGTATTCTCTTCATTTATCATCCTCATACACATATTCTGAGCTTCTAAACAGCAATTCATAATGTTGGAAGCACTTTCTGTGGAAAAACACCATCTAGAGTAGCCGGAATTGTAAACATTATCATTACTCTCTTCATTTGAGAGTTTTCTACCTCTAATCTCGGTGATTGAACTAGGCCATCAGGATAGAATGGCTCTATTTACCCCTATTTAAAGTGTTTCTCACATGTTTGTAATCATTTCCGGGACTATCATTGTGTATTTTAAGAGTATTACCAAAAGTAGACAGTTTTCCTGAAAGTATACAAAGGAATCTCCTAGATATAAACTGTGCCATTCAGAAAACGCCAGGCAATTCAGCCTCAGTTGTAAATATAAACAGTATTCTCTTCATTTATCAGCTTCATACCCATATTCTAGCTTTATAAACTGCAATTCTTAATATTTGAAAGCTCATTCTTCGGAAATACATCATCTAAAGTAGCCAGAATGGTAAACATTATCTGTACTCTCGTCATTATGCAGCATTTTATCTCTAATCTCCGTGATTGAACAGAGAACAGCGCTATGTACCAGCATTTCAAGTGTTTCTTACATGTTTCTAATCATTTCTCGGGACTGTCATTGTGTATGTGAAGAGTTTTACCAAAGGTAGACAGTATTCCTACAAGTATTTACAGGAATCTTCAAGGTTTAAATTGAGTCATTCAGTAAACGCCAGTCTAATCATAATCACCTGTAAATATAAATAGTATTCTCTTCATTTATCAGCTTCACACATATTCTGAGCTTTATAAATGGAAATTCTTAATATTTGAAAGCACTTTCTTTGGAAAAACATTATCTAATGTAGCCAGAATGGTAAAAATTATCTGTACTCTCGTCATTTCGCAGCATTCTACCTCTAATCTCCGTGATTGAACATGAACATAAAGATAGATCGGCTCTAAGTACCACCATTCAAAGTGTTTCCTACATGTTTCTAATCATTTCCCAGGACTATCATTGTGTATTTTTACAGTTTTTCAAAATTAGACAGTTTTCCCAGAAGTATATACATGAATCTTCAGGATTTAAAGTGTTTCATTCAGAAAACGCCAGTCTAATCATAGTCAACTGTAAATATAAACAGTATTCTCTTCATTTATCAGCTTCACACATATTCTGAGCTTTATAAATGGAAATTCTCAATGTTTGAAAGCACTTTCTTTGGAAAAACATCATCTAAAGTAGCCGGAATGGTAAACATTATCTGTACTCTCGTCATTTCGCAGCATTCTACCTCTAATCTCCCCGATTGAACATGAACATAAAGATAGAACAGCTCTATGTACCAGCATTTCAAGTGTTTCTTACATGTTTCTAATCATTTCTCGGGACTATCATTGTGTATGTTAAGCGTTTTACGAAAAGTAGACAGTTTTCCTAGAAGTATACCCAGGAATCTTAAAGGTTTAAATTGAGCCATTCAGAAAACGCCAGTCTAATCAGAATCACCTGTAAATATAAACAGTATTCTCTTCATTTATCATCCTCATACACATATTCTGAGCTTCTAAACAGCAATTCATAATGTTGGAAGCACTTTCTGTGGATAAACACCATCTAGAGTAGCGGGAATTGTAAACATTATCATTACTCTCTTCATTTGAGAGTTTTCTACCTCTAATCTCGGTGATTGAACTAGGCCATCAGGATAGAACGGCTCTATTTACCCCTATTTAAAGTGTTTCTCACATGTTTCTAATCATTTCGGGGACTCTCATTGTGTATTTTAAGAGTATTACCAAAAGTAGACAGTTTTCCTGAAAGTATACACAGGAATCTCCTAGATATAAACTGTGCCATTCAGAAAACGCCAGGCAATTCAGCCTCAGTTGTAAATATAAACAGTATTCTCTTCATTTATCAGCTTCATACCCATATTCTAGCTTTATAAACTGCAATTCTTAATATTTGAAAGCTCATTCTTCGGAAATACATCATCTAAAGTAGCCAGAATGGTAAACCTTATCTGTACTCTCGTCATTATGCAGCATTCTATCTCTAATCTCCGTGATTGAACATGAATATAAAAAGAGAACAGCGCTATGTACCAGCATTTCAAGTGTTTCTTACATGTTTCTAATCATTTCTCGGGACTGTCATTGTGTATGTGAAGAGTTTTACCAAAGGTAGACAGTTTTCCTACAAGTATTTACAGGAATCTTCAAGGTTTAAATTGAGTCATTCAGTAAACGCCAGTCTAATCATAATCACCTGTAAATATAAACAGTATTCTCTTCATTTATCAGCTTCACACATATTCTGAGCTTTATAAATGGAAATTCTTAATATTCGAAAGCACTTTCTTTGGAAAAACATTATCTAAAGTAGCCAGAATGGTAAAAATTATCTGTACTCTCGTCATTTCGCAGCATTCTACCTCTAATCTCCGTGATTGAACATGAACATAAAGATAGATCGGCTCTATGTACCACCATTCAAAGTGTTTCCTACATGTTTCTAATCATTTCCCAGGACTATCATTATGTATTTTTACAGTTTTTCAAAATTAGACAGTTTTCCCAGAAGTATATACATGAATCTTCAGGATTTAAAGTGTTTCATTCAGAAAACGCCAGTCTAATAATAGTCAACTGTAAATATAAACAGTATTCTCTTCATTTATCAGCTTCACACATATTCTGAGCTTTATAAATGGAAATTCTCAATGTTTGAAAGCACTTTCTTTGGAAAAACATCATCTAAAGTAGCCAGAATGGTAAACATTATCTGTACTCTCGTCATTTCGCAGCATTCTACCTCTAATCTCCCCGATTGAACATGAACATAAAGATACAACAGCTCTATGTACCAGCATTTCAAGTGTTTCTTACATGTTTCTAATCATTTCTCGGGACTATCATTGTGTATGTTAAGCGTTTTACGAAAAGTAGACAGTTTTCCTAGAAGTATACCCAGGAATCTTAAAGGATTAAATTGAGCTATTCAGAAAACGCCAGTCTAATCAGAATCACCTGTAAATATAAACAGTATCCTCTTCATTTATCATCCTCATACACATATTCTGAGCTTCTAAACAGCAATTCATAACGTTGGAAGCACTTTCTGTGGATAAACACCATCTAGAGTAGCCAGAATTGTAAACATTATCATTACTCTCTTCATTTGAGAGTTTGCTACCTCTAATCTCGGTGATTGAACTAGGCCATCAGGATAGAACGGCTCTATTTACCCCTATTTAAAGTGTTTCTCACATGTTTCTAATCATTTCGGGGACTCTCATTGTGTATTTTAAGAGTATTACCAAAAGTAGACAGTTTTCCTGAAAGTGTACACAGGAACATCTAGATATAAATTGTGCCATTCAGAAAACGCCAGGCAATTCAGCCTCAGTTGTAAATATAAACAGTATTCTCTTCATTTATCAGCTTCATACCCATATTCTAGCTTTATAAACTGCAATTCTTAATATTTGAAAGCTCATTCTTCGGAAATACATCATCTAAAGTAGCCGGAATGGTAAACCTTATCTGTACTCTCGTCATTATGCAGCATTCTATCTCTAATCTCCGTGATTGAACATGAATATAAACAGAGAACAGCGCTATGTACCAGCATTTCAAGTGTTTCTTACATGTTTCTAATCATTTCTCGGGACTGTCATTGTGTATGTGAAGAGTTTTACCAAAGGTAGACAGTTTTCCTACAAGTATTTACAGGAATCTTCAAGGTTTAAATTGAGTCATTCAGTAAACGCCAGTCTAATCATAATCACCTGTAAATATAAACAGTATTCTCTTCATTTATCAGCTTCACACATATTCTGAGCTTTATAAATGGAAATTCTTAATATTTGAAAGCACTTTCTTTGGAAAAACATTATCTAATGTAGCCAGAATGGTAAAAATTATCTGTACTCTCGTCATTTCGCAGCATTCTACCTCTAATCTCCGTGATTGAACATGAACCTAAAGATAGAACGGCTCTATGTACCACCATTCAAAGTGTTTCCTACATGTTTCTAATCATTTCCGAGGACTATCATTGTGGATTTTTACAGTTTTTCAAAATTAGACAGTTTTCCCAGAAGTATACACATGAATCTTCAGGATTTAAAGTGTTTCATTCAGAAAACGCCAGTCTAATCATAGTCACCTGTAAATATAAACAGTATTCTCTTCATTTATCAGCTTCACACATATTCTGAGCTTTATAAATGGAAATTCTCAATGTTTGAAAGCACTTTCTTTGGAAAAACATCATCTAAAGTAGCCAGAATGGTAAACATTATCTGTACTCTCGTCATTTCGCAGCATTCTACCTCTAATCTCCCCGATTGAACATGAACATAAAGATACAACAGCTCTATGTACCAGCATTTCAAGTGTTTCTTACATGTTTCTAATAATTTCTAGGGAATATCATTGTGTATGTTAAGCGTTTTGCGAAAAGTAGACAGTTTTCCTAGAAGTATACCCAGGAATCTTAAAGGTTTAAATTGAGCCATTCAGAAAACGCCAGTCTAATCAGAATCACCTGTAAATATAAACAGTATTCTCTTCATTTATCATCCTCATACACATATTCTGAGCTTCTAAACAGCAATTCATAACGTTGGAAGCACTTTCTGTGGATAAACACCATCTAGAGTAGCCGGAATTGTAAACATTATCATTACTCTCTTCATTTGAGAGTTTTCTACCTCTAATCTCGGTGATTGAACTAGGCCATCAGGATAGAACGGCTCTATTTACCCCTATTTAAAGTGTTTCTCACATGTTTCTAATCATTTCGGGGACTCTCATTGTGTATTTTAAGAGTATTACCAAAAGTTGACAGTTTTCCTGAAAGTATACACAGGAATCTCCTAGATATAAACTGTGCCATTCAGAAAACGCCAGGCAATTCAGCCTCAGTTGTAAATATAAACAGTATTCTCTTCATTTATCAGCTTCATACCCATATTCTAGCTTTATAAACTGCAATTCTTAATATTTGAAAGCTCATTCTTCGGAAATACATCATCTAAAGTAGCCAGAATGGTAAACATTATCTGTACTCGCATCATTATGCAGCATTCTATCTCTAATCTCCGTGATTGAACATGAATATAAACAGAGAACAGCGCTATGTACCAGCATTTCAAGTGTTTCTTACATGTTTCTAATCATTTCTCGGGACTATCATTGTGTATGTGAAGAGTTTTACCAAAGGTAGACAGTTTTCCTACAAGTATTTACAGGAATCTTCAAGGTTTAAATTGAGTCATTCAGTAAACGCCAGTCTAATCATAATCACCTGTAAATATAAACAGTATTCTCTTCATTTATCAGCTTCACACATATTCTGAGCTTTATAAATGGAAATTCTTAATATTTGAAAGCACTTTCTTTGGAAAAACATTATCTAATGTAGCCAGAATGGTAAAAATTATCTGTACTCTCGTCATTTCGCAGCATTCTACCTCTAATCTCCGTGATTGAACATGAACCTAAAGATAGAACGGCTGTATGTATCACCATTCAAAGTGTTTCCTACATGTTTCTAATCATTTCCAAAGGACGATCATTGTGTATTTTTACAGTTTTTCAAAATTAGACAGTTTTCCCAGAAGTATACACATGAATCTTCAGGATTTAAAGTGTTTCATTCAGAAAACGCCAGTCTAATCATAGTCACCTGTAAATATGAACAGTATTCTCTTCAGTTATCAGCTTCACACATATTCTGAGCTTTATAAATGGAAATTCTCAATGTTTGAAAGCACTTTCTTTGGAAAAACATCATCTAAAGTAGCCAGAATGGTAAACATTATCTGTACTCTCGTCATTTCGCAGCATTCTACCTCTAATCTCCCCGATTGAACATGAACATAAAGATACAACAGCTCTATGTACCAGCATTTCAAGTGTTTCTTACATGTTTCTAATAATTTCTAGGGACTATCATTGTGTATGTTAAGCGTTTTGCGAAAAGTAGACAGTTTTCCTAGAAGTATACCCAGGAATCTTAAAGGTTTAAATTGAGCCATTCAGAAAACGCCAGTCTAATCAGAATCACCTGTAAATATAAACAGTATTCTCTTCATTTATCATCCTCATACACATATTCTGAGCTTCTAAACAGCAATTCAAAACGTTGGAAGCACTTTCTGTGGAAAAACACCATCTAGAGTAGCCGGAATTGTAAACATTATCATTACTCTCTTCATTTGAGAGTTTTCTACCTCTAATCTCCGTGATTGAACTAGGCCATCAGGATAGAACGGCTCTATTTACCCCTATTTAAAGTGTTTCTCACATGTTTCTAATCATTTCGGGGACTCTCATTGTGTATTTTAAGAGTATTACCAAAAGTAGACAGTTTTCCTGAAAGTGTACACAGGAATCTCTAGATATAAATTGTGCCATTCAGAAAACGCCAGGCAATTCAGCCTCAGTTGTAAATATAAACAGTATTCTCTTCATTTAGCAGCTTCATACCCATATTCTAGCTTTATAAACTGCAATTCTTAATATTTGAAAGCTCATTCTTCGGAAATACATCATCTAAAGTAGCCGGAATGGTAAACCTTATCTGTACTCTCGTCATTATGCAGCATTCTATCTCTAATCTCCGTGATTGAACATGAATATAAACAGAGAACAGCGCTATGTACCAGCATTTCAAGTGTTTCTTACATGTTTCTAATCATTTCTCGGGACTGTCATTGTGTATGTGAAGAGTTTTACCCAAGGTAGACAGTTTTCCTACAAGTATTTACAGGAATCTTCAAGGTTTAAATTGAGTCATTCAGTAAACGCCAGTCTAATCATAATCACCTGTAAATATAAACAGTATTCTCTTCATTTATCAGCTTCACACATATTCTGAGCTTTATAAATGGAAATTCTTAATATTTGAAAGCACTTTCTTTGGAAAAACATTATCTAATGTAGCCAGAATGGTAAAAATTATCTGTACTCTCGTCATTTCGCAGCATTCTACCTCTAATCTCCGTGATTGAACATGAACCTAAAGATAGAACGGCTCTATGTACCACCATTCAAAGTGTTTCCTACATGTTTCTAATCATTTCCCAGGACTATCATTGTGGATTTTTACAGTTTTTCAAAATTAGACAGTTTTCCCAGAAGTATACACATGAATCTTCAGGATTTAAAGTGTTTCATTCAGAAAACGCCAGTCTAATCATAGTCACCTGTAAATATAAACAGTATTCTCTTCATTTATCAGCTTCACACATATTCTGAGCTTTATAAATGGAAATTCTCAATGTTTGAAAGCACTTTCTTTGGAAAAACATCATCTAAAGTAGCCAGAATGGTAAACATTATCTGTACTCTCGTCATTTCGCAGCATTCTACCTCTAATCTCCCCGATTGAACATGAACATAAAGATACAACAGCTCTATGTACCAGCATTTCAAGTGTTTCTTACATGTTTCTAATAATTTCTAGGGACTATCATTGTGTATGTTAAGTGTTTTGCGAAAAGTAGACAGTTTTCCTAGAAGTATACCCAGGAATCTTAAAGGTTTAAATTGAGCCATTCAGAAAACGCCAGTCTAATCAGAATCACCTGTAAATATAAACAGTATTCTCTTCATTTATCATCCTCATACACATATTCTGAGCTTCTAAACAGCAATTCATAACGTTGGAAGCACTTTCTGTGGATAAACACCATCTAGAGTAGCCGGAATTGTAAACATTATCATTACTCTCTTCATTTGAGAGTTTTCTACCTCTAATCTCGGTGATTGAACTAGGCCATCAGGATAGAACGGCTCTATTTACCCCTATTTAAAGTGTTTCTCACATGTTTCTAATCATTTCGGGGACTCTCATTGTGTATTTTAAGAGTATTACCAAAAGTTGACAGTTTTCCTGAAAGTGTACACAGGAATCTCCTAGATATAAAGTGTGCCATTCAGAAAACGCCAGGCAATTCAGCCTCAGTTGTAAATATAAATAGTATTCTCTTCATTTATCAGCTTCATACCCATATTCTAGCTTTATAAACTGCAATTCTTAATATTTGAAAGCTCATTCTTCGGAAATACATCATCTAAAGTAGCCAGAATGGTAAACATTATCTGTACTCTCATTATTATGCAGCATTCTATCTCTAATCTCCGTGATTGAACATGAATATAAACAGAGAACAGCGCTATGTACCAGCATTTCAAGTGTTTCTTACATGTTTCTAATCATTTCTCAGGACTATCATTGTGTATGTGAAGAGTTTTACCAAAGGTAGACAGTTTTCCTACAAGTATTTACAGGAATCTTCAAGGTTTAAATTGAGTCATTCAGTAAACGCCAGTCTAATCATAATCACCTGTAAATATAAACAGTATTCTCTTCATTTATCAGCTTCACACATATTCTGAGCTTTATAAATGGAAATTCTTAATATTTGAAAGCACTTTCTTTGGAAAAACATTATCTAATGTAGCCAGAATGGTAAAAATTATCTGTACTCTCGTCATTTCGCAGCATTCTACCTCTAATCTCCGTGATTGAACATGAACCTAAAGATAGAACGGCTGTATGTATCACCATTCAAAGTGTTTCCTACATGTTTCTAATCATTTCCAAAGGACGATCATTGTGTATTTTTACAGTTTTTCAAAATTAGACAGTTTTCCCAGAAGTATACACATGAATCTTCAGGATTTAAAGTGTTTCATTCAGAAAACGCCAGTCTAATCATAGTCACCTGTAAATATGAACAGTATTCTCTTCAGTTATCAGCTTCACACATATTCTGAGCTTTATAAATGGAAATTCTCAATGTTTGAAAGCACTTTCTTTGGAAAAACATCATCTAAAGTAGCCAGAATGGTAAACATTATCTGTACTCTCGTCATTTCGCAGCATTCTACCTCTAATCTCCCCGATTGAACATGAACATAAAGATACAACAGCTCTATGTACCAGCATTTCAAGTGTTTCTTACATGTTTCTAATAATTTCTAGGGACTATCATTGTGTATGTTAAGCGTTTTGCGAAAAGTAGACAGTTTTCCTAGAAGTATACCCAGGAATCTTAAAGGTTTAAATTGAGCCATTCAGAAAACGCCAGTCTAATCAGAATCACCTGTAAATATAAACAGTATTCTCTTCATTTATCATCCTCATACACATATTCTGAGCTTCTAAACAGCAATTCAAAACGTTGGAAGCACTTTCTGTGGAAAAACACCATCTAGAGTAGCCGGAATTGTAAACATTATCATTACTCTCTTCATTTGAGAGTTTTCTACCTCTAATCTCCGTGATTGAACTAGGCCATCAGGATAGAACGGCTCTATTTACCCCTATTTAAAGTGTTTCTCACATGTTTCTAATCATTTCGGGGACTCTCATTGTGTATTTTAAGAGTATTACCAAAAGTAGACAGTTTTCCTGAAAGTGTACACAGGAATCTCTAGATATAAATTGTGCCATTCAGAAAACGCCAGGCAATTCAGCCTCAGTTGTAAATATAAACAGTATTCTCTTCATTTAGCAGCTTCATACCCATATTCTAGCTTTATAAACTGCAATTCTTAATATTTGAAAGCTCATTCTTCGGAAATACATCATCTAAAGTAGCCGGAATGGTAAACCTTATCTGTACTCTCGTCATTATGCAGCATTCTATCTCTAATCTCCGTGATTGAACATGAATATAAACAGAGAACAGCGCTATGTACCAGCATTTCAAGTGTTTCTTACATGTTTCTAATCATTTCTCGGGACTGTCATTGTGTATGTGAAGAGTTTTACCCAAGGTAGACAGTTTTCCTACAAGTATTTACAGGAATCTTCAAGGTTTAAATTGAGTCATTCAGTAAACGCCAGTCTAATCATAATCACCTGTAAATATAAACAGTATTCTCTTCATTTATCAGCTTCACACATATTCTGAGCTTTATAAATGGAAATTCTTAATATTTGAAAGCACTTTCTTTGGAAAAACATTATCTAATGTAGCCAGAATGGTAAAAATTATCTGTACTCTCGTCATTTCGCAGCATTCTACCTCTAATCTCCGTGATTGAACATGAACCTAAAGATAGAACGGCTCTATGTACCACCATTCAAAGTGTTTCCTACATGTTTCTAATCATTTCCCAGGACTATCATTGTGGATTTTTACAGTTTTTCAAAATTAGACAGTTTTCCCAGAAGTATACACATGAATCTTCAGGATTTAAAGTGTTTCATTCAGAAAACGCCAGTCTAATCATAGTCACCTGTAAATATAAACAGTATTCTCTTCATTTATCAGCTTCACACATATTCTGAGCTTTATAAATGGAAATTCTCAATGTTTGAAAGCACTTTCTTTGGAAAAACATCATCTAAAGTAGCCAGAATGGTAAACATTATCTGTACTCTCGTCATTTCGCAGCATTCTACCTCTAATCTCCCCGATTGAACATGAACATAAAGATACAACAGCTCTATGTACCAGCATTTCAAGTGTTTCTTACATGTTTCTAATAATTTCTAGGGACTATCATTGTGTATGTTAAGTGTTTTGCGAAAAGTAGACAGTTTTCCTAGAAGTATACCCAGGAATCTTAAAGGTTTAAATTGAGCCATTCAGAAAACGCCAGTCTAATCAGAATCACCTGTAAATATAAACAGTATTCTCTTCATTTATCATCCTCATACACATATTCTGAGCTTCTAAACAGCAATTCATAACGTTGGAAGCACTTTCTGTGGATAAACACCATCTAGAGTAGCCGGAATTGTAAACATTATCATTACTCTCTTCATTTGAGAGTTTTCTACCTCTAATCTCGGTGATTGAACTAGGCCATCAGGATAGAACGGCTCTATTTACCCCTATTTAAAGTGTTTCTCACATGTTTCTAATCATTTCGGGGACTCTCATTGTGTATTTTAAGAGTATTACCAAAAGTTGACAGTTTTCCTGAAAGTGTACACAGGAATCTCCTAGATATAAAGTGTGCCATTCAGAAAACGCCAGGCAATTCAGCCTCAGTTGTAAATATAAATAGTATTCTCTTCATTTATCAGCTTCATACCCATATTCTAGCTTTATAAACTGCAATTCTTAATATTTGAAAGCTCATTCTTCGGAAATACATCATCTAAAGTAGCCAGAATGGTAAACATTATCTGTACTCTCATTATTATGCAGCATTCTATCTCTAATCTCCGTGATTGAACATGAATATAAACAGAGAACAGCGCTATGTACCAGCATTTCAAGTGTTTCTTACATGTTTCTAATCATTTCTCAGGACTATCATTGTGTATGTGAAGAGTTTTACCAAAGGTAGACAGTTTTCCTACAAGTATTTACAGGAATCTTCAAGGTTTAAATTGAGTCATTCAGTAAACGCCAGTCTAATCATAATCACCTGTAAATATAAACAGTATTCTCTTCATTTATCAGCTTCACACATATTCTGAGCTTTATAAATGGAAATTCTTAATATTTGAAAGCACTTTCTTTGGAAAAACATTATCTAATGTAGCCAGAATGGTAAAAATTATCTGTACTCTCGTCATTTCGCAGCATTCTACCTCTAATCTCCGTGATTGAACATGAACCTAAAGATAGAACGGCTGTATGTATCACCATTCAAAGTGTTTCCTACATGTTTCTAATCATTTCCAAAGGACGATCATTGTGTATTTTTACAGTTTTTCAAAATTAGACAGTTTTCCCAGAAGTATACACATGAATCTTCAGGATTTAAAGTGTTTCATTCAGAAAACGCCAGTCTAATCATAGTCACCTGTAAATATGAACAGTATTCTCTTCAGTTATCAGCTTCACACATATTCTGAGCTTTATAAATGGAAATTCTCAATGTTTGAAAGCACTTTCTTTGGAAAAACATCATCTAAAGTAGCCAGAATGGTAAACATTATCTGTACTCTCGTCATTTCGCAGCATTCTACCTCTAATCTCCCCGATTGAACATGAACATAAAGATACAACAGCTCTATGTACCAGCATTTCAAGTGTTTCTTACATGTTTCTAATAATTTCTAGGGACTATCATTGTGTATGTTAAGCGTTTTGCGAAAAGTAGACAGTTTTCCTAGAAGTATACCCAGGAATCTTAAAGGTTTAAATTGAGCCATTCAGAAAACGCCAGTCTAATCAGAATCACCTGTAAATATAAACAGTATTCTCTTCATTTATCATCCTCATACACATATTCTGAGCTTCTAAACAGCAATTCAAAACGTTGGAAGCACTTTCTGTGGAAAAACACCATCTAGAGTAGCCGGAATTGTAAACATTATCATTACTCTCTTCATTTGAGAGTTTTCTACCTCTAATCTCCGTGATTGAACTAGGCCATCAGGATAGAACGGCTCTATTTACCCCTATTTAAAGTGTTTCTCACATGTTTCTAATCATTTCGGGGACTCTCATTGTGTATTTTAAGAGTATTACCAAAAGTAGACAGTTTTCCTGAAAGTGTACACAGGAATCTCTAGATATAAATTGTGCCATTCAGAAAACGCCAGGCAATTCAGCCTCAGTTGTAAATATAAACAGTATTCTCTTCATTTAGCAGCTTCATACCCATATTCTAGCTTTATAAACTGCAATTCTTAATATTTGAAAGCTCATTCTTCGGAAATACATCATCTAAAGTAGCCGGAATGGTAAACCTTATCTGTACTCTCGTCATTATGCAGCATTCTATCTCTAATCTCCGTGATTGAACATGAATATAAACAGAGAACAGCGCTATGTACCAGCATTTCAAGTGTTTCTTACATGTTTCTAATCATTTCTCGGGACTGTCATTGTGTATGTGAAGAGTTTTACCCAAGGTAGACAGTTTTCCTACAAGTATTTACAGGAATCTTCAAGGTTTAAATTGAGTCATTCAGTAAACGCCAGTCTAATCATAATCACCTGTAAATATAAACAGTATTCTCTTCATTTATCAGCTTCACACATATTCTGAGCTTTATAAATGGAAATTCTTAATATTTGAAAGCACTTTCTTTGGAAAAACATTATCTAATGTAGCCAGAATGGTAAAAATTATCTGTACTCTCGTCATTTCGCAGCATTCTACCTCTAATCTCCGTGATTGAACATGAACCTAAAGATAGAACGGCTCTATGTACCACCATTCAAAGTGTTTCCTACATGTTTCTAATCATTTCCCAGGACTATCATTGTGGATTTTTACAGTTTTTCAAAATTAGACAGTTTTCCCAGAAGTATACACATGAATCTTCAGGATTTAAAGTGTTTCATTCAGAAAACGCCAGTCTAATCATAGTCACCTGTAAATATAAACAGTATTCTCTTCATTTATCAGCTTCACACATATTCTGAGCTTTATAAATGGAAATTCTCAATGTTTGAAAGCACTTTCTTTGGAAAAACATCATCTAAAGTAGCCAGAATGGTAAACATTATCTGTACTCTCGTCATTTCGCAGCATTCTACCTCTAATCTCCCCGATTGAACATGAACATAAAGATACAACAGCTCTATGTACCAGCATTTCAAGTGTTTCTTACATGTTTCTAATAATTTCTAGGGACTATCATTGTGTATGTTAAGTGTTTTGCGAAAAGTAGACAGTTTTCCTAGAAGTATACCCAGGAATCTTAAAGGTTTAAATTGAGCCATTCAGAAAACGCCAGTCTAATCAGAATCACCTGTAAATATAAACAGTATTCTCTTCATTTATCATCCTCATACACATATTCTGAGCTTCTAAACAGCAATTCATAACGTTGGAAGCACTTTCTGTGGATAAACACCATCTAGAGTAGCCGGAATTGTAAACATTATCATTACTCTCTTCATTTGAGAGTTTTCTACCTCTAATCTCGGTGATTGAACTAGGCCATCAGGATAGAACGGCTCTATTTACCCCTATTTAAAGTGTTTCTCACATGTTTCTAATCATTTCGGGGACTCTCATTGTGTATTTTAAGAGTATTACCAAAAGTTGACAGTTTTCCTGAAAGTGTACACAGGAATCTCCTAGATATAAAGTGTGCCATTCAGAAAACGCCAGGCAATTCAGCCTCAGTTGTAAATATAAATAGTATTCTCTTCATTTATCAGCTTCATACCCATATTCTAGCTTTATAAACTGCAATTCTTAATATTTGAAAGCTCATTCTTCGGAAATACATCATCTAAAGTAGCCAGAATGGTAAACATTATCTGTACTCTCATTATTATGCAGCATTCTATCTCTAATCTCCGTGATTGAACATGAATATAAACAGAGAACAGCGCTATGTACCAGCATTTCAAGTGTTTCTTACATGTTTCTAATCATTTCTCAGGACTATCATTGTGTATGTGAAGAGTTTTACCAAAGGTAGACAGTTTTCCTACAAGTATTTACAGGAATCTTCAAGGTTTAAATTGAGTCATTCAGTAAACGCCAGTCTAATCATAATCACCTGTAAATATAAACAGTATTCTCTTCATTTATCAGCTTCACACATATTCTGAGCTTTATAAATGGAAATTCTTAATATTTGAAAGCACTTTCTTTGGAAAAACATTATCTAATGTAGCCAGAATGGTAAAAATTATCTGTACTCTCGTCATTTCGCAGCATTCTACCTCTAATCTCCGTGATTGAACATGAACCTAAAGATAGAACGGCTGTATGTATCACCATTCAAAGTGTTTCCTACATGTTTCTAATCATTTCCAAAGGACGATCATTGTGTATTTTTACAGTTTTTCAAAATTAGACAGTTTTCCCAGAAGTATACACATGAATCTTCAGGATTTAAAGTGTTTCATTCAGAAAACGCCAGTCTAATCATAGTCACCTGTAAATATGAACAGTATTCTCTTCAGTTATCAGCTTCACACATATTCTGAGCTTTATAAATGGAAATTCTCAATGTTTGAAAGCACTTTCTTTGGAAAAACATCATCTAAAGTAGCCAGAATGGTAAACATTATCTGTACTCTCGTCATTTCGCAGCATTCTACCTCTAATCTCCCCGATTGAACATGAACATAAAGATACAACAGCTCTATGTACCAGCATTTCAAGTGTTTCTTACATGTTTCTAATAATTTCTAGGGACTATCATTGTGTATGTTAAGCGTTTTGCGAAAAGTAGACAGTTTTCCTAGAAGTATACCCAGGAATCTTAAAGGTTTAAATTGAGCCATTCAGAAAACGCCAGTCTAATCAGAATCACCTGTAAATATAAACAGTATTCTCTTCATTTATCATCCTCATACACATATTCTGAGCTTCTAAACAGCAATTCAAAACGTTGGAAGCACTTTCTGTGGAAAAACACCATCTAGAGTAGCCGGAATTGTAAACATTATCATTACTCTCTTCATTTGAGAGTTTTCTACCTCTAATCTCCGTGATTGAACTAGGCCATCAGGATAGAACGGCTCTATTTACCCCTATTTAAAGTGTTTCTCACATGTTTCTAATCATTTCGGGGACTCTCATTGTGTATTTTAAGAGTATTACCAAAAGTAGACAGTTTTCCTGAAAGTGTACACAGGAATCTCTAGATATAAATTGTGCCATTCAGAAAACGCCAGGCAATTCAGCCTCAGTTGTAAATATAAACAGTATTCTCTTCATTTAGCAGCTTCATACCCATATTCTAGCTTTATAAACTGCAATTCTTAATATTTGAAAGCTCATTCTTCGGAAATACATCATCTAAAGTAGCCGGAATGGTAAACCTTATCTGTACTCTCGTCATTATGCAGCATTCTATCTCTAATCTCCGTGATTGAACATGAATATAAACAGAGAACAGCGCTATGTACCAGCATTTCAAGTGTTTCTTACATGTTTCTAATCATTTCTCGGGACTGTCATTGTGTATGTGAAGAGTTTTACCAAAGGTAGACAGTTTTCCTACAAGTATTTACAGGAATCTTCAAGGTTTAAATTGAGTCATTCAGTAAACGCCAGTCTAATCATAATCACCTGTAAATATAAACAGTATTCTCTTCATTTATCAGCTTCACACATATTCTGAGCTTTATAAATGGAAATTCTTAATATTTGAAAGCACTTTCTTTGGAAAAACATTATCTAATGTAGCCAGAATGGTAAAAATTATCTGTACTCTCGTCATTTCGCAGCATTCTACCTCTAATCTCCGTGATTGAACATGAACCTAAAGATAGAACGGCTCTATGTACCACCATTCAAAGTGTTTCCTACATGTTTCTAATCATTTCCCAGGACTATCATTGTGTATTTTTACAGTTTTTCAAAATTAGACAGTTTTCCCAGAAGTATACACATGAATCTTCAGGATTTAAAGTGTTTCATTCAGAAAACGCCAGTCTAATCATAGTCACCTGTAAATATAAACAGTATTCTCTTCATTTATCAGCTTCACACATATTCTGAGCTTTATAAATGGAAATTCTCAATGTTTGAAAGCACTTTCTTTGGAAAAACATCATCTAAAGTAGCCAGAATGGTAAACATTATCTGTACTCTCGTCATTTCGCAGCATTCTACCTCTAATCTCCCCGATTGAACATGAACATAAAGATACAACAGCTCTATGTACCAGCATTTCAAGTGTTTCTTACATGTTTCTAATAATTTCTAGGGACTATCATTGTGTATGTTAAGCGTTTTGCGAAAAGTAGACAGTTTTCCTAGAAGTATACCCAGGAATCTTAAAGGTTGAAATTGAGCCATTCAGAAAACGCCAGTCTAATCAGAATCACCTGTAAATATAAACAGTATTCTCTTCATTTATCATCCTCATACACATATTCTGAGCTTCTAAACAGCAATTCATAACGTTGGAAGCACTTTCTGTGGATAAACACCATCTAGAGTAGCCGGAATTGTAAACATTATCATTACTCTCTTCATTTGAGAGTTTTCTACCTCTAATCTCGGTGATTGAACTAGGCCATCAGGATAGAACGGCTCTATTTACCCCTATTTAAAGTGTTTCTCACATGTTTCTAATCATTTCGGGGACTCTCATTGTGTATTTTAAGAGTATTACCAAAAGTTGACAGTTTTCCTGAAAGTATACACAGGAATCTCCTAGATATAAACTGTGCCATTCAGAAAACGCCAGGCAATTCAGCCTCAGTTGTAAATATAAACAGTATTCTCTTCATTTAGCAGCTTCATACCCATATTCTAGCTTTATAAACTGCAATTCTTAATATTTGAAAGCTCATTCTTCGGAAATACATCATCTAAAGTAGCCAGAATGGTAAACATTATCTGTACTCTCATCATTATGCAGCATTCTATCTCTAATCTCCGTGATTGAACATGAATATAAACAGAGAACAGCGCTATGTACCAGCATTTCAAGTGTTTCTTACATGTTTCTAATCATTTCTCGGGACTATCATTGTGTATGTGAAGAGTTTTACCAAAGGTAGACAGTTTTCCTACAAGTATTTACAGGAATCTTCAAGGTTTAAATTGAGTCATTCAGTAAATGCCAGTCTAATCATAATCACCTGTAAATATAAACAGTATTCTCTTCATTTATCAGCTTCACACATATTTGAGCTTTATAAATGGAAATTCTTAATATTTGAAAGCACTTTATTTGGAAAAACATTATCTAATGTAGCCAGAATGGTAAAAATTATCTGTACTCTCGTCATTTCGCAGCATTCTACCTCTAATCTCCGTGATTGAACATGAACATAAAGATAGATCGGCTCTATGTACCACCATTCAAAGTGTTTCCTACATGTTTCTAATCATTTCGCAGGACTATCATTGTGTATTTTTACAGTTTTTCAAAATTAGACAGTTTTCCCAGAAGTATATACATGAATCTTCAGGATTTAAAGTGTTTCATTCAGAAAACGCCAGTCTAATCATAGTCACCTGTAAATATAAACAGTATTCTCTTCATTTATCAGCTTCACACATATTCTGAGCTTTATAAATGGAAATTCTCAATGTTTGAAAGCACTTTCTTTGGAAAAACATCATCTAAAGTAGCCAGAATGGTAAACATTATCTGTACTCTCGTCATTTCGCAGCATTCTACCTCTAATCTCCCCGATTGAACATGAACATAAAGATACAACAGCTCTATGTACCAGCAGTTCAAGTGTTTCTTACATGTTTCTAATAATTTCTAGGGACTATCATTGTGTATGTTAAGCGTTTTGCGAAAAGTAGACAGTTTTCCTAGAAGTATACCCAGGAATCTTAAAGGTTGAAATTGAGCCATTCAGAAAACGCCAGTCTAATCAGAATCACCTGTAAATATAAACAGTATTCTCTTCATTTATCATCCTCATACACATATTCTGAGCTTCTAAACAGCAATTCATAACGTTGGAAGCACTTTCTGTGGATAAACACCATCTAGAGTAGCCGGAATTGTAAACATTATCATTACTCTCTTCATTTGAGAGTTTTCTACCTCTAATCTCGGTGATTGAACTAGGCCATCAGGATAGAACGGCTCTATTTACCCCTATTTAAAGTGTTTCTCACATGTTTCTAATCATTTCGGGGACTCTCATTGTGTATTTTAAGAGTATTACCAAAAGTTGACAGTTTTCCTGAAAGTATACACAGGAATCTCCTAGATATAAACTGTGCCATTCAGAAAACGCCAGGCAATTCAGCCTCAGTTGTAAATATAAACAGTATTCTCTTCATTTAGCAGCTTCATACCCATATTCTAGCTTTATAAACTGCAATTCTTAATATTTGAAAGCTCATTCTTCGGAAATACATCATCTAAAGTAGCCAGAATGGTAAACATTATCTGTACTCTCATCATTATGCAGCATTCTATCTCTAATCTCCGTGATTGAACATGAATATAAACAGAGAACAGCGCTATGTACCAGCATTTCAAGTGTTTCTTACATGTTTCTAATCATTTCTCGGGACTATCATTGTGTATGTGAAGAGTTTTACCAAAGGTAGACAGTTTTCCTACAAGTATTTACAGGAATCTTCAAGGTTTAAATTGAGTCATTCAGTAAATGCCAGTCTAATCATAATCACCTGTAAATATAAACAGTATTCTCTTCATTTATCAGCTTCACACATATTCTGAGCTTTATAAATGGAAATTCTTAATATTTGAAAGCACTTTATTTGGAAAAACATTATCTAATGTAGCCAGAATGGTAAAAATTATCTGTACTCTCGTCATTTCGCAGCATTCTACCTCTAATCTCCGTGATTGAACATGAACATAAAGATAGATCGGCTCTATGTACCACCATTCAAAGTGTTTCCTACATGTTTCTAATCATTTCGCAGGACTATCATTGTGTATTTTTACAGTTTATCAAAATTAGACAGTTTTCCCAGAAGTATATACATGAATCTTCAGGATTTAAAGTGTTTCATTCAGAAAACGCCAGTCTAATCATAGTCACCTGTAAATATAAACAGTATTCTCTTCATTTATCAGCTTCACACATATTCTGAGCTTTATAAATGGAAATTCTCAATGTTTGAAAGCACTTTCTTTGGAAAAACATCATCTAAAGTAGCCAGAATGGTAAACATTATCTGTACTCTCGTCATTTCGCAGCATTCTACCTCTAATCTCCCCGATTGAACATGAACATAAAGATACAACAGCTCTATGTACCAGCATTTCAAGTGTTTCTTACATGTTTCTAATAATTTCTAGGGACTATCATTGTGTATGTTAAGCGTTTTGCGAAAAGTAGACAGTTTTCCTAGAAGTATACCCAGGAATCTTAAAGGTTGAAATTGAGCCATTCAGAAAACGCCAGTCTAATCAGAATCACCTGTAAATATAAACAGTATTCTCTTCATTTATCATCCTCATACACATATTCTGAGCTTCTAAACAGCAATTCATAACGTTGGAAGCACTTTCTGTGGATAAACACCATCTAGAGTAGCCGGAATTGTAAACATTATCATTACTCTCTTCATTTGAGAGTTTTCTACCTCTAATCTCGGTGATTGAACTAGGCCATCAGGATAGAACGGCTCTATTTACCCCTATTTAAAGTGTTTCTCACATGTTTCTAATCATTTCCGGGACTCTCATTGTGTATTTTAAGAGTATTACCAAAAGTTGACAGTTTTCCTGAAAGTATACACAGGAATCTCCTAGATATAAACTGTGCCATTCAGAAAACGCCAGGCAATTCAGCCTCAGTTGTAAATATAAACAGTATTCTCTTCATTTAGCAGCTTCATACCCATATTCTAGCTTTATAAACTGCAATTCTTAATATTTGAAAGCTCATTCTTCGGAAATACATCATCTAAAGTAGCCAGAATGGTAAACATTATCTGTACTCTCATCATTATGCAGCATTCTATCTCTAATCTCCGTGATTGAACATGAATATAAACAGAGAACAGCGCTATGTACCAGCATTTCAAGTGTTTCTTACATGTTTCTAATCATTTCTCGGGACTATCATTGTGTATGTGAAGAGTTTTACCAAAGGTAGACAGTTTTCCTACAAGTATTTACAGGAATCTTCAAGGTTTAAATTGAGTCATTCAGTAAATGCCAGTCTAATCATAATCACCTGTAAATATAAACAGTATTCTCTTCATTTATCAGCTTCACACATATTCTGAGCTTTATAAATGGAAATTCTTAATATTTGAAAGCACTTTATTTGGAAAAACATTATCTAATGTAGCCAGAATGGTAAAAATTATCTGTACTCTCGTCATTTCGCAGCATTCTACCTCTAATCTCCGTGATTGAACATGAACATAAAGATAGATCGGCTCTATGTACCACCATTCAAAGTGTTTCCTACATGTTTCTAATCATTTCGCAGGACTATCATTGTGTATTTTTACAGTTTTTCAAAATTAGACAGTTTTCCCAGAAGTATATACATGAATCTTCAGGATTTAAAGTGTTTCATTCAGAAAACGCCAGTCTAATCATAGTCACCTGTAAATATAAACAGTATTCTCTTCATTTATCAGCTTCACACATATTCTGAGCTTTATAAATGGAAATTCTCAATGTTTGAAAGCACTTTCTTTGGAAAAACATCATCTAAAGTAGCCAGAATGGTAAACATTATCTGTACTCTCGTCATTTCGCAGCATTCTACCTCTAATCTCCCCGATTGAACATGAACATAAAGATACAACAGCTCTATGTACCAGCATTTCAAGTGTTTCTTACATGTTTCTAATAATTTCTAGGGACTATCATTGTGTATGTTAAGCGTTTTACGAAAAGTAGACAGTTTTCCTAGAAGTATACCCAGGAATCTTAAAGGTTTAAATTGAGCCATTCAGAAAACGCCAGTCTAATCAGAATCACCTGTAAATATAAACAGTATTCTCTTCATTTATCATCCTCATACACATATTCTGAGCTTCTAAACAGCAATTCATAACGTTGGAAGCACTTTCTGTGGAAAAACACCATCTAGAGTAGCCGGAATTGTAAACATTATCATTACTCTCTTCATTTGAGAGTTTTCTACCTCTAATCTCCGTGATTGAACTAGGCCATCAGGATAGAACGGCTCTATTTACCCCTATTTAAAGTGTTTCTCACATGTTTCTAATCATTTCGGGGACTCTCATTGTGTATTTTAAGAGTATTACCAAAAGTAGACAGTTTTCCTGAAAGTGTACACAGGAATCTCTAGATATAAACTGTGCCATTCAGAAAACGCCAGGCAATTCAGCCTCAGTTGTAAATATAAACAGTATTCTCTTCATTTATCAGCTTCATACCCATATTCTAGCTTTATAAACTGCAATTCTTAATATTTGAAAGCTCATTCTTCGGAAATACATCATCTAAAGTAGCCGGAATGGTAAACCTTATCTGTACTCTCGTCATTATGCAGCATTCTATCTCTAATCTCCGTGATTGAACATGAATATAAACAGAGAACAGCGCTATGTACCAGCATTTCAAGTGTTTCTTACATGTTTCTAATCATTTCTCAGGACTGTCATTGTGTATGTGAAGAGTTTTACCAAAGGTAGACAGTTTTCCTACAAGTATTTACAGGAATCTTCAAGGTTTAAATTGAGTCATTCAGTAAACGCCAGTCTAATCATAATCACCTGTAAATATAAACAGTATTCTCTTCATTTATCAGCTTCACACATATTCTGAGCTTTATAAATGGAAATTCTTAATATTTGAAAGCACTTTCTTTGGAAAAACATTATCTAATGTAGCCAGAATGGTAAAAATTATCTGTACTCTCGTCATTTCGCAGCATTCTACCTCTAATCTCCGTGATTGAACATGAACCTAAAGATAGAACGGCTCTATGTACCACCATTCAAAGTGTTTCCTACATGTTTCTAATCATTTCCCAGTACTATCATTGTTGATTTTTACAGTTTTTCAAAATTAGACAGTTTTCCCAGAAGTATATACATGAATCTTCAGGATTTAAAGTGTTTCATTCAGAAAACGCCAGTCTAATCATAGTCACCTGTAAATATAAACAGTATTCTCTTCATTTATCAGCTTCACACATATTCTGAGCTTTATAAATGGAAATTCTCAATGTTTGAAAGCACTTTCTTTGGAAAAACATCATCTAAAGTAGCCAGAATGGTAAACATTATCTGTACTCTCGTCATTTCGCAGCATTCTACCTCTAATCTCCCCGATTGAACATGAACATAAAGATACAACAGCTCTATGTACCAGCATTTCAAGTGTTTCTTACATGTTTCTAATAATTTCTAGGGACTATCATTGTGTATGTTAAGCGTTTTGCGAAAAGTAGACAGTTTTCCTAGAAGTATACCCAGGAATCTTAAAGGTTTAAATTGAGCCATTCAGAAAACGCCAGTCTAATCAGAATCACGTGTAAATATAAACAGTATTCTCTTCATTTATCATCCTCATACACATATTCTGAGCTTCTAAACAGCAATTCATAACGTTGGAAGCACTTTCTGTGGATAAACACCATCTAGAGTAGCCGGAATTGTAAACATTATCATTACTCTCTTCATTTGAGAGTTTTCTACCTCTAATCTCGGTGATTGAACTAGGCCATCAGGATAGAAGGGCTCTATTTACCCCTATTTAAAGTGTTTCTCACATGTTTCTAATCATTTCGGGGACTCTCATTGTGTATTTTAAGAGTATTACCAAAAGTTGACAGTTTTCCTGAAAGTATACACAGGAATCTCCTAGATATAAACTGTGCCATTCAGAAAACGCCAGGCAATTCAGCCTCAGTTGTAAATATAAACAGTATTCTCTTCATTTATCAGCTTCATACCCATATTCTAGCTTTATAAACTGCAATTCTTAATATTTGAAACCTCATTCTTCGGAAATACATCATCTAAAGTAGCCAGAATGGTAAACATTATCTGTACTCTCATCATTATGCAGCATTCTATCTCTAATCTCCGTGATTGAACATGAATATAAACAGAGAACAGCGCTATGTACCAGCATTTCAAGTGTTTCTTACATGTTTCTAATCATTTCTCGGGACTATCATTGTGTATGTGAAGAGTTTTACCAAAGGTAGACAGTTTTCCTACAAGTATTTACAGGAATCTTCAAGGTTTAAATTGAGTCATTCAGTAAACGCCAGTCTAATCATAATCACCTGTAAATATAAACAGTATTCTCTTCATTTATCAGCTTCACACATATTCTGAGCTTTATAAATGGAAATTCTTAATATTTGAAAGCACTTTATTTGGAAAAACATTATCTAATGTAGCCAGAATGGTAAAAATTATCTGTACTCTCGTCATTTCGCAGCATTCTACCTCTAATCTCCGTGATTGAACATGAACATAAAGATAGATCGGCTCTATGTACCACCATTCAAAGTGTTTCCTACATGTTTCTAATCATTTCGCAGGACTATCATTGTGTATTTTTAAAGTTTTTCAAAATTAGACAGTTTTCCCAGAAGTATATACATGAATCTTCAGGATTTAAAGTGTTTCATTCAGAAAACGCCAGTCTAATCATAGTCACCTGTAAATATAAACAGTATTCTCTTCATTTATCAGCTTCACACATATTCTGAGCTTTATAAATGGAAATTCTCAATGTTTGAAAGCACTTTCTTTGGAAAAACATCATCTAAAGTAGCCAAAATGGTAAACATTATCTGTACTCTCGTCATTTCGCAGCATTCTACCTCTAATCTCCCCGATTGAACATGAACATAAAGATAGAACAGCTCTATGTACCAGCATTTCAAGTGTTTCTTACATATTTCTAATCATTTCTCGGGACTATCATTGTGTATGTTAAGCGTTTTACGAAAAGTAGACAGTTTTCCTAGAAGTATACCCAGGAATCTTAAAGGTTTAAATTGAGCCATTCAGAAAACGCCAGTCTAATCAGAATCACCTGTAAATATAAACAGTATTCTCTTCATTTATCATCCTCATACACATATTCTGAGCTTCTAAACAGCAATTCATAACGTTGGAAGCACTTTCTGTGGAAAAACACCATCTAGAGTAGCGGGAATTGTAAACATTATCATTACTCTCTTCATTTGAGAGTTTTCTACCTCTAATCTCGGTGATTGAACTAGGCCATCAGGATAGAACGGCTCTATTTACCCCAATTTAAAGTGTTTCTCACATGTTTCTAATCATTTCGGGGACTCTCATTGTGTATTTTAAGAGTATTACCAAAAGTAGACAGTTTTCCTGAAAGTGTACACAGGAATCTCTAGATATAAATTGTGCCATTCAGAAAACGCCAGGCAATTCAGCCTCAGTTGTAAATATAAACAGTATTCTCTTCATTTATCAGCTTCATACCCATATTCTAGCTTTATAAACTGCAATTCTTAATATTTGAAGGCTCATTCTTCGGAAATACATCATCTAAAGTAGCCAGAATGGTAAACCTTATCTGTACTCTCGTCATTATGCAGCATTCTATCTCTAATCTCCGTGATTGAACATGAATATAAACAGAGAACAGCGCTATGTACCAGCATTTCAAGTGTTTCTTACATGTTTCTAATCATTTCTCGGGACTACCATTGTGTATGTGAAGAGTTTTACCAAAGGTAGACAGTTTTCCTACAAGTATTTAAAGGAATCTTCAAGGTTTAAATTGAGCCATTCAGAAAACGCCAGTCTAATCAGAATCACCTGTAAATATAAACAGTATTCTCTTCATTTATCATCCTCAAACACATATTCTGAGCTTCTAAACAGCAATTCATAACCTTGGAAGCACTTTCTGTGGATAAACACCATCTAGAGTAGCGGGAATTGTAAACATTATCATTACTCTCTTCATTTGAGAGTTTTCTACCTCTAATCTAGGTGATTGAACTAGGCCATCAGGATAGAACGGCTCTATTTACCCCTATTTAAAGTGTTTCTCACATGTTTCTAATCATTTCGGGGACTCTCATTGTGTATTTTAAGAGTATTACCAAAAGTAGACAGTTTTCCTGAAAGTATACATAGGAATCTCCTAGATATAAACTGTGCCATTCAGAAAACGCCAGGCAATTCAGCCTCCGTTGTAAATATAAACAGTATTCTCTTCATTTATCAGCTTCATACCCATATTCTAGCTTTATAAACTGCAATTCTTAATATTTGAAAGCTCATTCTTCGGAAATACATCATCTAAAGTAGCCAGAATGGTAAACATTATCTGTACTCTCGTCATTATGCAGCATTCTATCTCTAATCTCCGTGATTGAACATGAATATAAACAGAGAACAGCGCTATGTACCAGCATTTCAAGTGTTTCTTACATGTTTCTAATCATTTCTCATTTCTCGGGACTATCATTGTGTATGTGAAGAGTTTTACCAAAGGTAGACAGTTTTCCTACAAGTATTTACAGGAAACTTCAAGGTTTAAATTGAGTCATTCAGTAAACGCCAGTCTAATCATAATCACCTGTAAATATAAACAGTATTCTCTTCATTTATGAGCTTCACACATATTCTGAGCTTTACAAATGGAAATTCTTAATATTTGAAAGCACTTTCTTTGGAAAAACATTATCTAATGTAGCCAGAATGGTAAAAATTATCTGTACTCTCGTCATTTCGCAGCATTCTACCTCTAATCTCCGTGATTGAACATGAACATAAAGATAGAACGGCTCTATGTACCACCATTCAAAGTGTTTCCTACATGTTTCTAATCATTTCCCAGGACTATCATTGTGTATTTTTACAGTTTTTCAAAATTAGTTTTCCCAGAAGTATACACATGAATCTTCAGGATTTAAAGTGTTTCATTCAGAAAACGCCAGTCTAATCATAGTCACCTGTAAATATAAACAGTATTCTCTTCATTTATCAGCTTCACACATATTCTGAGCTTTATAAATGGAAATTCTCAATGTTTGAAAGCACTTTCTTTGGAAAAACATCATCTAAAGTAGCCAGAATGGTAAACATTATTTGTACTCTCGTCATTTCGCAGCATTCTACCTCTAATCTCCCCGATTGAACATGAACATAAAGTGACAACAGCTCTATGTACCAGCATTTCAAGTGTTTCTTACATGTTTCTAATCATTTCTCGGGACTATCATTGTGTATGTTAAGCGTTTTACGAAAAGTAGACAGTTTTCCTAGAAGTATACCCAGGAATCTTAAAGGTTTAAATTGAGCCATTCAGAAAACGCCAGTCTAATCAGAATCACCTGTAAATATAAACAGTATTCTCTTCATTTATCATCCTCATACACATATTCTGAGCTTCTAAACAGCAATTCATAACGTTGGAAGCACTTTCTGTGGAAAAACACCATCTAGAGTAGCCGGAATTGTAAACATTATCATTACTCTCTTCATTTGAGAGTTTTCTACCTCTAATCTCGGTGATTGAACTAGGCCATCAGGATAGAACGGCTCTATTTACCCCTATTTAAAGTGTTTCTCACATGTTTCTAATCATTTCGGGGACTATCATTGTGTATTTTAAGAGTATTAACAAAAGTAGACAGTTTTCCTGAAAGTATACACAGGAATCTCCTAGATATAAACTGTGCCATTCAGAAAACGCCAGGCAATTCAGCCTCAGTTGTAAATATAAACAGTATTCTCTTCATTTATCAGCTTCATACCCATATTCTAGCTTTATAAACTGCAATTCTTAATATTTGAAAGCTCATTCTTCGGAAATACATCATCTAAAGTAGCCAGAATGGTAAACATTATCTGTACTCTCGTCATTATGCAGCATTCTATCTCTAATCTCCGTGATTGAACATGAATATAAACAGAGAACAGCGCTATGTACCAGCATTTCAAGTGTTTCTTACATGTTTCTAATCATTTCTCGGGACTGTCATTGTGTATGTGAAGAGTTTTACCAATGGTAGACAGTTTTCCTACAAGTATTTACAGGAATCTTCAAGGTTTAAATTGAGTCATTCAGTAAACGCCAGTCTAATCATAATCACCTGTAAATATAAACAGTATTCTCTTCATTTATCAGCTTCACACATATTCTGAGCTTTATAAATGGAAATTCTTAATATTTGAAAGCACTTTCTTTGGAAAAACATTATCTAATGTAGCCAGAATGGTAAAAATTATCTGTACTCTCGTCATTTCGCAGCATTCTACCTCTAATCTCCGTGATTGAACATGAACATAAAGATAGAACGGCTCTATGTACCACCGTTCAAAGTGTTTCCTACATGTTTCTAATCATTTCCCAGGACTATCATTGTGTATTTTTACAGTTTTTCAAAATTAGTTTTCCCAGAAGTATACACATGAATCTTCAGGATTTAAAGTGTTTCATTCAGAAAACGCCAGTCTAATCATAGTCACCTGTAAATATAAACAGTATTCTCTTCATTTATCAGCTTCACACATATTCTGAGCTTTATAAATGGAAATTCTCAATGTTTGAAAGCACTTTCTTTGGAAAAACATCATCTAAAGTAGCCAGAATGGTAAACATTATATGTACTCTCGTCATTTCGCAGCATTCTACCCCTAATCTCCCCGATTGAACATGAACATAAAGATACAACAGCTCTATGTACCAGCATTTCAAGTGTTTCTTACATGTTTCTAATCATTTCTCGGGACTATCATTGTGTATGTTAAGCGTTTTACGAAAAGTAGACAGTTTTCCTAGAAGTATACCCAGGAATCTTAAAGGTTTAAATTGAGCCATTCAGAAAACGCCAGTCTAATCAGAATCACCTATAAATATAAACAGTATTCTCTTCATTTATCATCCTCATACACATATTCTGAGCTTCTAAACAGCAATTCATAACGTTGGAAGCACTTTTAGTGGAAAAACACCATCTAGAGTAGCCGGAATTGTAAACATTATCATTACTCTCTTCATTTGAGAGTTTTCTACCTCTAATCTCGGTGATTGAACTAGGCCATCAGGATAGAACGGCTCTATTTACCCCTATTTAAAGTGTTTCTCACATGTTTCTAATCATTTCGGGGACTCTCATTGTGTATTTTAAGAGTTTTAACAAAAGTAGACAGTTTTCCTGAAAGTATACACAGGAATCTCCTAGATATAAACTGTGCCATTCAGAAAACGCCAGGCAATTCAGCCTCAGTTGTAAATAGAAACAGTATTCTCTTCATTTATCAGCTTCATACCCATATTCTAGCTTTATAAACTGCAATTCTTAATATTTGAAAGCTCATTCTTCGGAAATACATCATCTAAAGTAGCCAGAATGGTAAACATTATCTGTACTCTCGTCATTATGCAGCATTCTATCTCTAATCTCCGTGATTGAACATGAATATAAACAGAGAACAGCGCTATGTACCAGCATTTCAAGTGTTTCTTACATGTTTCTAATCATTTCTCGGGACTGTCATTGTGTATGTGAAGAGTTTTACCAAAGGTAGACAGTTTTCCTACAAGTATTTACAGGAATCTTCAAGGTTTAAATTGAGTCATTCAGTAAATGCCAGTCTAATCATAATCACCTGTAAATATAAACAGTATTCTCTTCATTTATCAGCTTCACACATATTCTGAGCTTTATAAATGGAAATTCTTAATATTTGAAAGCACTTTCTTTGGAAAAACATTATCTAATCTAGCCAGAATGGTAAAAATTATCTGTACTCTCGTCATTTCGCAGCATTCTACCTCTAATCTCCGTGATTGAACATGAACATAAAGATAGAACGGCTCTATGTACCACCATTCAAAGTGTTTCCTACATGTTTCTAATCATTTCCCAGGACTATCATTGTGTATTTTTACAGTTTTTCAAAATTAGACAGTTTTCCCAGAAGTATACACATGAATCTTCAGGATTTAAAGTGTTTCATTCAGAAAACGCCAGTCTAATCATAGTCACCTGTAAATATAAACAGTATTCTCTTCATTTATCAGTTTCACATATATTCAGAGCTTTATAAATGGAAATTCTCAATGTTTGAAAGCACTTTCTTTGGAAAAACATCATCTAAAGTAGCCAGAATGGTAAACATTATCTGTACTCTCGTCATTTCGCAGCATTCTACCTCTAATCTCCCCGATTGAACATGAACATAAAGATACAACAGCTCTATGTACCAGCATTTCAAGTGTTTCTTACATGTTTCTAATCATTTCTCGGGACTATCATTGTGTATGTTAAGCGTTTTACGAAAAGTAGACAGTTTTCCTAGAAGTATACCCAGGAATCTTAAAGGTTTAAATTGAGCCATTCAGAAAACGCCAGTCTAATCAGAATCCCCTGTAAATATAAACAGTATTCTCTTCATTTATCATCCTCATACACATATTCTGAGCTTCTAAACAGCAATTCATAACGTTGGAAGCACTTTCTGTGGAAAAACACCATCTAGAGTAGCGGGAATTGTAAACATTATCATTACTCTCTTCATTTTTAGAGTTTTCTACCTCTAATCTCGGTGATTGTACTAGGCCATCAGGATAGAATGGCTCTATTTACCCCTATTTAAAGTGTTTCTCACATGTTTCTAATCATTTTGGGGACTCTCATTGTGTATTTTAAGAGTATTACCAAAAGTAGACAGTTTTCCTGAAAGTATACATAGGAATCTCCTAGATATAAACTGTGCCATTCAGAAAACGCCAGGCAATTCAGCCTCAGTTGTAAATATAAACAGTATTCTCTTCATTTATCAGCTTCATACCCATATTCTAGCTTTATAAACTGCAATTCTTAATATTTGAAAGCTCATTCTTCGGAAATACATCATCTAAAGTAGCCAGAATGGTAAACATTATCTGTACTCTCGTCATTATGCAGCATTCTATCTCTAATCTCCGTGATTGAACATGAATATAAACAGAGAACAGCGCTATGTACCAGCATTTCAAGTGTTTCTTACATGTTTCTAATCATTTCTCGGGACTGTCATTGTGTATGTGAAGAGTTTTACCAAAGGTAGACAGTTTTCCTACAAGTATTTACAGGAATCTTCAAGGTTTAAATTGAGTCATTCAGTAAATGCCAGTCTAATCATAATCACCTGTAAATATAAACAGTATTCTCTTCATTTATCAGCTTCACACATATTCTGAGCTTTATAAATGGAAATTCTTAATATTTGAAAGCACTTTCTTTGGAAAAACATTATCTAATGTAGCCAGAATGGTAAAAATTATCTGTACTCTCGTCATTTCGCAGCATTCTACCTCTAATCTCAGTGATTGAACATGAACATAAAGATAGAACGGCTCTATGTACCACCATTCAAAGTGTTTCCTACAGGTTTCTAATCATTTCGCAGGACTATCATTGTGTATTTTTACAGTTTTTCAAAATTAGACAGTTTTCCCAGAAGTATACACATGAATCTTCAGGATTTAAAGTGTTTCATTCAGAAAACGCCAGTCTAATCATAGTCTCCTGTAAATATAAACAGTATTCTCTTCATTTATCAGCTTCACACATATTCTGAGCTTTATAAATGGAAATTCTCAATGTTTGAAAGCACTTTCTTTGGAAAAACATCATCTAAAGTAGCCAGAATGGTAAACATTATCTGTACTCTCGTCATTTCGCAGCATTCTACCTCTAATCTCCCCGATTGAACATGAACATAAAGATACAACAGCTCTATGTACCCGCATTTCAAGTGTTTCTTACATGTTTCTAATCATTTCTCGGGACTATCATTGTGTATGTTAAGCGTTTTACGAAAAGTAGACAGTTTTCCTAGAAGTATACCCAGGAATCTTAAAGGTTTAAATTGAGCCATTCAGAAAACGCCAGTCTAATCAGAATCACCTGTAAATATAAACAGTATTCTCTTCATTTATCATCCTCATACACATATTCTGAGCTTCTAAACAGCAATTCATAACGTTGGAAGCACTTTCTGTGGAAAAACACCATCTAGAGTAGCGGGAATTGTAAACATTATCATTACTCTCTTCATTTTTAGAGTTTTCTACCTCTAATCTCGGTGATTGAACTAGGCCATCAGGATAGAATGGCTCTATTTACCCCTATTTAAAGTGTTTCTCACATGTTTCTAATCATTTTGGGGACTCTCATTGTGTATTTTAAGAGTATTACCAAAAGTAGACAGTTTTCCTGAAAGTATACATAGGAATCTCCTAGATATAAACTGTGCCATTCAGAAAACGCCAGGCAATTCAGCCTCAGTTGTAAATATAAACAGTATTCTCTTCATTTATCAGCTTCATACCCATATTCTAGCTTTATAAACTGCAATTCTTAATATTTGAAAGCTCATTCTTCGGAAATACATCATCTAAAGTAGCCAGAATGGTAAACATTATCTGTACTCTCGTCATTATGCAGCATTCTATCTCTAATCTCCGTGATTGAACATGAATATAAACAGAGAACAGCGCTATGTACCAGCATTTCAAGTGTTTCTTACATGTTTCTAATCATTTCTCGGGACTGTCATTGTGTATGTGAAGAGTTTTACCAAAGGTAGACAGTTTTCCTACAAGTATTTACAGGAATCTTCAAGGTTTAAATTGAGTCATTCAGTAAATGCCAGTCTAATCATAATCACCTGTAAATATAAACAGTATTCTCTTCATTTATCAGCTTCACACATATTCTGAGCTTTATAAATGGAAATTCTTAATATTTGAAAGCACTTTCTTTGGAAAAACATTATCTAATGTAGCCAGAATGGTAAAAATTATCTGTACTCTCGTCATTTCGCAGCATTCTACCTCTAATCTCAGTGATTGAACATGAACATAAAGATAGAACGGCTCTATGTACCACCATTCAAAGTGTTTCCTACATGTTTCTAATCATTTCCCAGGACTATCATTGTGTATTTTTACAGTTTTTCAAAATTAGACAGTTTTACCAGAAGTATACACATGAATCTTCAGGATTTAAAGTGTTTCATTCAGAAAACGCCAGTCTAATCATAGTCACCTGTAAATATAAACAGTATTCTCTTCATTTATCAGCTTCACACATATTCTGAGCTTTATAAATGGAAATTCTCAATGTTTGAAAGCACTTTCTTTGGAAAAACATCATCTAAAGTAGCCAGAATGGTAAACATTATCTGTACTCTCGTCATTTCGCAGCATTCTACCTCTAATCTCCCCGATTGAACATGAACATAAAGATACAACAGCTCTATGTACCAGCATTTCGAGTGTTTCTTACATGTTTCTAATCATTTCTAGGGACTATCATTGTGTATGTTAAGCGTTTTACGAAAAGTAGACAGTTTTCCTAGAAGTATACCCAGGAATCTTAAAGGTTTAAATTGAGCCATTCAGAAAACGCCAGTCTAATCAGAATCACCTGTAAATATAAACAGTATTCTCTTCATTTATCATCCTCATACACATATTCTGAGCTTCTAAACAGCAATTCATAACGTTGGAAGCACTTTCTGTGGAAAAACACCATCTAGAGTAGCCGGAATTGTAAACATTATCATTACTCTCTTCATTTGAGAGTTTTCTACCTCTAATCTCGGTGATTGAACTAGGCCATCAGGATAGAACGGCTCTATTTACCCCTATTTAAAGTGTTTCTCACATGTTTCTAATCATTTCGGGGACTATCATTGTGTATTTTAAGAGTATTAACAAAAGTAGACAGTTTTCCTGAAAGTATACACAGGAATCTCCTAGATATAAACTGTGCCATTCAGAAAACGCCAGGCAATTCAGCCTCAGTTGTAAATAGAAACAGTATTCTCTTCATTTATCAGCTTCATACCCATATTCTAGCTTTATAAACAGCAATTCTTAATATTTGAAAGCTCATTCTTCGGAAATACATCATCTAAAGTAGCCAGAATGGTAAACATTATCTGTACTCTCGTCATTATGCAGCATTCTATCTCTAATCTCCGTGATTGAACATGAATATAAACAGAGAACAGCGCTATGTACCAGCATTTCAAGTGTTTCTTACATGTTTCTAATCATTTCTCGGGACTGTCATTGTGTATGTGAAGAGTTTTACCAAAGGTAGACAGTTTTCCTACAAGTATTTACAGGAATCTTCAAGGTTTAAATTGAGTCATTCAGTAAATGCCAGTCTAATCATAATCACCTGTAAATATAAACAGTATTCTCTTCATTTATCAGCTTCACACATATTCTGAGCTTTATAAATGGAAATTCTTAATATTTGAAAGCACTTTCTTTGGAAAAACATTATCTAATGTAGCCAGAATGGTAAAAATTATCTGTACTCTCGTCATTTCGCAGCATTCTACCTCTAATCTCCGTGATTGAACATGAACATAAAGATAGAACGGCTCTATGTACCACCATTCAAAGTGTTTCCTACATGTTTCTAATCATTTCCCAGGACTATCATTGTGTATTTTTACAGTTTTTCAAAATTAGACAGTTTTCCCAGAAGTATACACATGAATCTTCAGGATTTAAAGTGTTTCATTCAGAAAATGCCAGTCTAATCATAGTCACCTGTAAATATAAACAGTATTCTCTTCATTTATCAGCTTCACACATATTCTGAGCTTTATAAATGGAAATTCTCAATGTTTGAAAGCACTTTCTTTGGAAAAACATCATCTAAAGTAGCCAGAATGGTAAACATTATCTGTACTCTCGTCATTTCGCAGCATTCTACCTCTAATCTCCCCGATTGAACATGAACATAAAGATACAACAGCTCTATGTACCAGCATTTCAAGTGTTTCTTACATGTTTCTAATCATTTCTCGGGACTATCATTGTGTATGTTAAGCGTTTTACGAAAAGTAGACAGTTTTCCTAGAAGTATACCCAGGAATCTTAAAGGTTTAAATTGAGCCATTCAGAAAACGCCAGTCTAATCAGAATCACCTGTAAATATAAACAGTATTCTCTTCATTTATCATCCTCATACACATATTCTGAGCTTCTAAACAGCAATTCATAACGTTGGAAGCACTTTCTGTGGAAAAACACCATCTAGAGTAGCGGGAATTGTAAACATTATCATTACTCTCTTCATTTTTAGAGTTTTCTACCTCTAATCTCGGTGATTGAACTAGGCCATCAGGATAGAATGGCTCTATTTACCCCTATTTAAAGTGTTTCTCACATGTTTCTAATCATTTTGGGGACTCTCATTGTGTATTTTAAGAGTATTACCAAAAGTAGACAGTTTTCCTGAAAGTATACATAGGAATCTCCTAGATATAAACTGTGCCATTCAGAAAACGCCAGGCAATTCAGCCTCAGTTGTAAATATAAACAGTATTCTCTTCATTTATCAGCTTCATACCCATATTCTAGCTTTATAAACTGCAATTCTTAATATTTGAAAGCTCATTCTTCGGAAATACATCATCTAAAGTAGCCAGAATGGTAAACATTATCTGTACTCTCGTCATTATGCAGCATTCTATCTCTAATCTCCGTGATTGAACATGAATATAAACAGAGAACAGCGCTATGTACCAGCATTTCAAGTGTTTCTTACATGTTTCTAATCATTTCTCGGGACTGTCATTGTGTATGTGAAGAGTTTTACCAAAGGTAGACAGTTTTCCTACAAGTATTTACAGGAATCTTCAAGGTTTAAATTGAGTCATTCAGTAAATGCCAGTCTAATCATAATCACCTGTAAATATAAACAGTATTCTCTTCATTTATCAGCTTCACACATATTCTGAGCTTTATAAATGGAAATTCTTAATATTTGAAAGCACTTTCTTTGGAAAAACATTATCTAATGTAGCCAGAATGGTAAAAATTATCTGTACTCTCGTCATTTCGCAGCATTCTACCTCTAATCTCAGTGATTGAACATGAACATAAAGATAGAACGGCTCTATGTACCACCATTCAAAGTGTTTCCTACATGTTTCTAATCATTTCCCAGGACTATCATTGTGTATTTTTACAGTTTTTCAAAATTAGACAGTTTTACCAGAAGTATACACATGAATCTTCAGGATTTAAAGTGTTTCATTCAGAAAACGCCAGTCTAATCATAGTCACCTGTAAATATAAACAGTATTCTCTTCATTTATCAGCTTCACACATATTCTGAGCTTTATAAATGGAAATTCTCAATGTTTGAAAGCACTTTCTTTGGAAAAACATCATCTAAAGTAGCCAGAATGGTAAACATTATCTGTACTCTCGTCATTTCGCAGCATTCTACCTCTAATCTCCCCGATTGAACATGAACATAAAGATACAACAGCTCTATGTACCAGCATTTCGAGTGTTTCTTACATGTTTCTAATCATTTCTAGGGACTATCATTGTGTATGTTAAGCGTTTTACGAAAAGTAGACAGTTTTCCTAGAAGTATACCCAGGAATCTTAAAGGTTTAAATTGAGCCATTCAGAAAACGCCAGTCTAATCAGAATCACCTGTAAATATAAACAGTATTCTCTTCATTTATCATCCTCATACACATATTCTGAGCTTCTAAACAGCAATTCATAACGTTGGAAGCACTTTCTGTGGAAAAACACCATCTAGAGTAGCCGGAATTGTAAACATTATCATTACTCTCTTCATTTGAGAGTTTTCTACCTCTAATCTCGGTGATTGAACTAGGCCATCAGGATAGAACGGCTCTATTTACCCCTATTTAAAGTGTTTCTCACATGTTTCTAATCATTTCGGGGACTATCATTGTGTATTTTAAGAGTATTAACAAAAGTAGACAATTTTCCTGAAAGTATACACAGGAATCTCCTAGATATAAACTGTGCCATTCAGAAAACGCCAGGCAATTCAGCCTCAGTTGTAAATAGAAACAGTATTCTCTTCATTTATCAGCTTCATACCCATATTCTAGCTTTATAAACAGCAATTCTTAATATTTGAAAGCTCATTCTTCGGAAATACATCATCTAAAGTAGCCAGAATGGTAAACATTATCTGTACTCTCGTCATTATGCAGCATTCTATCTCTAATCTCCGTGATTGAACATGAATATAAACAGAGAACAGCGCTATGTACCAGCATTTCAAGTGTTTCTTACATGTTTCTAATCATTTCTCGGGACTGTCATTGTGTATGTGAAGAGTTTTACCAAAGGTAGACAGTTTTCCTACAAGTATTTACAGGAATCTTCAAGGTTTAAATTGAGTCATTCAGTAAATGCCAGTCTAATCATAATCACCTGTAAATATAAACAGTATTCTCTTCATTTATCAGCTTCACACATATTCTGAGCTTTATAAATGGAAATTCTTAATATTTGAAAGCACTTTCTTTGGAAAAACATTATCTAATGTAGCCAGAATGGTAAAAATTATCTGTACTCTCGTCATTTCGCAGCATTCTACCTCTAATCTCCGTGATTGAACATGAACATAAAGATAGAACGGCTCTATGTACCACCATTCAAAGTGTTTCCTACATGTTTCTAATCATTTCCCAGGACTATCATTGTGTATTTTTACAGTTTTTCAAAATTAGACAGTTTTCCCAGAAGTATACACATGAATCTTCAGGATTTAAAGTGTTTCATTCAGAAAACGCCAGTCTAATCATAGTCACCTGTAAATATAAACAGTATTCTCTTCATTTATCAGCTTCACACATATTCTGAGCTTTATAAATGGAAATTCTCAATGTTTGAAAGCACTTTCTTTGGAAAAACATCATCTAAAGTAGCCAGAATGGTAAACATTATCTGTACTCTCGTCATTTCGCAGCATTCTACCTCTAATCTCCCCGATTGAACATGAACATAAAGATACAACAGCTCTATGTACCCGCATTTCGAGTGTTTCTTACATGTTTCTAATCATTTCTAGGGACTATCATTGTGTATGTTAAGCGTTTTACGAAAAGTAGACAGTTTTCCTAGAAGTATACCCAGGAATCTTAAAGGTTTAAATTGAGCCATTCAGAAAACGCCAGTCTAATCAGAATCACCTGTAAATATAAACAGTATTCTCTTCATTTATCATCCTCATACACATATTCTGAGCTTCTAAACAGCAATTCATAACGTTGGAAGCACTTTCTGTGGAAAAACACCATCTAGAGTAGCGGGAATTGTAAACATTATCATTACTCTCTTCATTTTTAGAGTTTTCTACCTCTAATCTCGGTGATTGAACTAGGCCATCAGGATAGAACGGCTCTATTTACCCCTATTTAAAGTGTTTCTCACATGTTTCTAATCATTTCGGGGACTATCATTGTGTATTTTAAGAGTATTAACAAAAGTAGACAGTTTTCCTGAAAGTATACACAGGAATCTCCTAGATATAAACTGTGCCATTCAGAAAACGCCAGGCAATTCAGCCTCAGTTGTAAATAGAAACAGTATTCTCTTCATTTATCAGCTTCATACCCATATTCTAGCTTTATAAACTGCAATTCTTAATATTTGAAAGCTCATTCTTCGGAAATACATCATCTAAAGTAGCCAGAATGGTAAACATTATCTGTACTCTCGTCATTATGCAGCATTCTATCTCTAATCTCCGTGATTGAACATGAATATAAACAGAGAACAGCGCTATGTACCAGCATTTCAAGTGTTTCTTACATGTTTCTAATCATTTCTCGGGACTATCATTGTGTATGTGAAGAGTTTTACCAAAGGTAGACAGTTTTCCTACAAGTATTTACAGGAATCTTAAAGGTTTAAATTGAGTCATTCAGTAAACGCCAGTCTAATCATAATCACCTGTAAATATAAACAGTATTCTCTTCATTTATCAGCTTCACACATATTTTGAGCTTTATAAATGGAAATTCTTAATATTTGAAAGCACTTTCTTTGGAAAAACATTATCTAATGTAGCCAGAATGGTAAAAATTATCTGTACTCTCATCATTTCGCAGCATTCTACCTCTAATCTCCGTGATTGAACATGAACATAAAGATAGAACGGCTCTATGTACCACCATTCAAAGTGTTTCCTACATGTTTCTAATCATTTCGCAGGACTATCATTGTGTATTTTTACAGTGTTTCAAAATTAGACAGTTTTCCCAGAAGTATACACATGAATCTTCAGGATTTGAAAATTTTCATTAAGAAAACTCCAGTCTAATCATAGTCACCTGTAAATATAAACAGTATTCTCTTCATTTATCAGCTTCACACATATTCTGAGCTTTATAAATGGAAATTCTCAATGTTTGAAAGCACTTTCTTTGGAAAAACATCATCTAAAGTAGCCAAAATGGTAAACATTACCTGTACTCTCGTCATTTCGCAGCATTCTACCCCTAATCTCCCCGATTGAACATGAACATAAAGATACAACAGCTCTATGTACCAGCAATTCAACTGTTTCTTACATGTTTCTAATCATTTCTCGGGACTATCATTGTGTATGTTAAGCGTTTTACGAAAAGTAGACAGTTTTCCTAGAAGTATACCCAGGAATCTTAAAGGTTTAAATTGAGCCATTCAGAAAACGCCAGTCTAATCAGAATCACCTGTAAATATAAACAGTATTCTCTTCATTTATCATCCTCATACACATATTCTGAGCTTCTAAACAGCAATTCATAACGTTGGAAGCACTTTCTGTGGAAAAACACCATCTAGAGTAGCGGGAATTGTAAACATTATCATTACTCTCTTCATTTTTAGAGTTTTCTACCTCTAATCTCGGTGATTGAACTAGCCCATCAGGATAGAACGGCTCTATTTACCCCTATTTAAAGTGTTTCTCACATGTTTCTAATCATTTTGGGGACTCTCATTGTGTATTTTAAGAGTATTACCAAAAGTAGACAGTTTTCCTGAAAGTATACATAGGAATCTCCTAGATATAAACTGTGCCATTCAGAAAACGCCAGGCAATTCAGCCTCAGTTGTAAATATAAACAGTATTCTCTTCATTTATCAGCTTCATACCCATATTCTAGCTTTATAAACTGCAATTCTTAATATTTGAAAGCTCATTCTTCGGAAATACATCATCTAAAGTAGCCAGAATGGTAAACATTATCTGTACTCTCGTCATTATGCAGCATTCTATCTCTAATCTCCGTGATTGAACATGAATATAAACAGAGAACAGCGCTATGTACCAGCATTTCAAGTGTTTCTTACATGTTTCTAATCATTTCTCGGGACTGTCATTGTGTATGTGAAGAGTTTTACCAAAGGTAGACAGTTTTCCTACAAGTATTTACAGGAATCTTCAAGGTTTAAATTGAGTCATTCAGTAAATGCCAGTCTAATCATAATCACCTGTAAATATAAACAGTATTCTCTTCATTTATAAGCTTCACACATATTCTGAGCTTTATAAATGGAAATTCTTAATATTTGAAAGCACTTTCTTTGGAAAAACATTATCTAATGTAGGCAGAATGGTAAAAATTATCTGTACTCTCGTCATTTCGCAGCATTCTACCTCTAATCTCAGTGATTGAACATGAACATAAAGATAGAACGGCTCTATGTACCACCATTCAAAGTGTTTCCTACATGTTTCTAATCATTTCCCAGGACTATCATTGTGTATTTTTACAGTTTTTCAAAATTAGACAGTTTTCCCAGAAGTATACACATGAATCTTCAGGATTTAAAGTGTTTCATTCAGAAAACGCCAGTCTAATCATAGTCACCTGTAAATATAAACAGTATTCTCTTCATTTATCAGCTTCACACATATTCTGAGCTTTATAAATGGAAATTCTCAATGTTTGAAAGCACTTTCTTTGGAGAAACATCATCTAAAGTAGCCAGAATGGTAAACATTATCTGTACTCTCGTCATTTCGCAGCATTCTACCTCTAATCTCCCCGATTGAACATGAACATAAAGATACAACAGCTCTATGTACCCGCATTTCAAGTGTTTCTTACATGTTTCTAATCATTTCTAGGGACTATCATTGTGTATGTTAAGCGTTTTACGAAAAGTAGACAGTTTTCCTAGAAGTATACCCAGGAATCTTAAAGGTTTAAATTGAGCCATTCAGAAAACGCCAGTCTAATCAGAATCACCTGTAAATATAAACAGTATTCTCTTCATTTATCATCCTCATACACATATTCTGAGCTTCTAAACAGCAATTCATAACGTTGGAAGCACTTTCTGTGGAAAAACACCATCTAGAGTAGCGGGAATTGTAAACATTATCATTACTCTCTTCATTTTTAGAGTTTTCTACCTCTAATCTCGGTGATTGAACTAGGCCATCAGGATAGAATGGCTCTATTTACCCCTATTTAAAGTGTTTCTCACATGTTTCTAATCATTTCGGGGACTATCATTGTGTATTTTAAGAGTATTACCAAAAGTAGACAGTTTTCCTGAAAGTATACATAGGAATCTCCTAGATATAAACTGTGCCATTCAGAAAACGCCAGGCAATTCAGCCTCAGTTGTAAATAGAAACAGTATTCTCTTCATTTATCAGCTTCATACCCATATTCTAGCTTTATAAACTGCAATTCTTAATATTTGAAAGCTCATTCTTCGGAAATACATCATCTAAAGTAGCCAGAATGGTAAACATTATCTGTACTCTCGTCATTATGCAGCATTCTATCTCTAATCTCCGTGATTGAACATGAATATAAACAGAGAACAGCGCTATGTACCAGCATTTCAAGTGTTTCTTACATGTTTCTAATCATTTCTCGGGACTGTCATTGTGTATGTGAAGAGTTTTACCAAAGGTAGACAGTTTTCCTACAAGTATTTACAGGTATCTTCAAGGTTTAAATTGAGTCATTCAGTAAATGCCAGTCTAATCATAATCACCTGTAAATATAAACAGTATTCTCTTCATTTATAAGCTTCACACATATTCTGAGCTTTATAAATGGAAATTCTTAATATTTGAAAGCACTTTCTTTGGAAAAACATTATCTAATGTAGGCAGAATGGTAAAAATTATCTGTACTCTCGTCATTTCGCAGCATTCTACCTCTAATCTCCGTGATTGAACATGAACATAAAGATAGAACGGCTCTATGTACCACCATTCAAAGTGTTTCCTACATGTTTCTAATCATTTCCCAGGACTATCATTGTGTATTTTTACAGTTTTTCAAAATTAGACAGTTTTCCCAGAAGTATACACATGAATCTTCAGGATTTAAAGTGTTTCATTCAGAAAACGCCAGTCTAATCATAGTCACCTGTAAATATAAACAGTATTCTCTTCATTTATCAGCTTCACACATATTCTGAGCTTTATAAATGGAAATTCTCAATGTTTGAAAGCACTTTCTTTGGAAAAACATCATCTAAAGTAGCCAGAATGGTAAACATTATCTGTACTCTCGTCATTTCGCAGCATTCTACCTCTAATCTCCCTGATTGAACATGTACATAAAGATACAACAGCTCTATGTACCCGCATTTCGAGTGTTTCTTACATGTTTCTAATCATTTCTAGGGACTATCATTGTGTATGTTAAGCGTTTTACGAAAAGTAGACAGTTTTCCTAGAAGTATACCCAGGAATCTTAAAGGTTTAAATTGAGCCATTCAGAAAACGCCAGTCTAATCAGAATCACCTGTAAATATAAACAGTATTCTCTTCATTTATCATCCTCATACACATATTCTGAGCTTCTAAACAGCAATTCATAACGTTGGAAGCACTTTCTGTGGAAAAACACCATCTAGAGTAGCGGGAATTGTAAACATTATCATTACTCTCTTCATTTTTAGAGTTTTCTACCTCTAATCTCGGTGATTGAACTAGGCCATCAGGATAGAACGGCTCTATTTACCCCTATTTAAAGTGTTTCTCACATGTTTCTAATCATTTCGGGGACTATCATTGTGTATTTTAAGAGTATTAACAAAAGTAGACAGTTTTCCTGAAAGTATACACAGGAATCTCCTAGATATAAACTGTGCCATTCAGAAAACGCCAGGCAATTCAGCCTCAGTTGTAAATAGAAACAGTATTCTCTTCATTTATCAGCTTCATACCCATATTCTAGCTTTATAAACTGCAATTCTTAATATTTGAAAGCTCATTCTTCGGAAATACATCATCTAAAGTAGCCAGAATGGTAAACATTATCTGTACTCTCGTCATTATGCAGCATTCTATCTCTAATCTCCGTGATTGAACATGAATATAAACAGAGAACAGCGCTATGTACCAGCATTTCAAGTGTTTCTTACATGTTTCTAATCATTTCTCGGGACTGTCATTGTGTATGTGAAGAGTTTTACCAAAGGTAGACAGTTTTCCTACAAGTATTTACAGGAATCTTCAAGGTTTAAATTGAGTCATTCAGTAAATGCCAGTCTAATCATAATCACCTGTAAATATAAACAGTATTCTCTTCATTTATCAGCTTCACACATATTCTGAGCTTTATAAATGGAAATTCTTAATATTTGAAAGCACTTTCTTTGGAAAAACATTATCTAATGTAGCCAGAATGGTAAAAATTATCTGTACTCTCGTCATTTCGCAGCATTCTACCTCTAATCTCCGTGATTGAACATGAACATAAAGATAGAACGGCTCTATGTACCACCATTCAAAGTGTTTCCTACATGTTTCTAATCATTTCCCAGGACTATCATTGTGTATTTTTACAGTTTTTCAAAATTAGACAGTTTTCCCAGAAGTATACACATGAATCTTCAGGATTTAAAGTGTTTCATTCAGAAAACGCCAGTCTAATCATAGTCACCTGTAAATATAAACAGTATTCTCTTCATTTATCAGCTTCACACATATTCTGAGCTTTATAAATGGAAATTCTCAATGTTTGAAAGCACTTTCTTTGGAAAAACATCATCTAAAGTAGCCAGAATGGTAAACATTATCTGTACTCTCGTCATTTCGCAGCATTCTACCTCTAATCTCCCCGATTGAACATGAACATAAAGATACAACAGCTCTATGTACCCGCATTTCGAGTGTTTCTTACATGTTTCTAATCATTTCTAGGGACTATCATTGTGTATGTTAAGCGTTTTACGAAAAGTAGACAGTTTTCCGAGAAGTATACCCAGGAATCTTAAAGGTTTAAATTGAGCCATTCAGAAAACGCCAGTCTAATCAGAATCACCTGTGAATATAAACAGTATTCTCTTCATTTATCATCCTCATACACATATTCGGAGCTTCTAAACAGCAATTCATAACGTTGGAAGCACTTTCTGTGGAAAAACACCATCTAGAGTAGCGGGAATTGTAAACATTATCATTACTCTCTTCATTTTTAGAGTTTTCTACCTCTAATCTCGGTGATTGAACTAGGCCATCAGGATAGAATGGCTCTATTTACCCCTATTTAAAGTGTTTCTCACATGTTTCTAATCATTTTGGGGACTCTCATTGTGTATTTTAAGAGTATTACCAAAAGTAGACAGTTTTCCTGAAAGTATACATAGGAATCTCCTAGATATAAACTGTGCCATTCAGAAAACGCCAGGCAATTCAGCCTCAGTTGTAAATAGAAACAGTATTCTCTTCATTTATCAGCTTCATACCCATATTCTAGCTTTATAAACTGCAATTCTTAATATTTGAAAGCTCATTCTTCGGAAATACATCATCTAAAGTAGCCAGAATGGTAAACATTATCTGTACTCTCGTCATTATGCAGCATTCTATCTCTAATCTCCGTGATTGAACATGAATATAAACAGAGAACAGCGCTATGTACCAGCATTTCAAGTGTTTCTTACATGTTTCTAATCATTTCTCGGGACTGTCATTGTGTATGTGAAGAGTTTTACCAAAGGTAGACAGTTTTCCTACAAGTATTTACAGGAATCTTCAAGGTTTAAATTGAGTCATTCAGTAAATGCCAGTCTAATCATAATCACCTGTAAATATAAACAGTATTCTCTTCATTTATCAGCTTCACACATATTCTGAGCTTTATAAATGGAAATTCTTAATATTTGAAAGCACTTTCTTTGGAAAAACATTATCTAATGTAGCCAGAATGGTAAAAATTATCTGTACTCTCGTCATTTCGCAGCATTCTACCTCTAATCTCCGTGATTGAACATGAACATAAAGATAGAACGGCTCTATGTACCACCATTCAAAGTGTTTCCTACATGTTTCTAATCATTTCCCAGGACTATCATTGTGTATTTTTACAGTTTTTCAAAATTAGACAGTTTTCCCAGAAGTATACACATGAATCTTCAGGATTTAAAGTGTTTCATTCAGAAAACGCCAGTCTAATCATAGGCACCTGTAAATATAAACAGTATTCTCTTCATTTATCAGCTTCACACATATTCTGAGCTTTATAAATGGAAATTCTCAATGTTTGAAAGCACTTTCTTTGGAAAAACATCATCTAAAGTAGCCAGAATGGTAAACATTATCTGTACTCTCGTCATTTCGCAGCATTCTACCTCTAATCTCCCCGATTGAACATGAACATAAAGATACAACAGCTCTATGTACCCGCATTTCGAGTGTTTCTTACATGTTTCTAATCATTTCTAGGGACTATCATTGTGTATGTTAAGCGTTTTACGAAAAGTAGACAGTTTTCCGAGAAGTATACCCAGGAATCTTAAAGGTTTAAATTGAGCCATTCAGAAAACGCCAGTCTAATCAGAATCACCTGTAAATATAAACAGTATTCTCTTCATTTATCATCCTCATACACATATTCTGAGCTTCTAAACAGCAATTCATAACGTTGGAAGCACTTTCTGTGGAAAAACACCATCTAGAGTAGCGGGAATTGTAAACATTATCATTACTCTCTTCATTTTTAGAGTTTTCTACCTCTAATCTCGGTGATTGAACTAGGCCATCAGGATAGAATGGCTCTATTTACCCCTATTTAAAGTGTTTCTCACATGTTTCTAATCATTTTGGGGACTCTCATTGTGTATTTTAAGAGTATTACCAAAAGTAGACAGTTTTCCTGAAAGTATACATAGGAATCTCCTAGATATAAACTGTGCCATTCAGAAAACGCCAGGCAATTCAGCCTCAGTTGTAAATAGAAACAGTATTCTCTTCATTTATCAGCTTCATACCCATATTCTAGCTTTATAAACTGCAATTCTTAATATTTGAAAGCTCATTCTTCGGAAATACATCATCTAAAGTAGCCAGAATGGTAAACATTATCTGTACTCTCGTCATTATGCAGCATTCTATCTCTAATCTCCGTGATTGAACATGAATATAAACAGAGAACAGCGCTATGTACCAGCATTTCAAGTGTTTCTTACATGTTTCTAATCATTTCTCGGGACTGTCATTGTGTATGTGAAGAGTTTTACCAAAGGTAGACAGTTTTCCTACAAGTATTTACAGGTATCTTCAAGGTTTAAATTGAGTCATTCAGTAAATGCCAGTCTAATCATAATCACCTGTAAATATAAACAGTATTCTCTTCATTTATCAGCTTCACACATATTCTGAGCTTTATAAATGGAAATTCTTAATATTTGAAAGCACTTTCTTTGGAAAAACATTATCTAATGTAGCCAGAATGGTAAAAATTATCTGTACTCTCGTCATTTCGCAGCATTCTACCTCTAATCTCCGTGATTGAACATGAACATAAAGATAGAACGGCTCTATGTACCACCATTCAAAGTGTTTCCTACATGTTTCTAATCATTTCCCAGGACTATCATTGTGTATTTTTACAGTTTTTCAAAATTAGACAGTTTTCCCAGAAGTATACACATGAATCTTCAGGATTTAAAGTGTTTCATTCAGAAAACGCCAGTCTAATCATAGTCACCTGTAAATATAAACAGTATTCTCTTCATTTATCAGCTTCACACATATTCTGAGCTTTATAAATGGAAATTCTCAATGTTTGAAAGCACTTTCTTTGGAAAAACATCATCTAAAGTAGCCAGAATGGTAAACATTATCTGTACTCTCGTCATTTCGCAGCATTCTACCTCTAATCTCCCTGATTGAACATGAACATAAAGATACAACAGCTCTATGTACCCGCATTTCGAGTGTTTCTTACATGTTTCTAATCATTTCTAGGGACTATCATTGTGTATGTTAAGCGTTTTACGAAAAGTAGACAGTTTTCCTAGAAGTATACCCAGGAATCTTAAAGGTTTAAATTGAGCCATTCAGAAAACGCCAGTCTAATCAGAATCACCTGTAAATATAAACAGTATTCTCTTCATTTATCATCCTCATACACATATTCTGAGCTTCTAAACAGCAATTCATAACGTTGGAAGCACTTTCTGTGGAAAAACACCATCTAGAGTAGCGGGAATTGTAAACATTATCATTACTCTCTTCATTTTTAGAGTTTTCTACCTCTAATCTCGGTGATTGAACTAGGCCATCAGGATAGAACGGCTCTATTTACCCCTATTTAAAGTGTTTCTCACATGTTTCTAATCATTTCGGGGACTATCATTGTGTATTTTAAGAGTATTAACAAAAGTAGACAGTTTTCCTGAAAGTATACACAGGAATCTCCTAGATATAAACTGTGCCATTCAGAAAACGCCAGGCAATTCAGCCTCAGTTGTAAATAGAAACAGTATTCTCTTCATTTATCAGCTTCATACCCATATTCTAGCTTTATAAACTGCAATTCTTAATATTTGAAAGCTCATTCTTCGGAAATACATCATCTAAAGTAGCCAGAATGGCAAACATTATCTGTACTCTCGTCATTATGCAGCATTCTATCTCTAATCTCCGTGATTGAACATGAATATAAACAGAGAACAGCGCTATGTACCAGCATTTCAAGTGTTTCTTACATGTTTCTAATCATTTCTCGGGACTGTCATTGTGTATGTGAAGAGTTTTACCAAAGGTAGACAGTTTTCCTACAAGTATTTACAGGAATCTTCAAGGTTTAAATTGAGTGTTTCAGTAAATGCCAGTCTAATCATAATCACCTGTAAATATAAACAGTATTCTCTTCATTTATCAGCTTCACACATATTCTGAGCTTTATAAATGGAAATTCTTAATATTTGAAAGCACTTTCTTTGGAAAAACATTATCTAATGTAGCCAGAATGGTAAAAATTATCTGTACTCTCGTCATTTCGCAGCATTCTACCTCTAATCTCCGTGATTGAACATGAACATAAAGATAGAACGGCTCTATGTACCACCATTCAAAGTGTTTCCTACATGTTTCTAATCATTTCCCAGGACTATCATTGTGTATTTTTACAGTTTTTCAAAATTAGACAGTTTTCCCAGAAGTATACACATGAATCTTCAGGATTTAAAGTGTTTCATTCAGAAAACGCCAGTCTAATCAAAGTCACCTGTAAATATAAACAGTATTCTCTTCATTTATCAGCTTCACACATATTCTGAGCTTTATAAATGGAAATTCTCAATGTTTGAAAGCACTTTCTTTGGAAAAACATCATCTAAAGTAGCCAGAATGGTAAACATTATCTGTACTCTCGTCATTTCGCAGCATTCTACCTCTAATCTCCCTGATTGAACATGAACATAAAGATACAACAGCTCTATGTACCCGCATTTCGAGTGTTTCTTACATGTTTCTAATCATTTCTAGGGACTATCATTGTGTATGTTAAGCGTTTTACGAAAAGTAGACAGTTTTCCGAGAAGTATACCCAGGAATCTTAAAGGTTTAAATTGAGCCATTCAGAAAACGCCAGTCTAATCAGAATCACCTGTAAATATAAACAGTATTCTCTTCATTTATCATCCTCATACACATATTCTGAGCTTCTAAACAGCAATTCATAACGTTGGAAGCACTTTCTGTGGAAAAACACCATCTAGAGTAGCGGGAATTGTAAACATTATCATTACTCTCTTCATTTTTAGAGTTTTCTACCTCTAATCTCGGTGATTGAACTAGGCCATCAGGATAGAACGGCTCTATTTACCCCTATTTAAAGTGTTTCTCACATGTTTCTAATCATTTCGGGGACTATCATTGTGTATTTTAAGAGTATTAACAAAAGTAGACAGTTTTCCTGAAAGTATACACAGGAATCTCCTAGATATAAACTGTGCCATTCAGAAAACGCCAGGCAATTCAGCCTCAGTTGTAAATAGAAACAGTATTCTCTTCATTTATCAGCTTCATACCCATATTCTAGCTTTATAAACTGCAATTCTTAATATTTGAAAGCTCATTCTTCGGAAATACATCATCTAAAGTAGCCAGAATGGTAAACATTATCTGTACTCTCGTCATTATGCAGCATTCTATCTCTAATCTCCGTGATTGAACATGAATATAAACAGAGAACAGCTCTATGTACCCGCATTTCAAGTGTTTCTTACATGTTTCTAATCATTTCTCGGGACTATCATTGTGTATGTTAAGCGTTTTACGAAAAGTAGACAGTTTTCCTAGAAGTATACCCAGGAATCTTCAAGGTTTAAATTGAGTCATTCAGTAAATGCCAGTCTAATCATAATCACCTGTAAATATAAACAGTATTCTCTTCATTTATCAGCTTCACACATATTCTGAGCTTTATAAATGGAAATTCTTAATATTTGAAAGCACTTTCTTTGGAAAAACATTATCTAATGTAGCCAGAATGGTAAAAATTATCTGTACTCTCGTCATTTCGCAGCATTCTACCTCTAATCTCCGTGATTGAACATGAACATAAAGATAGAACGGCTCTATGTACCACCATTCAAAGTGTTTCCTACATGTTTCTAATCATTTCCCAGGACTATCATTGTGTATTTTTACAGTTTTTCAAAATTAGACAGTTTTCCCAGAAGTATACACATGAATCTTCAGGATTTAAAGTGTTTCATTCAGAAAACGCCAGTCTAATCAAAGTCACCTGTAAATATAAACAGTATTCTCTTCATTTATCAGCTTCACACATATTCTGAGCTTTATAAATGGAAATTCTCAATGTTTGAAAGCACTTTCTTTGGAAAAACATCATCTAAAGTAGCCAGAATGGTAAACATTATCTGTACTCTCGTCATTTCGCAGCATTCTACCTCTAATCTCCCTGATTGAACATGAACATAAAGATACAACAGCTCTATGTACCCGCATTTCGAGTGTTTCTTACATGTTTCTAATCATTTCTAGGGACTATCATTGTGTATGTTAAGCGTTTTACGAAAAGTAGACAGTTTTCCGAGAAGTATACCCAGGAATCTTAAAGGTTTAAATTGAGCCATTCAGAAAACGCCAGTCTAATCAGAATCACCTGTAAATATAAACAGTATTCTCTTCATTTATCATCCTCATACACATATTCTGAGCTTCTAAACAGCAATTCATAACGTTGGAAGCACTTTCTGTGGAAAAACACCATCTAGAGTAGCGGGAATTGTAAACATTATCATTACTCTCTTCATTTTTAGAGTTTTCTACCTCTAATCTCGGTGATTGAACTAGGCCATCAGGATAGAACGGCTCTATTTACCCCTATTTAAAGTGTTTCTCACATGTTTCTAATCATTTCGGGGACTATCATTGTGTATTTTAAGAGTATTAACAAAAGTAGACAGTTTTCCTGAAAGTATACACAGGAATCTCCTAGATATAAACTGTGCCATTCAGAAAACGCCAGGCAATTCAGCCTCAGTTGTAAATAGAAACAGTATTCTCTTCATTTATCAGCTTCATACCCATATTCTAGCTTTATAAACTGCAATTCTTAATATTTGAAAGCTCATTCTTCGGAAATACATCATCTAAAGTAGCCAGAATGGTAAACATTATCTGTACTCTCGTCATTATGCAGCATTCTATCTCTAATCTCCGTGATTGAACATGAATATAAACAGAGAACAGCTCTATGTACCCGCATTTCAAGTGTTTCTTACATGTTTCTAATCATTTCTCCGGACTATCATTGTGTATGTTAAGCGTTTTACGAAAAGTAGACAGTTTTCCGAGAAGTATACCCAGGAATCTTCAAGGTTTAAATTGAGTCATTCAGTAAATGCCAGTCTAATCATAATCACCTGTAAATATAAACAGTATTCTCTTCATTTATCAGCTTCACACATATTCTGAGCTTTATAAATGGAAATTCTTAATATTTGAAAGCACTTTCTTTGGAAAAACATTATCTAATGTAGCCAGAATGGTAAAAATTATCTGTACTCTCGTCATTTCGCAGCATTCTACCTCTAATCTCCGTGATTGAACATGAACATAAAGATAGAACGGCTCTATGTACCACCATTCAAAGTGTTTCCTACATGTTTCTAATCATTTCCCAGGACTATCATTGTGTATTTTTACAGTTTTTCAAAATTAGACAGTTTTCCCAGAAGTATACACATGAATCTTCAGGATTTAAAGTGTTTCATTCAGAAAACGCCAGTCTAATCATAGTCACCTGTAAATATAAACAGTATTCTCTTCATTTATCAGCTTCACACATATTCTGAGCTTTATAAATGGAAATTCTCAATGTTTGAAAGCACTTTCTTTGGAAAAACATCATCTAAAGTAGCCAGAATGGTAAACATTATCTGTACTCTCGTCATTTCGCAGCATTCTACCTCTAATCTCCCTGATTGAACATGAACATAAAGATACAACAGCTCTATGTACCCGCATTTCGAGTGTTTCTTACATGTTTCTAATCATTTCTAGGGACTATCATTGTGTATGTTAAGCGTTTTACGAAAAGTAGACAGTTTTCCGAGAAGTATACCCAGGAATCTTAAAGGTTTAAATTGAGCCATTCAGAAAACGCCAGTCTAATCAGAATCACCTGTAAATATAAACAGTATTCTCTTCATTTATCATCCTCATACACATATTCTGAGCTTCTAAACAGCAATTCATAACGTTGGAAGCACTTTCTGTGGAAAAACACCATCTAGAGTAGCGGGAATTGTAAACATTATCATTACTCTCTTCATTTTTAGAGTTTTCTACCTCTAATCTCGGTGATTGAACTAGGCCATCAGGATAGAACGGCTCTATTTACCCCTATTTAAAGTGTTTCTCACATGTTTCTAATCATTTCGGGGACTATCATTGTGTATTTTAAGAGTATTAACAAAAGTAGACAGTTTTCCTGAAAGTATACACAGGAATCTCCTAGATATAAACTGTGCCATTCAGAAAACGCCAGGCAATTCAGCCTCAGTTGTAAATAGAAACAGTATTCTCTTCATTTATCAGCTTCATACCCATATTCTAGCTTTATAAACTGCAATTCTTAATATTTGAAAGCTCATTCTTCGGAAATACATCATCTAAAGTAGCCAGAATGGTAAACATTATCTGTACTCTCGTCATTATGCAGCATTCTATCTCTAATCTCCGTGATTGAACATGAATATAAACAGAGAACAGCTCTATGTACCCGCATTTCAAGTGTTTCTTACATGTTTCTAATCATTTCTCGGGACTATCATTGTGTATGTTAAGCGTTTTACGAAAAGTAGACAGTTTTCCTAGAAGTATACCCAGGAATCTTAAAGGTTTAAATTGAGCCATTCAGAAAACGCCAGTCTAATCAGAATCACCTGTAAATATAAACAGTATTCTCTTCATTTATCATCCTCATACACATATTCGGAGCTTCTAAACAGCAATTCATAACGTTGGAAGCACTTTCTGTGGAAAAACACCATCTAGAGTAGCGGGAATTGTAAACATTATCATTACTCTCTTCATTTTTAGAGTTTTCTACCTCTAATCTCGGTGATTGAACTAGGCCATCAGGATAGAATGGCTCTATTTACCCCTATTTAAAGTGTTTCTCACATGTTTCTAATCATTTTGGGGACTCTCATTGTGTATTTTAAGAGTATTACCAAAAGTAGACAGTTTTCCTGAAAGTATACATAGGAATCTCCTAGATATAAACTGTGCCATTCAGAAAACGCCAGGCAATTCAGCCTCAGTTGTAAATATAAACAGTATTCTCTTCATTTATCAGCTTCATACCCATATTCTAGCTTTATAAACTGCAATTCTTAATATTTGAAAGCTCATTCTTCGGAAATACATCATCTAAAGTAGCCAGAATGGTAAACATCATCTGTACTCTCGTCATTATGCAGCATTCTATCTCTAATCTCCGTGATTGAACATGAATATAAACAGAGAACAGCGCTATGTACCAGCATTTCAAGTGTTTCTTACATGTTTCTAATCATTTCTCGGGACTATCATTGTGTATGTGAAGAGTTTTACCAAAGGTAGACAGTTTTCCTACAAGTATTTAGAGGAATCTTCAAGGTTTAAATTGAGTCATTCAGTAAACGCCAGTCTAATCATAATCACCTGTAAATATAAACAGTATTCTCTTCATTTATCAGCTTCATACATATTCTGAGCTTTATAAATGGAAATTCTTAATATTTGAAAGCACTTTCTTTGGAAAAACATTATCTAATGTAGCCAGAATGGTAAAAATTATCTGTACTCTCGTAATTTCGCAGCATTCTACCTCTAATCTCCGTGATTGAACATGAACATAAAGATAGAACGGCTCTATCTACCAGCATTTCAAGGGTTTCTGACATGTTTCTAATCATTTCCCAGGACTATCATTGTGTATTTTTACAGTTTTTCAAAATTAGACAGTTTTGCCAGAAGTATACACAGGAATCTTCAGGATTTAAAGTGTTTCATTCAAAAAACGCCAGTCTAATTATAGTCACCTGTAAATATAAACAGTATTCTCTTCATTTATCAGCTTCACACATATTCTGAGCTTTATAAATTGAAATTCTCAATGTTTGAAAGCAATTTCTTTGGAAAAACATCATCTAAAGTAGCCAGAATGGTAAACATTATCTGTACTCTCGTCATTTCGCAGCATTCTACCTCTAATCTCCCCGATTGAACATGAACATAAAGATAGAACAGCGCTATGTACCAGCATTTCAAGTGTTTCTTACATGTTTCTAATCATTTCTCGGGACTGTCATTGTGTATGTGAAGAGTTTTACCAAAGGTAGACAGTTTTCCTACAAGTATTTAGAGGAATCTTCAAGGTTTAAATTGAGTCATTCAGTAAACGCCAGTCTAATCATAATCACCTGTAAATATAAACAGTATTCTCTTCATTTATCAGCTTCAAACATATTCTGAGCTTTATAAATGGAAATTCTTAATATTTGAAAGCACTTTCTTTGGAAAAACATTATCTAATGTAGCCAGAATGGTAAAAATTATCTGTACTCTCGTCATTTCGCAGCATTCTACCTCTAATCTCCGTGATTGAACATGAACATAAAGATAGAACGGCTCTATGTACCAGCATTTCAAGTGTTTCTTACATGTTTCTAATCATTTCTCGGGACTATCATTGTGTATGTGAAGAGTTTTACCAAAGGTAGACAGTTTTCCTACAAGTATTTACAGGAATCTTCAAGGTTTAAATTGAGTCATTCAGTAAACGCCAGTCTAATCATAATCACCTGTAAATATAAACAGTATTCTCTTCATTTATCAGCTTCCCACATATTCTGAGCTTTATAAATGGAAATTCTTAATATTTGAAAGCACTTTCTTTGGAAAAACATTATCTAATGTAGCCAGAATGGTAAAAATTATCTGTACTCTCGTCATTTCGCAGCATTCTACCTCTAATCTCCGTGATTGAACATGAACATAAAGATAGAACGGCTCTATGTACCAGCATTTCAAGTGTTTCTTACATGTTTCTAATCATTTCCCAGGACTATCATTGTGTATTTTTACAGTTTTTCAAAATTAGACAGTTTTGCCAGAAGTATACACAGGAATCTTCAGGATTTAAAGTGTTTCATTCTGAAAACGCCAGTCTAATCATAGTCACCTGTAAATATAAACAGTATTCTCTTCATTTATCAGCTTCACTCATATTCTGAGCTTTATAAATGGAAATTCTCAATGTTTGAAAGCACTTTCTTTGGAAAAACATCATCTAAAGTAGCCAGAATGGTAAACATTATCTGTACTCTTGTCATTTCCCAGCATTCTACCTCTAATCTCCCCGATTGAACATTAACATAAAGATAGAACAGCGCTATGTACCAGCATTTCAAGTGTTTCTTACATGTTTCTAATCATTTCTCGGGACTTTCATTGTGTATGTGAAGAGTTTTACCAAAGGTAGACAGTTTTCCTACAAGTATTTACAGGAATCTTCAAGGTTTAAATTGAGTCATTCAGTAAACGCCAGTCTAATCATAATCACCTGTAAATATAAACAGTATTCTCTTCATTTATCAGCTTCACACATATTCTGAGCTTTATAAATGGAAATTCTTAATATTTGAAAGCACTTTCTTTGGAAAAACATTATCTAATGTAGCCAGAATGGTAAAACTTATCTGTACTCTCGTCATTTCACACCATTCTACCTCTAATCTCTGTGATTGAACATGAACATAAAGATAGATCGGCTCTATGTACCACCATTCAAAGTGTTTCCTACATGTTTCTAATCATTTCCCAGGACTATCATTGTGTATTTTTACAGTTTTTCAAAATTAGACAGTTTTGCCAGAAGTATACACATGCATCTTCAGGATTTAAAGTGTTTCATTCAGAAAACGCCAGTCTAATCATAGTCACCTGTAAATATAAACAGTATTCGCTTCATTTATCAGCTTCACACATATTCTGAGCTTTATAAATGGAAATTCTCAATGTTTGAAAGCACTTTCTTTGGAAAAACATCATCTAAAGTAGCCAGAATGGTAAACATTATCTGTACTCTCGTCATTTCGCAGCATTCTACCTCTAATCTCCCCGATTGAACATGAACATAAAGATAGAACACCTCTATGTACCAGCATTTCAAGTGTTTCTTACATGTTTCTAATCATTTCTAGGGACTATCATTGTGTATGTTAAGCGTTTTACGAAAAGTAGACAGTTTTCCTAGAAGTATACCCAGGAATCTTAAAGGTTTAAATTGAGCCATTGAGAAAACGCCAGTCTAATCAGAATCACCTGTAAATATAAACAGTATTCTCTTCATTTATCATCCTCATACACATATTCTGAGCTTCTAAACAGCAATTCAAAACGTTGGAAGCACTTTCTGTGGAAAAGCACCATCTAGAGTAACCAAAATTGTAAAAATGGAAATTCTCAATGTTTGAAAGCACTTTCTTTGGAAAAACATCATCTAAAGTAGCCAGAATGGTAAACATTATCTGTACTCTCGTCATTTCGCAGCATTCTACCTCTAATCTCCCCGATTGAACATGAACATAAAGATAGAACAGCTCTATGTACCAGCATTTCAAGTGTTTCTTACATGTTTCTAATCATTTCTCGGGACTATCATTGTGTATGTTAAGCGTTTTACGAAAAGTAGACAGTTTTCCTAGAAGTATACCCAGGAATCTTAAAGGTTTAAATTGAGCCATTCAGAAAACACCAGTCTAATCAGAATCACCTGTAAATATAAACAGTATTCTCTTCATTTATCATCCTCGTACACATATTCTGAGCTTCTAAACAGCAATTCATAACGTTGGAAGCACTTTCTGTGGAAAAACACCATCTAGAGTAGCGGGAATTGTAAACATTATCATTACTCTCTTCATTTGAGAGTTTTCTACCTCTAATCTCGGTGATTGAACTAGGCCATCAGGATAGAACGGCTCTATTTACCCCTATTTAAAGTGTTTCTCACATGTTTCTAAACATTTCGGGGACTATCATTGTGTATTTTAAGAGTGTTACCAAATGTAGACAGTTTTCCTGAAAGTATACACAGGAATCTCCTAGATATAAACTGTGCCATTCAGAAAACGCCAGGCAATTCAGCCTCAGTTGTAAATATAAACAGTATTCTCTTCATTTATCAGCTTCATACCCATATTCTAGCTTTATAAACTGCAATTCTTAATATTTGAAAGCTCATTCTTCGGAAATCCATCATCTAAAGTAGCCAGAATGGTAAACATTATCTGTACTCTCGTCATTATGCAGCATTCTATCTCTAATCTCCGTGATTGAACATGAATATAAACAGAGAACAGCGCTATGTACCAGCATTTCAAGTGTTTCTTACATGTTTCTAATCATTTCTCGGGACTATCATTGTGTATGTGAAGAGTTTTACCAAAGGTAGACAGTTTTCCTACAAGTATTTAGAGGAATCTTCAAGGTTTAAATTGAGTCATTCAGTAAACGCCAGTCTAATCATAATCACCTGTAAATATAAACAGTATTCTCTTCATTTATCAGCTTCACACATATTCTGAGCTTTATAAATGGAAATTCTTAATATTTGAAAGCACTTTCTTTGGAAAAACATTATCTAATGTAGCCAGAATGGTAAAACTTATCTGTACTCTCGTCATTTCACACCATTCTACCTCTAATCTCCGTGATTGAACATGAACATAAAGATAGATCGGCTCTATGTACCACCATTCAAAGTGTTTCCTACATGTTTCTAATCATTTCCCAGGACTATCATTGTGTCTTTTTACAGTTTTTCAAAATTAGACAGTTTTCCCAGAAGTACATACATGAATCTTCAGGATTTAAAGTGTTTCATTCAGAAAACGCCAGTCTAATCATAGTCAACTGTAAATATAAAGAGTATTCTCTTCATTTATCAGCTTCACACATATTCTGAGCTTTATAAATGGAAATTCTTAATATTTGAAAGCACTTTCTTTGGAAAAACATCATCTAAAGTAGCCAGAATGGTAAACATTATCTGTACTCTCGTCATTTCGCAGCATTCTACCTCTAATCTCCAGGATTGAACATGAACATAAAGATAGAACAGCTCTATGTACCAGCATTTCAAGTGTTTCTTACATGTTAGTAATCATTTCTCGGGACTATCATTGTGTATGTTAAGCGTTTTACGAAAAGTAGACAGTTTTCCTACAAGTATTTACAGGAATCTTCAAGGTTTAAATTGAGCCACTCAGAAAACGCCAGTCTAATCAGAATCACCTGTAAATATAAACAGTATTCTCTTCATTTATCATCCTCGTACACATATTCTGAGCTTCTAAACAGCAATTCATAACGTTGGAAGCACTTTCTGTGGAAAAACACCATCTAGAGTAGCGGGAATTGTAAACATTATCATTACTCTCTTCATTTGAGAGTTTTCTACCTCTAATCTCGGTGATTGAACTAGGCCATCAGGATAGAACGGCTCTTTTTACCCCTATTTAAAGTGTTTCTCACATCTTTCTAATCATTTCGGGGACTATCATTGTGTATTTTAAGAGTATTACCAAAAGTAGACAGTTTTCCTGAAAGTATACACAGGAATCTCCTAGATATAAACTGTGCCATTCAGAAAACGCCAGGCAATTCAGCCTCAGTTGTAAATATAAACAGTATTCTCTTCATTTATCAGCTTCATACCCATAATCTCGCTTTATAAACTGCAATTCTTAATATTTGAAAGCTCATTCTTCGGAAATACATCATCTAAAGTAGTCAGAATGGTAAACATTATCTGTACTCTCGTCATTATGCAGCATTCTATCTCCAATCTCCGTGATTGAACATGAATATAAACAGAGAACAGCGCTATGTACCAGCATTTCAAGTGTTTCTTACATGTTTCTAATCATTTCTCGGGACTATCATTGTGTATGTGAAGAGTTTTACCAAAGGTAGACAGTTTTCCTACAAGTATTTAGAGGAATCTTCAAGGTTTAAATTGAGTCATTCAGTAAACGCCAGTCTAATCATAATCACCTGTAAATATAAACAGTATTCTCTTCATTTATCAGCTTCATACATATTCTGAGCTTTATAAATGGAAATTCTTAATATTTGAAAGCACTTTCTTTGGAAAAAACATTATCTAATGTAGCCAGAATGGTAAAAATTATCTGTACTCTCGTCATTTCGCAGCATTCTACCTCTAATCTCCGTGATTGAACATCAACATAAAGATAGAACGGCTCTATGTACCAGCATTTCAAGTGTTTCTTACATGTTTCTAATCATTTCCCAGGACTATCATTGTGTATTTTTACAGTTTTTCAAAATTAGACAGTTTTGCCAGAAGTATACACAGGAATCTTCAGGATTTAAAGTGTTTCATTCAGAAAATGCCAGTCTAATCATAGTCACCTGTAAATATAAACAGTATTCTCTTCATTTATCAGCTTCACACATATTCTGAGCTTTATAAATGGAAATTCTCAATGTTTGAAAGCACTTTCTTTGGAAAAACATCATCTAAAGTAGCCAGAATGGTAAACATTATCTGTACTCTCGTCATTTAGCAGCATTCTACCTCTAATCTCCCCGATTGAACATGAACATAAAGATAGAACAGCGCTATGTACCAGCATTTCAAGTGTTTCTTACACGTTTCTAATCATTTCTCGGGACTGTCATTGTGTATGTGAAGAGTTTTACCAAAGGTAGACAGTTTTCCTACAAGTATTTACAGGAATCTTCAAGGTTTAAATTGAGTCATTCAGTAAACGCCAGTCTAATCATAATCACCTGTAAATATAAACAGTATTCTCTTCATTTATCAGCTTTACATATATTCTGAGCTTTATAAATGGAAATTCTTAATATTTGAAAGCACTATCTTTGGAAAAACATTATCTAATGTAGCCAGAATGGTAAAAATTATCTGTACTCTCGTCATTTCGCAGCATTCTACCTCTAATCTCCGTGATTGAACATGAACATAAAGATAGATCGGCTCTATGTACCACCATTGAAAGTGTTTCTCACATGTTTCTAATCATTTCGGGGACTATCATTGTGTATTTTAAGAGTACTACCAAAAGTAGACAGTTTTCCTGAAAGTATACACAGGAATCTCCTAGATATAAACTGTGCCATTCAGAAAACGCCAGGCAATTCAGCCGCAGTTGTAAATATAAACAGTATTCTCTTCATTTATCAGCTTCATACCCATATTCTAGCTTTATAAACTGCAATTCTTAATATTTGAAAGCTCATTCTTCGGAAATACATCATCTAAAGTAGCCAGAATGGTAAACATTATCTGTACTCTCGTCATTATGCAGCATTCTATCTCTAATCTCCGTGATTGAACATGAATATAAACAGAGAACAGCGCTATGTACCAGCATTTCAAGTGTTTCTTACATGTTTCTAATCATTTCTTGGGACTCTCATTGTGTATGTGAAGAGTTTTACGAAAGGTAGACAGTTTTCCTACAAGTATTTACAGGAATCTTCAAGGTTTAAATTGAGTCATTCAGTAAACGCCAGTCTAATCATAATCACCTGTAAATATAAACAGTATTCTCTTCATTTATCAGCTTCACACATATTCTGAGCATTATAAATGGAAATTCTCAATGTTTGAAAGCACTTTCTTTGGAAAAACATCATCTAAAGTAGCCAGAATGGTAAACATTATCTGTACTCTCGTCATTTCGCAGCATTCTACCTCTAATCTCCCCGATTGAACATGAACATAAAGATAGAACGGCTCTATGTACCAGCATTTCAAGTGTTTCTTACATGTTTCTAATCATTTCTCGGGACTATCATTGTGTATGTTAAGCGTTTTACGAAAAGTAGACAGTTTTCCTAGAAGTATACACAGGAATCTTAAAGGTTTAAATTGAGCCATTCAGAAAACGCCAGTCTAATCAGAATCACCTGTAAATATAAACAGTATTCTCTTCATTTATCATCCTCATACACATATTCTGAGCTTCTAAACAGCAATTCATAACGTTGGAAGCACTTTCTGTGGAAAAACACCATCTAGAGTAGCGGGAATTGTAAACATTATCATTACTCTCTTCATTTGAGAGTTTTCTACCTCTAATCTCGGTGATTGAACTAGGCCATCAGGATAGAACCGCTCTATTTACCCCTGTTTAAAGTGTTTCTCACATGTTTCTAAATATTTCGGGGACTATCATTGTGTATTTTAAGAGTGTTACCAAAAGTAGACAGTTTTCCTGAAAGTATACACAGGAATCTCCTAGATATAAACTGTGCCATTCAGAAAACGTCAGGCAATTCAGCCTCAGTTGTAAATATAAACAGTATTCTCTTCATTTATCAGCTTCATACCCATATTCTAGCTTTATAAACTGCAATTCTTAATATTTGAAAGCTCATTCTTCGGAAATACATCATCTAAAGTAGCCAGAATGGTAAACATTATCTGTACTCTCATCATTATGCAGCATTCTATCTCTAATCTCCGTGATTGAACATGAATATAAACAGAGAACAGCGCTATGTACCAGCATTTCAAGTGTTTCTTACATGTTTCTAATCATTTCTCGGGACTATCATTGTGTATGTGAAGAGTTTTACCAAAGGTAGACAGTTTTCCTACAAGTATTTAGTGGAATCTTCAAGGTTTAAATTGAGTCATTCAGTAAACGCCAGTCTAATCATAATCACCTGTAAATATAAACAGTATTCTCTTCATTTATCAGCTTCATACATATTCTGAGCTTTATAAATGGAAATTCTTAATATTTGAAAGCACTTTCTTTGGAAAACCATTATCTAATGTAGCCAGAATGGTAAATATTATCTGTACTCTCATCATTTCGCAGCATTCTACCTCTAATCTCCGTGACTGAACATGAACATAAAGATAGAACGGCTCTATGTACCAGCATTTCAAGTGTTTCTTACATGTTTCTAATCATTTCCCAGGACTATCATTGTGTATTTTTACAGTTTTTCATATTAGACAGTTTTGCCAGAAGTATACACAGGAATCTTCAGGATTTAAAGTGTTTCATTCAGAAAACGCCAGTCTAATCATAGTCACCTGTAAATATAAACAGTATTCTCTTCATTTATCAGCTTCACACATATTCTGAGCTTTATAAATGGAAATTCTCAATGTTTGAAAGCACTTTCTTTGGAAAAACATCATCTAAAGTAGCCAGAATGGTAAACATTATCTGTACTCCCGTCATTTCGCAGCATTCTACCTCTAATCTCCCCGATTGAACATGAACATAAAGATAGAACAGCGCTATGTACCAGCATTTCAAGTGTTTCTTACATGTTTCTAATCATTTCTCGGGACTGTCATTGTGTATGTGAAGAGTTTTACAAAAGGTAGACAGTTTTCCTACAAGTATTTACAGGAATCTTCAAGGTTTAAATTGAGTCATTCAGTAAACGCCAGTCTAATCATAATCACCTGTAAATGTAAACAGTATTCTCTTCATTTATCAGCTTCACACATATTCTGAGCTTTATAAATGGAAATTCTTAATATTTGAAAGCACTTTCTTTGGAAAAACATTATCTAATGTAGCCAGAATGGTAAAAATTATCTGTACTCTCGTCATTTCGCAGCATTCTACCTCTAATCTCCGTGATTGAACATGAACATAAAGATAGATCGGCTCTATGTACCACCATTCAAAGTGTTTCCTACATGTTTCTAATCATTTCACAGGACTATCATTGTGTATTTTTACAGTTTTTCAAAATTAGACAGTTTTCCCAGAAGTATATACATGAATCTTCAGGATTTAAAGTGTTTCATTCAGAAAACGCCAGTCTAATCATAGTCACCTCTAAATATAAACAGTATTCTCTTCATTTATCAACTTCACACATATTCTGAGCTTTATAAATGGAAATTCTCAATGTTTGAAAGCACTTTCTTTGGAAAAACATCATCTAAAGTAGCCAGAATGGTAAACATTATCTGTACTCTCGTCATTTCGCAGCATTCTACCTCTAATCTCCCCGATTGAACATGAACATAAAGATAGAACAGCTCTATGTACCAGCATTTCAAGTGTTTCTTACATGTTTCTAATCATTTCTAGGGACTATCATTGTGTATGTTAAGCGTTTTACGAAAAGTAGACAGTTTTCCTAGAAGTATACCCAGGAATCTTAAAGGTTTAAATTGAGCCATTCAGAAAAGGCCAGTCTAATCAGAATCACCTGTAAATATAAACAGTATTCTCTTCATTTATCATCCTCATACACATATTCCGAGCTTCTAAACAGTAATTCATAACGTTGGAAACACTTTCTGTGGAAAAACACCATCTAGAGTAGCGGGAATTGTAAACATTATCATTACTCTCTTCATTTGAGAGTTTTCTACCTCTAATCTCGGTGATTGAACTAGGCCATCAGGATAGAACCGCTCTATTTACCCCTATTTAAAGTGTTTCTCACATGTTTCTAAACATTTCGGGGACTATCATTGTGTATTTTAAGAGTGTTACCAAAAGTAGACAGTTTTCCTGAAAGTATACACAGGAATCTCCTAGATATAAACTGTGCCATTCAGAAAACGTCAGGCAATTCAGCCTCAGTTGTAAATATAAACAGTATTCTCTTCATTTATCAGCTTCATACCCATATTCTAGCTTTATAAACTGCAATTCTTAATATTTGAAAGCTCATTCTTCGGAAATACATCATCTAAAGTAGCCAGAATGGTAAACATTATCTGTACTCTCATCATTATGCAGCATTCTATCTCTAATCTCCGTGATTGAACATGAATATAAACAGAGAACAGCGCTATGTACCAGCATTTCAAGTGTTTCTTACATGTTTCTAATCATTTCTCGGGACTATCATTGTGTATGTGAAGAGTTTTACCAAAGGTAGACAGTTTTCCTACAAGTATTTAGTGGAATCTTCAAGGATTAAATTGAGTCATTCAGTAAACGCCAGTCTAATCATAATCACCTGTAAATATAAACAGTATTCTCTTCATTTATCAGCTTCATACATATTCTGAGCTTTATAAATGGAAATTCTTAATATTTGAAAGCACTTTCTTTGGAAAACCATTATCTAATGTAGCCAGAATGGTAAAAATTATCTGTACTCTCATCATTTCGCAGCATTCTACCTCTAATCTCCGTGATTGAACATGAACATAAAGATAGAACGGCTCTATGTACCAGCATTTCAAGTGTTTCTTACATGTTTCTAATCATTTCCCAGGACTATCATTGTGTATTTTTACAGTTTTTCATATTAGACAGTTTTGCCAGAAGTATACACAGGAATCTTCAGGATTTAAAGTGTTTCATTCAGAAAACGCCAGTCTAATCATAGTCACCTGTAAATATAAACAGTATTCTCTTCATTTATCAGCTTCACACATATTCTGAGCTTTATAAATGGAAATTCTCAATGTTTGAAAGCACTTTCTTTGGAAAAACATCATCTAAAGTAGCCAGAATGGTAAACATTATCTGTACTCTCGTCATTTCGCAGCATTCTACCTCTAATCTCCCCGATTGAACATGAACATAAAGATAGAACAGCGCTATGTACCAGCATTTCAAGTGTTTCTTACATGTTTCTAATCATTTCTCGGGACTGTCATTGTGTATGTGAAGAGTTTTACCAAAGGTAGACAGTTTTCCTACAAGTATTTACAGGAATCTTCAAGGTTTAAATTGAGTCATTCAGTAAACGCCAGTCTAATCATAATCACCTGTAAATATAAACAGTATTCTCTTCATTTATCAGCTTCACACATATTCTGAGCTTTATAAATGGAAATTCTTAATATTTGAAAGCACTTTCTTTGGAAAAACATTATCTAATGTAGCCAGAATGGTAAAAATTATCTGTACTCTCGTCATTTCGCAGCATTCTACCTCTAATCTCCGTGATTGAACATGAACATAAAGATAGATCGGCTCTATGTACCACCATTCAAAGTGTTTCCTACATGTTTCTAATCATTTCACAGGACTATCATTGTGTATTTTTACAGTTTTTCAAAATTAGACAGTTTTCCCAGAAGTATATACATGAATCTTCAGGATTTAAAGTGTTTCATTCAGAAAACGCCAGTCTAATCATAGTCACCTCTAAATATAAACAGTATTCTCTTCATTTATCAACTTCACACATATTCTGAGCTTTATAAATGGAAATTCTCAATGTTTGAAAGCACTTTCTTTGGAAAAACATCATCTAAAGTAGCCAGAATGGTAAACATTATCTGTACTCTCGTCATTTCGCAGCATTCTACCTCTAATCTCCCCGATTGAACATGAACATAAAGATACAACAGCTCTATGTACCAGCATTTCAAGGGTTTCTTACATGTTTCTAATAATTTCTAGGGACTATCATTGTGTATGTTAAGCGTTTTACGAAAAGTAGACAGTTTTCCTAGAAGTATACCCAGGAATCTTAAAGGTTTAAATTGAGCCATTCAGAAAACGCCAGTCTAATCAGAATCACCTGTAAATATAAACAGTATTCTCTTCATTTATCATCCTCATACACATATTCTGAGCTTCTAAACAGCAATTCATAACGTTGGAAGCACTTTCTGTGGAAAAACACCATCTAGAGTAGCGGGAATTGTAAACATTATCATTACTCTCTTCATTTGAGAGTTTTCTACCTCTAATCTCGGTGATTGAACTAGGCCATCAGGATAGAACCGCTCTATTTACCCCTATTTAAAGTGTTTCTCACATGTTTCTAAACATTTCGGGGACTATCATTGTGTATTTTAAGAGTGTTACCAAAAGTAGACAGTTTTCCTGAAAGTATACACAGGAATCTCCTAGATATAAACTGTGCCATTCAGAAAACGTCAGGCAATTCAGCCTCAGTTGTAAATATAAACAGTATTCTCTTCATTTATCAGCTTCATACCCATATTCTAGCTTTATAAACTGCAATTCTTAATATTTGAAAGCTCATTCTTCGGAAATACATCATCTAAAGTAGCCAGAATGGTAAACATTATCTGTACTCTCATCATTATGCAGCATTCTATCTCTAATCTCCGTGATTGAACATGAATATAAACAGAGAACAGCGCTATGTACCAGCATTTCAAGTGTTTCTTACATGTTTCTAATCATTTCTCGGGACTATCATTGTGTATGTGAAGAGTTTTACCAAAGGTAGACAGTTTTCCTACAAGTATTTAGTGGAATCTTCAAGGTTTAAATTGAGTCATTCAGTAAACGCCAGTCTAATCATAATCACCTGTAAATATAAACAGTATTCTCTTCATTTATCAGCTTCATACATATTCTGAGCTTTATAAATGGAAATTCTTAATATTTGAAAGCACTTTCTTTGGAAAACCATTATCTAATGTAGCCAGAATGGTAAAAATTATCTGTACTCTCATCATTTCGCAGCATTCTACCTCTAATCTCCGTGATTGAACATGAACATAAAGATAGAACGGCTCTATGTACCAGCATTTCAAGTGTTTCTTACATGTTTCTAATCATTTCCCAGGACTATCATTGTGTATTTTTACAGTTTTTCATATTAGACAGTTTTGCCAGAAGTATACACAGGAATCTTCAGGATTTAAAGTGTTTCATTCAGAAAACGCCAGTCTAATCATAGTCACCTGTAAATATAAACAGTATTCTCTTCATTTATCAGCTTCACACATATTCTGAGCTTTATAAATGGAAATTCTCAATGTTTGAAAGCACTTTCTTTGGAAAAACATCATCTAAAGTAGCCAGAATGGTAAACATTATCTGTACTCTCGTCATTTCGCAGCATTCTACCTCTAATCTCCCCGATTGAACATGAACATAAAGATAGAACAGCGCTATGTACCAGCATTTCAAGTGTTTCTTACATGTTTCTAATCATTTCTCGGGACTGTCATTGTGTATGTGAAGAGTTTTACCAAAGGTAGACAGTTTTCCTACAAGTATTTACAGGAATCTTCAAGGTTTAAATTGAGTCATTCAGTAAACGCCAGTCTAATCATAATCACCTGTAAATATAAACAGTATTCTCTTCATTTATCAGCTTCACACATATTCTGAGCTTTATAAATGGAAATTCTTAATATTTGAAAGCACTTTCTTTGGAAAAACATTATCTAATGTAGCCAGAATGGTAAAAATTATCTGTACTCTCGTCATTTCGCAGCATTCTACCTCTAATCTCCGTGATTGAACATGAACATAAAGATAGATCGGCTCTATGTACCACCATTCAAAGTGTTTCCTACATGTTTCTAATCATTTCACAGGACTATCATTGTGTATTTTTACAGTTTTTCAAAATTAGACAGTTTTCCCAGAAGTATATACATGAATCTTCAGGATTTAAAGTGTTTCATTCAGAAAACGCCAGTCTAATCATAGTCACCTCTAAATATAAACAGTATTCTCTTCATTTATCAACTTCACACATATTCTGAGCTTTATAAATGGAAATTCTCAATGTTTGAAAGCACTTTCTTTGGAAAAACATCATCTAAAGTAGCCAGAATGGTAAACATTATCTGTACTCTCGTCATTTCGCAGCATTCTACCTCTAATCTCCCCGATTGAACATGAACATAAAGATACAACAGCTCTATGTACCAGCATTTCAAGGGTTTCTTACATGTTTCTAATAATTTCTAGGGACTATCATTGTGTATGTTAAGCGTTTTACGAAAAGTAGACAGTTTTCCTAGAAGTATACCCAGGAATCTTAAAGGTTTAAATTGAGCCATTCAGAAAACGCCAGTCTAATCAGAATCACCTGTAAATATAAACAGTATTCTCTTCATTTATCATCCTCATACACATATTCTGAGCTTCTAAACAGCAATTCATAACGTTGGAAGCACTTTCTGTGGAAAAACACCATCTAGAGTAGCGGGAATTGTAAACATTATCATTACTCTCTTCATTTGAGAGTTTTCTACCTCTAATCTCGGTGATTGAACTAGGCCATCAGGATAGAACCGCTCTATTTACCCCTATTTAAAGTGTTTCTCACATGTTTCTAAACATTTCGGGGACTATCATTGTGTATTTTAAGAGTGTTACCAAAAGTAGACAGTTTTCCTGAAAGTATACACAGGAATCTCCTAGATATAAACTGTGCCATTCAGAAAACGTCAGGCAATTCAGCCTCAGTTGTAAATATAAACAGTATTCTCTTCATTTATCAGCTTCATACCCATATTCTAGCTTTATAAACTGCAATTCTTAATATTTGAAAGCTCATTCTTCGGAAATACATCATCTAAAGTAGCCAGAATGGTAAACATTATCTGTACTCTCATCATTATGCAGCATTCTATCTCTAATCTCCGTGATTGAACATGAATATAAACAGAGAACAGCGCTATGTACCAGCATTTCAAGTGTTTCTTACATGTTTCTAATCATTTCTCGGGACTATCATTGTGTATGTGAAGAGTTTTACCAAAGGTAGACAGTTTTCCTACAAGTATTTAGTGGAATCTTCAAGGTTTAAATTGAGTCATTCAGTAAACGCCAGTCTAATCATAATCACCTGTAAATATAAACAGTATTCTCTTCATTTATCAGCTTCATACATATTCTGAGCTTTATAAATGGAAATTCTTAATATTTGAAAGCACTTTCTTTGGAAAACCATTATCTAATGTAGCCAGAATGGTAAAAATTATCTGTACTCTCATCATTTCGCAGCATTCTACCTCTAATCTCCGTGATTGAACATGAACATAAAGATAGAACGGCTCTATGTACCAGCATTTCAAGTGTTTCTTACATGTTTCTAATCATTTCCCAGGACTATCATTGTGTATTTTTACAGTTTTTCATATTAGACAGTTTTGCCAGAAGTATACACAGGAATCTTCAGGATTTAAAGTGTTTCATTCAGAAAACGCCAGTCTAATCATAGTCACCTGTAAATATAAACAGTATTCTCTTCATTTATCAGCTTCACACATATTCTGAGCTTTATAAATGGAAATTCTCAATGTTTGAAAGCACTTTCTTTGGAAAAACATCATCTAAAGTAGCCAGAATGGTAAACATTATCTGTACTCTCGTCATTTCGCAGCATTCTACCTCTAATCTCCCCGATTGAACATGAACATAAAGATAGAACAGCGCTATGTACCAGCATTTCAAGTGTTTCTTACATGTTTCTAATCATTTCTCGGGACTGTCATTGTGTATGTGAAGAGTTTTACCAAAGGTAGACAGTTTTCCTACAAGTATTTACAGGAATCTTCAAGGTTTAAATTGAGTCATTCAGTAAACGCCAGTCTAATCATAATCACCTGTAAATATAAACAGTATTCTCTTCATTTATCAGCTTCACACATATTCTGAGCTTTATAAATGGAAATTCTTAATATTTGAAAGCACTTTCTTTGGAAAAACATTATCTAATGTAGCCAGAATGGTAAAAATTATCTGTACTCTCGTCATTTCGCAGCATTCTACCTCTAATCTCCGTGATTGAACATGAACATAAAGATAGATCGGCTGTATGTACCACCATTCAAAGTGTTTCCTACATGTTTCTAATCATTTCACAGGACTATCATTGTGTATTTTTACAGTTTTTCAAAATTAGACAGTTTTCCCAGAAGTATATACATGAATCTTCAGGATTTAAAGTGTTTCATTCAGAAAACGCCAGTCTAATCATAGTCACCTCTAAATATAAACAGTATTCTCTTCATTTATCAACTTCACACATATTCTGAGCTTTATAAATGGAAATTCTCAATGTTTGAAAGCACTTTCTTTGGAAAAACATCATCTAAAGTAGCCAGAATGGTAAACATTATCTGTACTCTCGTCATTTCGCAGCATTCTACCTCTAATCTCCCCGATTGAACATGAACATAAAGATACAACAGCTCTATGTACCAGCATTTCAAGGGTTTCTTACATGTTTCTAATAATTTCTAGGGACTATCATTGTGTATGTTAAGCGTTTTACGAAAAGTAGACAGTTTTCCTAGAAGTATACCCAGGAATCTTAAAGGTTTAAATTGAGCCATTCAGAAAACGCCAGTCTAATCAGAATCACCTGTAAATATAAACAGTATTCTCTTCATTTATCATCCTCATACACATATTCTGAGCTTCTAAACAGCAATTCATAACGTTGGAAGCACTTTCTGTGGAAAAACACCATCTAGAGTAGCGGGAATTGTAAACATTATCATTACTCTCTTCATTTGAGAGTTTTCTACCTCTAATCTCGGTGATTGAACTAGGCCATCAGGATAGAACCGCTCTATTTACCCCTATTTAAAGTGTTTCTCACATGTTTCTAAACATTTCGGGGACTATCATTGTGTATTTTAAGAGTGTTACCAAAAGTAGACAGTTTTCCTGAAAGTATACACAGGAATCTCCTAGATATAAACTGTGCCATTCAGAAAACGTCAGGCAATTCAGCCTCAGTTGTAAATATAAACAGTATTCTCTTCATTTATCAGCTTCATACCCATATTCTAGCTTTATAAACTGCAATTCTTAATATTTGAAAGCTCATTCTTCGGAAATACATCATCTAAAGTAGCCAGAATGGTAAACATTATCTGTACTCTCATCATTATGCAGCATTCTATCTCTAATCTCCGTGATTGAACATGAATATAAACAGAGAACAGCGCTATGTACCAGCATTTCAAGTGTTTCTTACATGTTTCTAATCATTTCTCGGGACTATCATTGTGTATGTGAAGAGTTTTACCAAAGGTAGACAGTTTTCCTACAAGTATTTAGTGGAATCTTCAAGGTTTAAATTGAGTCATTCAGTAAACGCCAGTCTAATCATAATCACCTGTAAATATAAACAGTATTCTCTTCATTTATCAGCTTCATACATATTCTGAGCTTTATAAATGGAAATTCTTAATATTTGAAAGCACTTTCTTTGGAAAACCATTATCTAATGTAGCCAGAATGGTAAAAATTATCTGTACTCTCATCATTTCGCAGCATTCTACCTCTAATCTCCGTGATTGAACATGAACATAAAGATAGAACGGCTCTATGTACCAGCATTTCAAGTGTTTCTTACATGTTTCTAATCATTTCCCAGGACTATCATTGTGTATTTTTACAGTTTTTCATATTAGACAGTTTTGCCAGAAGTATACACAGGAATCTTCAGGATTTAAAGTGTTTCATTCAGAAAACGCCAGTCTAATCATAGTCACCTGTAAATATAAACAGTATTCTCTTCATTTATCAGCTTCACACATATTCTGAGCTTTATAAATGGAAATTCTCAATGTTTGAAAGCACTTTCTTTGGAAAAACATCATCTAAAGTAGCCAGAATGGTAAACATTATCTGTACTCTCGTCATTTCGCAGCATTCTACCTCTAATCTCCCCGATTGAACATGAACATAAAGATAGAACAGCGCTATGTACCAGCATTTCAAGTGTTTCTTACATGTTTCTAATCATTTCTCGGGACTGTCATTGTGTATGTGAAGAGTTTTACCAAAGGTAGACAGTTTTCCTACAAGTATTTACAGGAATCTTCAAGGTTTAAATTGAGTCATTCAGTAAACGCCAGTCTAATCATAATCACCTGTAAATATAAACAGTATTCTCTTCATTTATCAGCTTCACACATATTCTGAGCTTTATAAATGGAAATTCTTAATATTTGAAAGCACTTTCTTTGGAAAAACATTATCTAATGTAGCCAGAATGGTAAAAATTATCTGTACTCTCGTCATTTCGCAGCATTCTACCTCTAATCTCCGTGATTGAACATGAACATAAAGATAGATCGGCTGTATGTACCACCATTCAAAGTGTTTCCTACATGTTTCTAATCATTTCACAGGACTATCATTGTGTATTTTTACAGTTTTTCAAAATTAGACAGTTTTCCCAGAAGTATATACATGAATCTTCAGGATTTAAAGTGTTTCATTCAGAAAACGCCAGTCTAATCATAGTCACCTCTAAATATAAACAGTATTCTCTTCATTTATCAACTTCACACATATTCTGAGCTTTATAAATGGAAATTCTCAATGTTTGAAAGCACTTTCTTTGGAAAAACATCATCTAAAGTAGCCAGAATGGTAAACATTATCTGTACTCTCGTCATTTCGCAGCATTCTACCTCTAATCTCCCCGATTGAACATGAACATAAAGATACAACAGCTCTATGTACCAGCATTTCAAGGGTTTCTTACATGTTTCTAATAATTTCTAGGGACTATCATTGTGTATGTTAAGCGTTTTACGAAAAGTAGACAGTTTTCCTAGAAGTATACCCAGGAATCTTAAAGGTTTAAATTGAGCCATTCAGAAAAGGCCAGTCTAATCAGAATCACCTGTAAATATAAACAGTATTCTCTTCATTTATCATCCTCATACACATATTCCGAGCTTCTAAACAGTAATTCATAACGTTGGAAACACTTTCTGTGGAAAAACACCATCTAGAGTAGCGGGAATTGTAAACATTATCATTACTCTCTTCATTTGAGAGTTTTCTACCTCTAATCTCGGTGATTGAACTAGGCCATCAGGATAGAACCGCTCTATTTACCCCTATTTAAAGTGTTTCTCACATGTTTCTAAACATTTCGGGGACTATCATTGTGTATTTTAAGAGTGTTACCAAAAGTAGACAGTTTTCCTGAAAGTATACACAGGAATCTCCTAGATATAAACTGTGCCATTCAGAAAACGTCAGGCAATTCAGCCTCAGTTGTAAATATAAACAGTATTCTCTTCATTTATCAGCTTCATACCCATATTCTAGCTTTATAAACTGCAATTCTTAATATTTGAAAGCTCATTCTTCGGAAATACATCATCTAAAGTAGCCAGAATGGTAAACATTATCTGTACTCTCATCATTATGCAGCATTCTATCTCTAATCTCCGTGATTGAACATGAATATAAACAGAGAACAGCGCTATGTACCAGCATTTCAAGTGTTTCTTACATGTTTCTAATCATTTCTCGGGACTATCATTGTGTATGTGAAGAGTTTTACCAAAGGTAGACAGTTTTCCTACAAGTATTTAGTGGAATCTTCAAGGATTAAATTGAGTCATTCAGTAAACGCCAGTCTAATCATAATCACCTGTAAATATAAACAGTATTCTCTTCATTTATCAGCTTCATACATATTCTGAGCTTTATAAATGGAAATTCTTAATATTTGAAAGCACTTTCTTTGGAAAACCATTATCTAATGTAGCCAGAATGGTAAAAATTATCTGTACTCTCATCATTTCGCAGCATTCTACCTCTAATCTCCGTGATTGAACATGAACATAAAGATAGAACGGCTCTATGTACCAGCATTTCAAGTGTTTCTTACATGTTTCTAATCATTTCCCAGGACTATCATTGTGTATTTTTACAGTTTTTCATATTAGACAGTTTTGCCAGAAGTATACACAGGAATCTTCAGGATTTAAAGTGTTTCATTCAGAAAACGCCAGTCTAATCATAGTCACCTGTAAATATAAACAGTATTCTCTTCATTTATCAGCTTCACACATATTCTGAGCTTTATAAATGGAAATTCTCAATGTTTGAAAGCACTTTCTTTGGAAAAACATCATCTAAAGTAGCCAGAATGGTAAACATTATCTGTACTCTCGTCATTTCGCAGCATTCTACCTCTAATCTCCCCGATTGAACATGAACATAAAGATAGAACAGCGCTATGTACCAGCATTTCAAGTGTTTCTTACATGTTTCTAATCATTTCTCGGGACTGTCATTGTGTATGTGAAGAGTTTTACCAAAGGTAGACAGTTTTCCTACAAGTATTTACAGGAATCTTCAAGGTTTAAATTGAGTCATTCAGTAAACGCCAGTCTAATCATAATCACCTGTAAATATAAACAGTATTCTCTTCATTTATCAGCTTCACACATATTCTGAGCTTTATAAATGGAAATTCTTAATATTTGAAAGCACTTTCTTTGGAAAAACATTATCTAATGTAGCCAGAATGGTAAAAATTATCTGTACTCTCGTCATTTCGCAGCATTCTACCTCTAATCTCCGTGATTGAACATGAACATAAAGATAGATCGGCTGTATGTACCACCATTCAAAGTGTTTCCTACATGTTTCTAATCATTTCACAGGACTATCATTGTGTATTTTTACAGTTTTTCAAAATTAGACAGTTTTCCCAGAAGTATATACATGAATCTTCAGGATTTAAAGTGTTTCATTCAGAAAACGCCAGTCTAATCATAGTCACCTCTAAATATAAACAGTATTCTCTTCATTTATCAACTTCACACATATTCTGAGCTTTATAAATGGAAATTCTCAATGTTTGAAAGCACTTTCTTTGGAAAAACATCATCTAAAGTAGCCAGAATGGTAAACATTATCTGTACTCTCGTCATTTCGCAGCATTCTACCTCTAATCTCCCCGATTGAACATGAACATAAAGATACAACAGCTCTATGTACCAGCATTTCAAGGGTTTCTTACATGTTTCTAATAATTTCTAGGGACTATCATTGTGTATGTTAAGCGTTTTACGAAAAGTAGACAGTTTTCCTAGAAGTATACCCAGGAATCTTAAAGGTTTAAATTGAGCCATTCAGAAAACGCCAGTCTAATCAGAATCACCTGTAAATATAAACAGTATTCTCTTCATTTATCATCCTCATACACATATTCTGAGCTTCTAAACAGCAATTCATAACGTTGGAAGCACTTTCTGTGGAAAAACACCATCTAGAGTAGCGGGAATTGTAAACATTATCATTACTCTCTTCATTTGAGAGTTTTCTACCTCTAATCTCGGTGATTGAACTAGGCCATCAGGATAGAACCGCTCTATTTACCCCTATTTAAAGTGTTTCTCACATGTTTCTAAACATTTCGGGGACTATCATTGTGTATTTTAAGAGTGTTACCAAAAGTAGACAGTTTTCCTGAAAGTATACACAGGAATCTCCTAGATATAAACTGTGCCATTCAGAAAACGTCAGGCAATTCAGCCTCAGTTGTAAATATAAACAGTATTCTCTTCATTTATCAGCTTCATACCCATATTCTAGCTTTATAAACTGCAATTCTTAATATTTGAAAGCTCATTCTTCGGAAATACATCATCTAAAGTAGCCAGAATGGTAAACATTATCTGTACTCTCATCATTATGCAGCATTCTATCTCTAATCTCCGTGATTGAACATGAATATAAACAGAGAACAGCGCTATGTACCAGCATTTCAAGTGTTTCTTACATGTTTCTAATCATTTCTCGGGACTATCATTGTGTATGTGAAGAGTTTTACCAAAGGTAGACAGTTTTCCTACAAGTATTTAGTGGAATCTTCAAGGTTTAAATTGAGTCATTCAGTAAACGCCAGTCTAATCATAATCACCTGTAAATATAAACAGTATTCTCTTCATTTATCAGCTTCATACATATTCTGAGCTTTATAAATGGAAATTCTTAATATTTGAAAGCACTTTCTTTGGAAAACCATTATCTAATGTAGCCAGAATGGTAAAAATTATCTGTACTCTCATCATTTCGCAGCATTCTACCTCTAATCTCCGTGATTGAACATGAACATAAAGATAGAACGGCTCTATGTACCAGCATTTCAAGTGTTTCTTACATGTTTCTAATCATTTCCCAGGACTATCATTGTGTATTTTTACAGTTTTTCATATTAGACAGTTTTGCCAGAAGTATACACAGGAATCTTCAGGATTTAAAGTGTTTCATTCAGAAAACGCCAGTCTAATCATAGTCACCTGTAAATATAAACAGTATTCTCTTCATTTATCAGCTTCACACATATTCTGAGCTTTATAAATGGAAATTCTCAATGTTTGAAAGCACTTTCTTTGGAAAAACATCATCTAAAGTAGCCAGAATGGTAAACATTATCTGTACTCTCGTCATTTCGCAGCATTCTACCTCTAATCTCCCCGATTGAACATGAACATAAAGATAGAACAGCGCTATGTACCAGCATTTCAAGTGTTTCTTACATGTTTCTAATCATTTCTCGGGACTGTCATTGTGTATGTGAAGAGTTTTACCAAAGGTAGACAGTTTTCCTACAAGTATTTACAGGAATCTTCAAGGTTTAAATTGAGTCATTCAGTAAACGCCAGTCTAATCATAATCACCTGTAAATATAAACAGTATTCTCTTCATTTATCAGCTTCACACATATTCTGAGCTTTATAAATGGAAATTCTTAATATTTGAAAGCACTTTCTTTGGAAAAACATTATCTAATGTAGCCAGAATGGTAAAAATTATCTGTACTCTCGTCATTTCGCAGCATTCTACCTCTAATCTCCGTGATTGAACATGAACATAAAGATAGATCGGCTCTATGTACCACCATTCAAAGTGTTTCCTACATGTTTCTAATCATTTCACAGGACTATCATTGTGTATTTTTACAGTTTTTCAAAATTAGACAGTTTTCCCAGAAGTATATACATGAATCTTCAGGATTTAAAGTGTTTCATTCAGAAAACGCCAGTCTAATCATAGTCACCTCTAAATATAAACAGTATTCTCTTCATTTATCAACTTCACACATATTCTGAGCTTTATAAATGGAAATTCTCAATGTTTGAAAGCACTTTCTTTGGAAAAACATCATCTAAAGTAGCCAGAATGGTAAACATTATCTGTACTCTCGTCATTTCGCAGCATTCTACCTCTAATCTCCCCGATTGAACATGAACATAAAGATAGAACAGCTCTATGTACCAGCATTTCAAGTGTTTCTTACATGTTTCTAATCATTTCTAGGGACTATCATTGTGTATGTTAAGCGTTTTACGAAAAGTAGACAGTTTTCCTAGAAGTATACCCAGGAATCTTAAAGGTTTAAATTGAGCCATTCATAAAAGGCCAGTCTAATCAGAATCACCTGTAAATATAAACAGTATTCTCTTCATTTATCATCCTCATACACATATTCCGAGCTTCTAAACAGTAATTCATAACGTTGGAAACACTTTCTGTGGAAAAACACCATCTAGAGTAGCGGGAATTGTAAACATTATCATTACTCTCTTCATTTGAGAGTTTTCTACCTCTAATCTCGGTGATTGAACTAGGCCATCAGGATAGAACGGCTCTATTTACCCCTATTTAAAGTGTTTCTCACATGTTTCTAAACATTTCGGGGACTATCATTGTGTATTTTAAGAGTGTTACCAAAAGAAGACAGTTTTCCTGAAAGTATACACAGGAATCTCCTAGATATAAACTGTGCCATTCAGTAAACGCCAGGTAATTCAGCCTCAGTTGTAAATATAAACAGTATTCTCTTCTTTTATCAGCTTCATACCCATATTCTAGCTTTATAAAGTGCAATTCTTAATATTTGAAAGCTCATTCTTCGGAAATACATCATCTAAAGTAGCCAGAATGGTAAACATTATCTGTACTCTCGTCATTATGCAGCATTCTATCTCTAATCTCCGTGATTGAACATGAATATAAACAGAGAACAGCGCTATGTACCAGCATTTCAAGTGTTTCTTACATGTTTCTAATCATTTCTCGGGACTATCATTGTGTATGTGAAGAGTTTTACCAAAGGTAGACAGTTTTCCTCCAAGTATTTACAGGAATCTTCAAGGTTTAAATTGAGTCATTCAGTAAACGCCAGTCTAATCATAATCACCTGTAAATATAAACAGTATTCTCTTCATTTATCAGCTTCACACATATTCTGAGCTTTATAAATGGAAATTCTTAATATTTGAAAGCACTTTCTTTGGAAAAGTATTATCTAATGTAGCCAGAATGGTAAAAATTATCTGTACTCTCATCATTTCGCAGCATTCTACCTCTAATCTCCCTGATTGAACATGAACATAAAGATAGAACGGCTCAATGTACCAGCATTTCAAGTGTTTCCTACATGTTTCTAATCATTTCCCAGGACTATCATTGTGTATTTTTACAGTTTTTCAAACTTAGACAGTTTTGCCAGAAGTATACACTTGAATCTTCAGGATTTAAAGTGTTTCATTCAGAAAACGCCAGTCTAATCATAGTCACCTGTAAATATAAACAGTATTCTCTTCATTTATCAGCTTCACACATATTCTGAGCTTTATAAATGGAAATTCTCAATGTTTGAAAGCACTATCTTTGGAAAAACATCATCTAAAGTAGCCAGAATGGTAAACATTATCTGTACTCTCGTCATTTCGCAGCATTCTACCTCTAATCTCCCCGATTGAACATGAACATAAAGATAGAACAGCTCTATGTACCAGCATTTCAAGTGTTTCTTGCATGTTTCTATTCATTTCTTGGGACTATCATTGTGTATGTGAAGAGTTTTACCAAAGGTACACAGTTTTCCTACAAGTATTTACAGGAATCTTCAAGGTTTAAATTGAGTCATTCAGTAAACGCGGGTCTATTCATAATCACCTGTAAATATAAACAGTATTCTCTTCATTTATCAGCTTCACACATATTCTGAGCTTTATAAATGGAAATTCTTAATATTTGAAAGCACTTTCTTTGGAAAGACATTATCTAATGTAGCCAGAATGGTAAAAATTATCTGTACTCTCGTCATTTCGCAGCATTCTACCTCTAATCTCCGTGATTGAACATGAACATAAAGATAGAACGGCTCTATGTACCACCATTCAAAGTGTTTCCTACATGTTTCTAATAATTTCCCAGGACTATCATTGTGTAGTTTTACAGTTTTTCAAAATTAGACAGTTTTCCCAGAAGTATATACATGAATCTTCAGGATTTAAAGTGTTTCATTCAGAAAACGCCAGTCTAATCATAGTCACCTGTAAATATAAACAGTATTCTCTTCATTTATCAGCTTCACACATATTCTGAGCTTTATAAATGGAAATTCTTAATATTTGAAAGCACTTTCTTTGGAAAAACATTATCTAATGTAGCCAGAATGTTAAAAATTATCTGTACTCTCGTCATTTCGCAGCATTCTACCTCTAATCTCCCTGATTGAACATGAACATAAAGATAGATCGGCTCTATGTACCACCATTCAAAGTGTTTCCTACATGTTTCTAATCATTTCCCAGGACTATCATTGTGTATTTTTACAGTTTTTCAAAATTAGACAGTTTTCCCAGAAGTATATACATGAATCTTCAGGATTTAAAGTGTTTCATTCAGAAAACGCCAGTCTAATCATAGTCAACTGTAAATATAAACAGTATTCTCTTCATTTATCAGCTTCACACATATTCTGAACTTTATAAATGGAAATTCTCAACGTTTGAAAGCACTTTCTTTGGATAAACATCATCTAAAGTAGCCAGAATGGTAAACATTATCTGTACTCTCGTCATTTCGCAGCATTCTACCTCTAATCTCCCCGATTGAACATGAACATAAAGATAGAACAGCTCTATGTACCAGCATTTCAAGTGTTTCTTACATGTTTCTAATCATTTCTCGGGACTATCATTGTGTATGTTAAGCGTTTTACGAAAAGTAGACAGTTTTCCTAGAAGTATACACAGGAATCTTAAAGGTTTAAATTGAGCCATTCAGAAAATGCCAGTCTAATCAGAATCACCTGTAAATATAAACAGTATTCTCTTCATTTATCATTCTCATACACATATTCTGAGCTTCTAAACAGCAATTCATAACGTTGGAAGCACTTTCTGTGGAAAAACACCATCTAGAGTAGGGGGAATTGTAAACATTATCATTACTCTCTTCATTTGAGAGTTTTCTACCTCTAATCTCGGTGATTGAACTACGCCATCAGGATAGAACCGCTCTATTTACCCCTATTTAAAGTGTTTCTCACATGTTTCTAATCATTTCGGGGACTATCATTGTGTATTTTAAGAGTATTACCAAAAGTAGACAGTTTTCCTGAAAGTATACACAGGAATCTCCTAGATATAAACTGTGCCATTCAGAAAACGCCAGGCAATTCAGCCTCAGTTGTAAATATAAACAGTATTCTCTTCATATATCAGCTTCATACCCATATTCTAGCTTTATAAACTGCAATTCTTAATATTTGAAAGCTCATTCTTCGGAAATACATCATCTAAAGTAGCCAGAATGGTAAACATTATCTGTACTCTCGTCATTATGCAGCATTCTATCTCTAATCTCCGTGATTGAACATGAATATAAACAGAGAACAGCGCTATGTACCAGCATTTCAAGTGTTTCTTACATGTTTCTAATCATTTCTTGGGACTCTCATTGTGTATGTGAAGAGTTTTACGAAAGGTAGACAGTTTTCCTACAAGTATTTACAGGAATCTTCAAGGTTTAAATTGAGTCATTCAGTAAACGCCAGTCTAATCATAATCACCTGTAAATATAAACAGTATTCTCTTCATTTATCAGCTTCACACATATTCTGAGCTTTATAAATGGAAATTCTCAATGTTTGAAAGCACTTTCTTTGGAAAAACATCATCTAAAGTAGCCAGAATGGTAAACATTATCTGTACTCTCGTCATTTCGCAGCATTCTACCTCTAATCTCCCCGATTGAACATGAACATAAAGATAGAACAGCTCTATGTACCAGCATTTCAAGTGTTTCTTACATGTTTCTAATCATTTCTCGGGACTATCATTGTGTATGTTAAGCGTTTTACGAAAAGTAGACAGTTTTCCTAGAAGTATACCCAGGAATCTTAAAGGTTTAAATTGAGCCATTCAGAAAACGCCAGTCTAATCAGAATCACCTGTAAATATAAACAGTATTCTCTTCATTTATCATCCTCATACACATATTCTGAGCTTCTAAACAGCAATTCATAACGTTGGAAGCACTTTCTGTGGAAAAACACCATCTAGAGTAGAGGGAATTGTAAACATTATCATTACTCTCTTCATTTGAGAGTTTTCTACCTCTAATCTCGGTGATTGAACTAGGCCATCAGGATAGAACGGCTCTATTTACCCCTATTTAAAGTGTTTCTAATCATTTCGGGGACTATCATTGTGTATTTTAAGAGTATTACCAAAAGTAGACAGTTTTCCTGAAAGTATACACAGGAATCTCCTAGATATAAACTGTGCCATTCAGAAAACGCCAGGCAATTCAGCCGCAGTTGTAAATATAAACAGTATTCTCTTCATTTATCAGCTTAATACCCATATTCTAGCTTTATAAACTGCAATTCTTTTTTTTTTTTTTTTTTTTTTTTTTTTTTTTAAATATATTTTATTGATTTTTTACAGAGAGGAAGGGAGAGGGATAGAAAGCTAGAAACATCGATGAAAGAGAAACATCGATCAGTTGCCTCCTGCACACCCCCCAGTGGGGATGTGCCCGCAACCAAGGTACATGCCCTTGACCGGAATCGAACCCGGGACCCTTGAGTCTGCAGGCCAACGCTCTATCCTCTGAGCCAAACCGGTTCGGCTATAAACTGCAATTCTTAATATTTGAAAGCTCATTCTTCGGAAATACATCATCTAAAGTAGCCAGAATGGTAAACATTATCTGTACTCTCGTCATTATGCAGCATTCTATCTCTAATCTCCGTGATTGAACATGAATATAAACAGAGAACAGCGCTATGTACCAGCATTTCAAGTGTTTCTTACATGTTTCTAAGCATTTCTCGGGACTATCATTGTGTATGTGAAGAGTTTTACCAAAGGTAGACAGTTTTCCTACAAGTATTTACAGGAATCTTCAAGGTTTAAATTGAGTCATTCTGTAAACGCCAGTCTAATCATAATCACCTGTAAATATAAACAGTATTCTCTTCATTTATCAGCTTCACACATATTCTGAGCTTTATAAATGGAAATTCTTAATATTTGAAAGCACTTTCTTTGGAAAAACATTATCTAATGTAGCCAGAATGGTAAAAATTATCTGTACTCTCGTCATTTCGCAGCATTCTACCTCTAATCTCCGTGATTGAACATGAACATAAAGATAGATCGGCTCTATGTACCACCATTCAAAGTGTTTCCTACATGTTTCTAATCATTTCCCAGGACTATCATTGTGTCTTTTTACAGTTTTTCAAAATTAGACAGTTTTCCCAGAAGTATATACATGAATCTTCAGGATTTAAAGTGTTTCATTCAGAAAACGCCAGTCTAATCATAGTCACCTGTAAATATAAACAGTATTCTCTTCATTTATCAGCTTCACACATATTCTGAGCTTTATAAATGGAAATTCTCAATGTTTGAAAGCACTTTCTTTGGAAAAACATCATCTAAAGTAGCCAGAATGGTAAACATTATCTGTACTCTCGTCATTTCGCAGCATTCTACCTCTAATCTCCCCGATTGAACATGAACATAAAGATAGAACAGCTCTATGTACCAGCATTTCAAGTGTTTCTTACATGTTTCTAATCATTTCTCGGGACTATCATTGTGTATGTTAAGCGTTTTACGAAAAGTAGACAGTTTTCCTAGAAGTATACCCAGGAATCTTAAAGGTTTAAATTGAGCCATTCAGAAAACGCCAGTCTAATCAGAATCACCTGTAAATATAAACAGTATTCTCTTCATTTATCATCCTCATACACATATTCTGAGCTTCTAAACAGCAATTCATAACGTTGGAAGCACTTTCTGTGGAAAAACACCATCTAGAGTAGCGGGAATTGTAAACATTATCATTACTCTCTTCATTTGAGAGTTTTCTACCTCTAATCTCGGTGATTGAACTAGGCCATCAGGATAGAACGGCTCTATTTACCCCTATTTAAAGTGTTTCTAATCATTTCGGGGACTCTCATTGTGTATTTTAAGAGTATTACCAAAAGTAGACAGTTTTCCTGAAAGTATACACAGGAATCTCCTAGATATAAACTGTGCCATTCAGAAAACGCCAGGCAATTCAGCCTCAATTGTAAATATAAACAGTATTCTCTTCATTTATCAGCTTCATACCCATATTCTAGCTTTATAAACTGCAATTCTTAATATTTGAAAGCTCATTCTTCGGAAATACATCATCTAAAGTAGCCAGAATGGTAAACATTATCTGTACTCTCGTCATTATGCAGCATTCTATCTCTAATCTCCGTGATTGAACATGAATATAAACAGAGAACAGCGCTATGTACCAGCATTTCAAGTGTTTCTTACATGTTTCTAAGCATTTCTCGGGACTATCATTGTGTATGTGAAGAGTTTTACCAAAGGTAGACAGTTTTCCTACAAGTATTTACAGGAATCTTCAAGGTTTAAATTGAGTCATTCAGTAAACGCCAGTCTAATCATAATCACCTGTAAATATAAACAGTATTCTCTTCATTTATCAGCTTCACACATATTCTGAGCTTTATAAATGGAAATTCTTAATATTTGAAAGCACTTTCTTTGGAAAAACATTATCTAATGTAGCCAGAATGGTAAAAATTATCTGTACTCTCGTCATTTCGCAGCATTCTACCTCTAATCTCCGTGATTGAACATGAACATAAAGATAGAACGGCTCTATGTACCAGCATTTCAAGTGTTTCCTACATGTTTCTAATCATCTCGCAGGACTATCATTGTGTATTTTTACAGTTTTTCAAAATTAGACAGTTTTCCCAGAAGTATATACATGAATCTTCAGGATTTAAAGTGTTTCATTCAGAAAACGCCAGTCTAATCATAGTCACCTGTAAATATAAACAGTATTCTCTTCATTTATCAGCTTCACACATATTCTGAGCTTTATAATTGGAAATTCTCAATGTTTGAAAACACTTTCTTTGGAAAAACATCATCTAAAGTAGCCAGAATGGTAAACATTATCTGTACTCTCGTCATTTCGCAGCATTCTACCTCTAATCTCCCCGATTGAACATGAACATAAAGATAGAACAGCTCTATGTACCAGCATTTCAAGTGTTTCTTACATGTTTCTAATCATTTCTCGGGACTATCATTGTGTATGTTAAGCGTTTTACGAAAAGTAGACAGTTTTCCTAGAAGTATACCCAGGAATCTTAAAGGTTTAAATTGAGCCATTCAGAAAACGCCAGTCTAATCAGAATCACCTGTAAATATAAACAGTATTCTCTTCATTTATCATCCTCATACACATATTCTGAGCTTCTAAACAGCAATTCAAAACGTTGGAAGCACTTTCTGTGGAAAAACACCATCTAGAGTAGCGGGAATTGTAAACATTATCATTACTCTCTTCATTTGAGAGTTTTCTACCTCTAATCTCGGTGATTGAACTAGGCCATCAGGATAGAACGGCTCTATTTACCCCTATTTAAAGTGTTTCTCACATGTTTCTAATCATTTCGGGGACTATCATTGTGTATTTTAAGAGTATTACCAAAAGTAGACAGTTTTCCTGAAAGTATACACAGGAAGCTCCTAGATATAAACTGTGCCATTCAGAAAACGCCAGGCAATTCAGCCTCAGTTGTAAATATAAACAGTATTCTCTTCATTTATCAGCTTCATACCCATATTCTAGCTTTATAAACTGCAATTCTTAATATTTGAAAGCTCATTCTTCGGAAATACATCATCTAAAGTAGCCAGAATGGTAAACATTATCTGTACTCTCGTCATTATGCAGCATTCTATCTCTAATCTCCGTGATTGAACATGAATATAAACAGAGAACAGCGCTATGTACCAGCATTTCAAGTGTTTCTTACATGTTTCTAATCATTTCTCGGGACTCTCATTGTGTATGTGAAGAGTTTCACCAAAGGTAGACAGTTTTCCTACAAGTATTTACAGGAATCTTCAAGGTTTAAATTGAGTCATTCAGTAAACGCCAGTCTAATCATAATCACCTGTAAATATAAACAGTATTCTCTTCATTTATCAGCTTCACACATATTCTGAGCTTTATAAATGGAAATTCTTAATATTTGAAAGCACTTTCTTTGGAAAAACATTATCTAATGTAGCCAGAATGGTAAAAATTATCTGTACTCTCGTCATTTCGCAGCATTCTACCTCTAATCTCCGTGATTGAACATGAACATAAAGATAGAACGGCTCTATGTACCAGCATTTCAAGTGTTTCCTACATGTTTCTAATCATCTCGCAGGACTATCATTGTGTATTTTTACAGTTTTTCAAAATTAGACAGTTTTCCCAGAAGTATATACATGAATCTTCAGGATTTAAAGTGTTTCATTCAGAAAACGCCAGTCTAATCATAGTCACCTGTAAATATAAACAGTATTCTCTTCATTTATCAGCTTCACACATATTCTGAGCTTTATAAATGGAAATTCTCAATGTTTGAAAGCACTTTCTTTGGAAAAACATCATCTAAAGTAGCCAGAATGGTAAACATTATCTGTACTCTCGTCATTTCGCAGCATTCTACCTCTAATCTCCCCGATTGAACATGAAGATAAAGATAGAACAGCTCTATGTACCAGCATTTCAAGTGTTTCTTACATGTTTCTAATCATTTCTCGGGACTATCATTGTGTATGTTAAGCGTTTTACGAAAAGTAGACAGTTTTCCTAGAAGTATACCCAGGAATCTTAAAGGTTTAAATTGAGCCATTCAGAAAACGCCAGTCTAATCAGAATCACCTATAAATATAAACAGAATTCTCATCATTTATCATGCTCATACACATATTCTGAGCTTCTAAACAGCAATTCATAACGTTGGAAGCACTTTCTGTGGATAAACACCATCTAGAGTAGCCGGAATTGTAAACATTATCATTACTCTCTTCATTTGAGAGTTTTCTACCTCTAATCTCTGTGATTGAACTAGGCCATCAGGATAGAACGGCTCTATTTACCCCTATTTAAAGTGTTTCTCACATGTTTCTAATCATTTCGGGGACTCTCATTGTGTATTTTAAGAGTATTACCAAAAGTAGACAGTTTTCCTGAAAGTATACACAGGAATCTCCTAGATATAAACTGTGCCATTCAGAAAACGCCAGGCAATTCAGCCTCAGTTGTAAATATAAACAGTATTCTCTTCATTTATAAGCTTCATTCCCATATTCTAGCTTTATAAACGGCAATTCTTAATATTTGAAAGCTCATTCTTCGGAAATACATCATCTAAAGTAGCCAGAATGATAAACATTATCTGTACTCTCGTCATTATGCAGCATTCTATCTCTAATCTCCGTGATTGAACATGAATATAAACAGAGAACAGCGCTATGTACCAGCATTTCAAGTGTTTCTTACATGTTTCTAATCATTTCTCGGGACTGTCATTGTGTATGTGAAGAGTTTTACCAAAGGTAGACAGTTTTCCTACAAGTATTTACAGGAATCTTCAAGGTTTAAATTGAGTCATTCAGTAAACGCCAGTCTAATCATAATCACCTGTAAATATAAACAGTATTCTCTTCATTTATCAGCTTCACACATATTCTGAGCTTTATAAATGGAAATTCTTAATATTTGAAAGCACTTTCTTTGGAAAAACATTATCTAATGTAGCCAGAATGGTAAAAATTATCTGTACTCTCGTCATTTCGCAGCATTCTACCTCTAATCTCCCTGATTGAACATGAACATAAAGATAGAACGGCTCTATGTACCACCATTCAAAGTGTTTCCTACATGTTTCTAATCATTTCCGAGGACTATCATTGTGTATTTTTACAGTTTTTCAAAATTAGACAGTTTTCCCAGAAGTATATACATGAATCTTCAGGATTTAAAGTGTTTCATTCAGAAAACGCCAGTCTAATCATAGTCACCTGTAAATATAAACAGTATTCTCTTCATTTATCAGCTTCACACATATTCTGAGCTTTATAAATGGAAATTCTCAATGTTTGAAAGCACTTTCTTTGGAAAAACATCATCTAAAGTAGCCAGAATGGTAAACATTATCTGTACTCTCGTCATTTCGCAGCATTCTACCTCTAATCTCCCCGATTGAACATGAACATAAAGATAGAACAGCTCTATGTACCAGCATTTCAAGTGGTTCTTACATGTTTCTAATCATTTCTCGGGACTATCATTGTGTATGTTAAGCGTTTTACGAAAAGTAGACAGTTTTCCTAGAAGTATACCCAGGAATCTTAAAGGTTTAAATTGAGCCATTCAGAAAACGCCAGTCTAATCAGAATCACCTGTAAATATAAACAGTATTCTCTTCATTTATCATCCTCATACACATATTCTGAGCTTCTAAACAGCAATTCATAACGTTGGAAGCACTTTCTGTGGACAAACACCATCTAGAGTAGCGGGAATTGTAAACATTATCATTACTCTCTTCATTTGAGAGTTTTCTACCTCTAATCTCGGTGATTGAACTAGGCCATCAGGATAGAACGGCTCTATTTACCCCTATTTAAAGTGTTTCTAATCATTTCGGGGACTATCATTGTGTATTTTAAGAGTATTACCAAAAGTAGACAGTTTTCCTGAAAGTATACACAGGAATCTCCTAGATATAAACTGTGCCATTCAGAAAACGCCAGGCAATTCAGCCTCAGTTGTAAATATAAACAGTATTCTCTTCATTTATCAGCATCATACCCATATTCTAGCTTTATAAACTGCAATTCTTAATATTTGAAAGCTCATTCTTCGGAAATACATCATCTAAAGTAGCCAGAATGGTAAACATTATCTGTACTCTCGTCATTATGCAGCATTCTATCTCTAATCTCCGTGATTGAACATGAATATAAACAGAGAACAGCGCTATGTACCAGCATTTCAAGTGTTTCTTACATGTTTCTAATCATTTCTCGGGACTATCATTGTGTATGTGAAGAGTTTTACCAAAGGTAGACAGTTTTCCTACAAGTATTTACAGGAATCTTCAAGGTTTAAATTGAGTCATTCAGTAAACGCCAGTCTAATCATAATCACCTGTAAATATAAACAGTATTCTCTTCATTTATCAGCTTCACACATATTCTGAGCTTTATAAATGGAAATTCTTAATATTTGAAAGCACTTTCTTTGGAAAAACATTATCTAATGTAGCCAGAATGGTAAAAATTATCTGTACTCTCGTCATTTCGCAGCATTCTACCTCTAATCTCCGTGATTGAACATGAACATAAAGATAGAACGGCTCTATGTACCAGCATTTCAAGTGTTTCCTACATGTTTCTAATCATCTCGCAGGACTATCATTGTGTATTTTTACAGTTTTTCAAAATTAGACAGTTTTCCCAGAAGTATATACATGAATCTTCAGGATTTAAAGTGTTTCATTCAGAAAACGCCAGTCTAATCATAGTCACCTGTAAATATAAACAGTATTCTCTTCATTTATCAGCTTCACACATATTCTGAGCTTTATAATTGGAAATTCTCAATGTTTGAAAGCACTTTCTTTGGAAAAACATCATCTAAAGTCGCCAGAATGGTAAACATTATCTGTACTCTCGTCATTTCGCAGCATTCTACCTCTAATCTCCCCGATTGAACATGAACATAAAGATAGAACAGCTCTATGTACCAGCATTTCAAGTGTTTCTTACATGTTTCTAATCATTTCTCGGGACTATCATTGTGTATGTTAAGCGTTTTACGAAAAGTAGACAGTTTTCCTAGAAGTATACCCAGGAATCTTAACGGTTTAAATTGAGCCATTCAGAAAACGCCAGTCTAATCAGAATCACCTGTAAATATAAACAGTATTCTCTTCATTTATCATCCTCATACACATATTCTGAGCTTCTAAACAGCAATTCAAAACGTTGGAAGCACTTTCTGTGGAAAAACACCATCTAGAGTAGCGGGAATTGTAAACATTATCATTACTCTCTTCATTTGAGAGTTTTCTACCTCTAATCTCGGTGATTGAACTAGGCCATCAGGATAGAACGGCTCTATTTACCCCTATTTAAAGTGTTTCTCACATGTTTCTAATCATTTCGGGGACTATCATTGTGTATTTTAAGAGTATTACCAAAAGTAGACAGTTTTCCTGAAAGTATACACAGGAATCTCCTAGATATAAACTGTGCCATTCAGAAAACGCCAGGCAATTCAGCCTCAGTTGTAAATATAAACAGTATTCTCTTCATTTATCAGCTTCATACCCATATTCTAGCTTTATAAACTGCAATTCTTAATATTTGAAAGCTCATTCTTCGGAAATACATCATCTAAAGTAGCCAGAATGGTAAACATTATCTGTACTCTCGTCATTATGCAGCATTCTATCTCTAATCTCCGTGATTGAACATGAATATAAACAGAGAACAGCGCTATGTACCAGCATTTCAAGTGTTTCTTACATGTTTCTAATCATTTCTCGGGACTATCATTGTGTATGTGAAGAGTTTTTCCAAAGGTAGACAGTTTTCCTACAAGTATTTACAGGAATCTTCAAGGTTTAAATTGAGTCATTCAGTAAACACCAGTCTAATCATAATCACCTGTAAATATAAACAGTATTCTCTTCATTTATCAGCTTCACACATATTCTGAGCTTTATAAATGGAAATTCTTAATATTTGAAAGCACTTTCTTTGGAAAAACATTATCTAATGTAGCCAGAATGGTAAAAATTATCTGTACTCTCGTCATTTCGCAGCATTCTACCTCTAATCTCCCTGATTGAACATGAACATAAAGATAGAACGGCTCTATGTACCACCATTCAAAGTGTTTCCTACATGTTTCTAATCATTTCCGAGGACTATCATTGTGTATTTTTACAGTTTTTCAAAATTAGACAGTTTTCCCAGAAGTATATACATGAATCTTCAGGATTTAAAGTGTTTCATTCAGAAAACGCCAGTCTAATCATAGTCACCTGTAAATATAAACAGTATTCTCTTCATTTATCAGCTTCACACATATTCTGAGCTTTATAAATGGAAATTCTCAATGTTTGAAAGCACTTTCTTTGGAAAAACATCATCTAAAGTAGCCAGAATGGTAAACATTATCTGTACTCTCGTCATTTCGCAGCATTCTACCTCTAATCTCCCCGATTGAACATGAACATAAAGATAGAACAGCTCTATGTACCAGCATTTCAAGTGTTTCTTACATGTTTCTAATCATTTCTCGGGACTATCATTGTGTATGTTAAGCGTTTTACGAAAAGTAGACAGTTTTCCTAGAAGTATACCCAGGAATCTTAAAGGTTTAAATTGAGCCATTCAGAAAACGCCAGTCTAATCAGAATCACCTGTAAATATAAACAGTATTCTCTTCATTTATCATCCTCATACACATATTCTGAGCTTCTAAACAGCAATTCATAACGTTGGAAGCACTTTCTGTGGACAAACACCATCTAGAGTAGCGGGAATTGTAAACATTATCATTACTCTCTTCATTTGAGAGTTTTCTACCTCTAATCTCGGTGATTGAACTAGGCCATCAGGATAGAACGGCTCTATTTACCCCTATTTAAAGTGTTTCTAATCATTTCGGGGACTATCATTGTGTATTTTAAGAGTATTACCAAAAGTAGACAGTTTTCCTGAAAGTATACACAGGAATCTCCTAGATATAAACTGTGCCATTCAGAAAACGCCAGGCAATTCAGCCTCAGTTGTAAATATAAACAGTATTCTCTTCATTTATCAGCATCATACCCATATTCTAGCTTTATAAACTGCAATTCTTAATATTTGAAAGCTCATTCTTCGGAAATACATCATCTAAAGTAGCCAGAATGGTAAACATTATCTGTACTCTCGTCATTATGCAGCATTCTATCTCTAATCTCCGTGATTGAACATGAATATAAACAGAGAACAGCGCTATGTACCAGCATTTCAAGTGTTTCTTACATGTTTCTAATCATTTCTCGGGACTATCATTGTGTATGTGAAGAGTTTTACCAAAGGTAGACAGTTTTCCTACAAGTATTTACAGGAATCTTCAAGGTTTAAATTGAGTCATTCAGTAAATGCCAGTCTAATCATAATCACCTGTAAATATAAACAGTATTCTCTTCATTTATCAGCTTCACACATATTCTGAGCTTTATAAATGGAAATTCTTAATATTTGAAAGCACTTTCTTTGGAAAAACATTATCTAATGTAGCCAGAATGGTAAAAATTATCTGTACTCTCGTCATTTCGCAGCATTCTACCTCTAATCTCCGTGATTGAACATGAACATAAAGATAGAACGGCTCTATGTACCACCATTCAAAGTGTTTCCTACATGTTTCTAATCATTTCCGAGGACTATCATTGTGTATTTTTACAGTTTTTCAAAATTAGACAGTTTTCCCAGAAGTATATACATGAATCTTCAGGATATAAAGTGTTTCATTCAGAAAACGCCAGTCTAATCATAGTCACCTGTAAATATAAACAGTATTCTCTTCATTTATCAGCTTCACACATATTCTGAGCTTTATAAATGGAAATTCTCAATGTTTGAAAGCACTTTCTTTGGAAAAACATCATCTAAAGTAGCCAGAATGGTAAACATTATCTGTACTCTCGTCATTTCGCAGCATTCTACCTCTAATCTCCCCGATTGAACATGAACATAAAGATACAACAGCTCTATGTACCAGCATTTCAAGTGTTTCTTACATGTTTCTAATCATTTCTCGGGACTATCATTGTGTATGTTAAGCGTTTTACGAAAAGTAGACAGTTTTCCTAGAAGTATACCCAGGAATCTTAAAGGTTTAAATTGAGCCATTCAGAAAACGCCAGTCTAATCAGAATCACCTGTAAATATAAACAGTATTCTCTTCATTTATCATCCTCATACACATATTCTGAGCTTCTAAACAGCAATTCATAACGTTGGAAGCACTTTCTGTGGAAAAACACCATCTAGAGTAGCGGGAATTGTAAACATTATCATTACTCTCTTCATTTGAGAGTTTTCTACCTCTAATCTCGGTGATTGAACTAGGCCATCAGGATAGAACGGCTCTATTTACCCCTATTTAAAGTGTTTCTAATCATTTCGGGGACTATCATTGTGTATTTTAAGAGTATTACCAAAAGTAGACAGTTTTCCTGAAAGTATACACAGGAATATCCTAGATATAAACTGTGCCATTCAGAAAACGCCAGGCAATTCAGCCTCAGTTGTAAATATAAACAGTATTCTCTTCATTTATCAGCTTCATACCCATATTCTAGCTTTATAAACTGCAATTCTTAATATTTGAAAGCTCATTCTTCGGAAATCCATCATCTAAAGTAGCCAGAATGGTAAACATTATCTGTACTCTCGTCATTATGCAGCATTCTATCTCTAATCTCCGTGATTGAACATGAATATAAACAGAGAACAGCGCTATGTACCAGCATTTCAAGTGTTTCTTACATGTTTCTAATCATTTCTCGGGACTGTCATTGTGTATGTGAAGAGTTTTACCAAAAGTAGACAGTTTTCCTACAAGTATTTACAGGAATCTTCAAGGTTTAAATTGAGTCATTCAGTAAACGCCAGTCTAATCATAATCACCTGTAAATATAAACAGTATTCTCTTCATTTATCAGCTTCACACATATTCTGAGCTTTATAAATGGAAATTCTTAATATTTGAAAGCACTTTCTTTGGAAAAACATTATCTAATGTAGCCAGAATGGTAAAAATTATCTGTACTCTCGTCATTTCGCAGCATTCTACCTCTAATCTCCGTGATTGAACATGAACATAAAGATAGAACGGCTCTATGTACCAGCATTTCAAGTGTTTCCTACATGTTTCTAATCATTTCGCAGGACTATCATTGTGTATTTTTACAGTTTTTCAAAATAAGACAGTTTTCCCAGAAGTATATACATGAATCTTCAGGATTTAAAGTGTTTCATTCAGAAAACGCCAGTCTAATCATAGTCACCTGTAAATATAAACAGTATTCTCTTCATTTATCAGCTTCACACATATTCTGAGCTTTATAAATGGAAATTCTCAATGTTTGAAAGCACTTTCTTTGGAAAAACATCATCTAAAGTAGCCAGAATGGTAAACATTATCTGTACTCTCGTCATTTCGCAGCATTCTACCTCTAATCTCCCCGATTGAACATGAACATAAAGATAGAACAGCTCTATGTACCAGCATTTCAAGTGTTTCTTACATGTTTCTAATCATTTCTCGGGACTATCATTGTGTATGTTAAGCGTTTTACGAAAAGTAGACAGTTTTCCTAGAAGTATACCCAGGAATCTTAAAGGTTTAAATTGAGCCATTCAGAAAACGCCAGTCTAATCAGAATCACCTGTAAATATAAACAGTATTCTCTTCAATTATCATCCTCATACACATATTCTGAGCTTCTAAACAGCAATTCATAACGTTGGAAGCACTTTCTGTGGATAAACACCATCTAGAGTAGCCGGAATTGTAAACATTATCATTACTCTCTTCATTTGAGAGTTTTCTACCTCTAATCTCGGTGATTGAACTAGGCCATCAGGATAGAACGGCTCTATTTACCCCTATTTAAAGTGTTTCTCACATGTTTCTAATCATTTCGGGGACTCTCATTGTGTATTTTAAGAGTATTACCAAAAGTAGACAGTTTTCCTGGAAGTATACACAGGAATCTCCTAGATATAAACTGTGACATTCAGAAAACGCCAGGCAATTCAGCCTCAGTTGTAAATATAAACAGTATTCTCTTCATTTATCAGCTTCATACCCATATTCTAGCTTTATAAACTGCAATTCTTAATATTTGAAAGCTCATTCTTCGGAAATACATCATCTAAAGTAGCCAGAATGGTAAACATTATCTGTACTCTCGTCATTATGCAGCATTCTATCTCTAATCTCCGTGATTGAACATGAATATAAACAGAGAACAGCGCTACGTACCAGCATTTCAAGTGTTTCTTACATGTTTCTAATCATTTCTCGGGACTATCATTGTGTATGTGAAGAGTTTTACCAAAGGTAGACAGTTTTCCTACAAGTATTTACAGGAATCTTCAAGGTTTAAATTGAGTCATTCAGTAAACGCCAGTCTAATCATAATCACCTGTAAATATAAACAGTATTCTCTTCATTTATCAGCTTCACACATATTCTGAGCTTAATAAATGGAAATTCTTAATATTTGAAAGCACTTTCTTTGGAAAAACATTATCTAATGTAGCCAGAATTGTAAAAATTATCTGTACTCTCGTCATTTCGCAGCATTCTACCTCTAATCTCCGTGATTGAACATGAACATAAAGATAGAACGGCTCTATGTACCAGCATTTCAAGTGTTTCCTACATGTTTCTAATCATCTCGCAGGACTATCATTGTGTATTTTTACAGTTTTTCAAAATTAGACAGTTTTCCCAGAAGTATATACATGAATCTTCAGGATTTAAAGTGTTTCATTCAGAAAACGCCAGTCTAATCATAGTCACCTGTAAATATAAACAGTATTCTCTTCATTTATCAGCTTCACACATATTCTGAGCTTTATAATTGGAAATTCTCAATGTTTGAAAGCACTTTCTTTGGAAAAACATCATCTAAAGTAGCCAGAATGGTAAACATTATCTGTACTCTCGTCATTTCGCAGCATTCTACCTCTAATCTCCCCGATTGAACATGAACATAAAGATAGAACAGCTCTATGTACCAGCATTTCAAGTGTTTCTTACATGTTTCTAATCATTTCTCGGGACTATCATTGTGTATATTAAGCGTTTTACGAAAAGTAGACAGTTTTCCTAGAAGTATACCCAGGAATCTTAAAGGTTTAAATTGAGCCATTCAGAAAACGCCAGTCTAATCAGAATCACCTGTAAATATAAACAGTATTCTCTTCATTTATCATCCTCATACACATATTCTGAGCTTCTAAACAGCAATTCAAAACGTTGGAAGCACTTTCTGTGGAAAAACACCATCTAGAGTAGCGGGAATTGTAAACATTATCATTACTCTCTTCATTTGAGAGTTTTCTACCTCTAATCTCTGTGATTGAACTAGGCCATCAGGATAGAACGGCTCTATTTACCCCTATTTAAAGTGTTTCTCACATGTTTCTAATCATTTCGGGGACTATCATTGTGTATTTTAAGAGTATTACCAAAAGTAGACAGTTTTCCTGAAAGTATACACAGGAATCTCCTAGATATAAACTGTGCCATTCAGAAAACGCCAGGCAATTCAGCCTCAGTTGTAAATATAAACAGTATTCTCTTCATTTATCAGCTTCATACCCATATTCTAGCTTTATAAACTGCAATTCTTAATATTTGAAAGCTCATTCTTCGGAAATACATCATCTAAAGTAGCCAGTATGGTAAACATTATCTGTACTCTCGTCATTATGCAGCATTCTATCTCTAATCTCCGTGATTGAACATGAATATAAACAGAGAACAGCGCTATGTACCAGCATTTCAAGTGTTTCTTACATGTTTCTAATCATTTCTCGGGACTGTCATTGTGTATGTGAAGAGTTTTACCAAAGGTAGACAGTTTTCCTACAAGTATTTACAGGAATCTTCAAGGTTTAAATTGAGTCATTCAGTAAACGCCAGTCTAATCATAATCACCTGTAAATATAAACAGTATTCTCTTCATTTATCAGCTTCACACATATTCTGAGCTTAATAAATGGAAATTCTTAATATTTGAAAGCACTTTCTTTGGAAAAACATTATCTAATGTAGCCAGAATTGTAAAAATTATCTGTACTCTCGTCATTTCGCAGCATTCTACCTCTAATCTCCGTGATTGAACATGAACATAAAGATAGAACGGCTCTATGTACCAGCATTTCAAGTGTTTCCTACATGTTTCTAATCATCTCGCAGGACTATCATTGTGTATTTTTACAGTTTTTCAAAATTAGACAGTTTTCCCAGAAGTATATACATGAATCTTCAGGATTTAAAGTGTTTCATTCAGAAAACGCCAGTCTAATCATAGTCACCTGTAAATATAAACAGTATTCTCTTCATTTATCAGCTTCACACATATTCTGAGCTTTATAATTGGAAATTCTCAATGTTTGAAAGCACTTTCTTTGGAAAAACATCATCTAAAGTAGCCAGAATGGTAAACATTATCTGTACTCTCGTCATTTCGCAGCATTCTACCTCTAATCTCCCCGATTGAACATGAACATAAAGATAGAACAGCTCTATGTACCAGCATTTCAAGTGTTTCTTACATGTTTCTAATCATTTCTCGGGACTATCATTGTGTATGTTAAGCGTTTTACGAAAAGTAGACAGTTTTCCTAGAAGTATACCCAGGAATCTTAAAGGTTTAAATTGAGCCATTCAGAAAACGCCAGTCTAATCAGAATCACCTGTAAATATAAACAGTATTCTCTTCATTTATCATCCTCATACACATATTCTGAGCTTCTAAACGGCAATTCAAAACGTTGGAAGCACTTTCTGTGGAAAAACACCATCTAGAGTAGCGGGAATTGTAAACATTATCATTACTCTCTTCATTTGAGAGTTTTCTACCTCTAATCTCTGTGATTGAACTAGGCCATCAGGATAGAACGGCTCTATTTACCCCTATTTAAAGTGTTTCTCACATGTTTCTAATCATTTCGGGGACTCTCATTGTGTATTTTAAGAGTATTACCAAAAGTAGACAGTTTTCCTGAAAGTATACACAGGAATCTCCTAGATATAAACTGTGCCATTCAGAAAACACCAGGCAATTCAGCCTCAGTTGTAAATATAAACAGTATTCTCTTCATTTATCAGCTTCATACCCATATTCTAGCTTTATAAACTGCAATTCTTAATATTTGAAAGCTCATTCTTCGGAAATACATCATCTAAAGTAGCCAGAATGGTAAACATTATCTGTACTCTCGTCATTATGCAGCATTCTATCTCTAATCTCCGTGATTGAACATGAATATAAACAGAGAACAGCGCTATGTACCAGCATTTCAAGTGTTTCTTACATGTTTCTAATCATTTCTCGGGACTGTCATTGTGTATGTGAAGAGTTTTACCAAAGGTAGACAGTTTTCCTACAAGTATTTACAGGAATCTTCAAGGTTTAAATTGAGTCATTCAGTAAACGCCAGTCTAATCATAATCACCTGTAAATATAAACAGTATTCTCTTCATTTATCAGCTTCACACATATTCTGAGCTTTATAAATGGAAATTCTTAATATTTGAAAGCACTTTCTTTGGAAAAACATTATCTAATGTAGCCAGAATGGTAAAAATTATCTGTACTCTCGTCATTTCGCAGCATTCTACCTCTAATCTCCGTGATTGAACATGAACATAAAGATAGAACGGCTCTATGTACCACCATTCAAAGTGTTTCCTACATGTTTCTAATCATTTCGCAGGACTATCATTGTGTATTTTTACAGTTTTTCAAAATTAGACAGTTTTCCCAGAAGTATATACATGAATCTTCAGGATTTAAAGTGTTTCATTCAGAAAACGCCAGTCTAATCATAGTCACCTGTAAATATAAACAGTATTCTCTTCATTTATCAGCTTCACACATATTCTGAGCTTTATAAATGGAAATTCTCAATGTTTGAAAGCACTTTCTTTGGAAAAACATCATCTAAAGTAGCCAGAATGGTAAACATTATCTGTACTCTCGTCATTTCGCAGCATTCTACCTCTAATCTCCCGATTGAACATGAACATAAAGATAGAACAGCTCTATGTACCAGCATTTCAAGTGTTTCTTACATGTTTCTAATCATTTCTCGGGACTATCATTGTGTATGTTAAGCGTTTTACGAAAAGTAGACAGTTTTCCTAGAAGTATACCCAGGAATCTTAAAGGTTTAAATTGAGCCATTCAGAAAACGCCAGTCTAATCAGAATCACCTGTAAATATAAACAGTATTCTCTTCATTTATCATCCTCATACACATATTCTGAGCTTCTAAACAGCAATTCAAAACGTTGGAAGCACTTTCTGTGGAAAAACACCATCTAGAGTAGCGGGAATTGTAAACATTATCATTACTCTCTTCATTTGAGAGTTTTCTACCTCTAATCTCGGTGATTGAACTAGGCCATCAGGATAGAACGGCTCTATTTACCCCTATTTAAAGTGTTTCTCACATGTTTCTAATCATTTCGGGGACTATCATTGTGTATTTTAAGAGTATTACCAAAAGTAGACAGTTTTCCTGAAAGTATACACAGGAATCTCCTAGATATAAACTGTGCCATTCAGAAAACGCCAGGCAATTCAGCCTCAGTTGTAAATATAAACAGTATTCTCTTCATTTATCAGCTTCATACCCATATTCTAGCTTTATAAACTGCAATTCTTAATATTTGAAAGCTCATTCTTCGGAAATACATCATCTAAAGTAGCCAGAATGGTAAACATTATCTGTACTCTCGTCATTATGCAGCATTCTATCTCTAATCTCCGTGATTGAACATGAATATAAACAGAGAACAGCGCTATGTACCAGCATTTCAAGTGTTTCTTACATGTTTCTAATCATTTCTCGGGACTATCATTGTGTATGTGAAGAGTTTCACCAAAGGTAGACAGTTTTCCTACAAGTATTTACAGGAATCTTCAAGGTTTAAATTGAGTCATTCCGTAAACGCCAGTCTAATCATAATCACCTGTAAATATAAACAGTATTCTCTTCATTTATCAGCTTCACACATATTCTGAGCTTTATAAATGGAAATTCTTAATATTTGAAAGCACTTTCTTTGGAAAAACATTATCTAATGTAGCCAGAATGGTAAAAATTATCTGTACTCTCGTCATTTCGCAGCATTCTACCTCTAATCTCCGTGATTGAACATGAACATAAAGATAGAACGGCTCTATGTACCAGCATTTCAAGTGTTTCCTACATGTTTCTAATCATCTCGCAGGACTATCATTGTGTATTTTTACAGTTTTTCAAAATTAGACAGTTTTCCCAGAAGTATATACATGAATCTTCAGGATTTAAAGTGTTTCATTCAGAAAACACCAGTCTAATCATAGTCACCTGTAAATATAAACAGTATTCTCTTCATTTATCAGCTTCACACATATTCTGAGCTTTATAAATGGAAATTCTCAATGTTTGAAAGCACTTTCTTTGGAAAAACATCATCTAAAGTAGCCAGAATGGTAAACATTATCTGTACTCTCGTCATTTCGCAGCATTCTACCTCTAATCTCCCCGATTGAACATGAACATAAAGATAGAACAGCTCTATGTACCAGCATTTCAAGTGTTTCTTACATGTTTCTAATCATTTCTCGGGACTATCATTGTGTATGTTAAGCGTTTTACGAAAAGTAGACAGTTTTCCTAGAAGTATACCCAGGAATCTTAAAGGTTTAAATTGAGCCATTCAGAAAACGCCAGTCTAATCAGAATCACCTGTAAATATAAACAGAATTCTCTTCATTTATCATCCTCATACACATATTCTGAGCTTCTAAACAGCAATTCATAACGTTGGAAGCACTTTCTGTGGATAAACACCATCTAGAGTAGCCGGAATTGTAAACATTATCATTACTCTCTTCATTTGAGAGTTTTCTACCTCTAATCTCTGTGATTGAACTAGGCCATCAGGATAGAACGGCTCTATTTACCCCTATTTAAAGTGTTTCTCACATGTTTCTAATCATTTCGGGGACTCTCATTGTGTATTTTAAGAGTATTACCAAAAGTAGACAGTTTTCCTGAAAGTATACACAGGAATCTCCTAGATATAAACTGTGCCATTCAGAAAACGCCAGGCAATTCAGCCTCAGTTGTAAATATAAACAGTATTCTCTTCATTTATCAGCTTCATACCCATATTCTAGCTTTATAAACTGCAATTCTTAATATTTGAAAGCTCATTCTTCGGAAATACATCATCTAAAGTAGCCAGAATGGTAAACATTATCTGTACTCTCGTCATTATGCAGCATTCTATCTCTAATCTCCGTGATTGAACATGAATATAAACAGAGAACAGCGCTATGTACCAGCATTTCAAGTGTTTCTTACATGTTTCTAATCATTTCTCGGGACTGTCATTGTGTATGTGAAGAGTTTTACCAAAGGTAGACAGTTTTCCTACAAGTATTTACAGGAATCTTCAAGGTTTAAATTGAGTCATTCAGTAAACGCCAGTCTAATCATAATCACCTGTAAATATAAACAGTATTCTCTTCATTTATCAGCTTCACACATATTCTGAGCTTTATAAATGGAAATTCTTAATATTTGAAAGCACTTTCTTTGGAAAAACATTATCTAATGTAGCCAGAATGGTAAAAATTATCTGTACTCTCGTCATTTCCCAGCATTCTACCTCTAATCTCCGTGATTGAACATGAACATAAAGATAGAACGGCTCTATGTACCACCATTCAAAGTGTTTCCTACATGTTTCTAATCATTTGCCAGGACTATCATTGTGTATTTATACAGTTTTTCAAAATTAGACAGTTTTCCCAGAAGTATATACATGAATCTTCAGGATTTAAAGTGTTTCATTCAGAAAACGCCAGTCTAATCATAGTCACCTGTAAATATAAACAGTATTCTCTTCATTTATCAGCTTCACACATATTCTGAGCTTTATAAATGGAAATTCTCAATGTTTGAAAGCACTTTCTTTGGAAAAAACATCATCTAAAGTAGCCAGAATGGTAAACATTATCTGTACTCTCGTCATTTCGCAGCATTCTACCTCTAATCTCCCCGATTGAACATGAACATAAAGATAGAACAGCTCTATGTACCAGCATTTCAAGTGTTTCTTACATGTTTCTAATCATTTCTCGGGGACTATCATTGTGTATGTTAAGCGTTTTACGAAAAGTAGACAGTTTTCCTAGAAGTATACCCAGGATCTTAAAGGTTTAAATTGAGCCATTCAGAAAACGCCAGTCTAATCAGAATCACCTGTAAATATAAACAGTATTCTCTTCATTTATCATCCTCATACACATATTCTGAGCTTCTAAACAGCAATTTCAAAACGTTGGAAGCACTTTCTGTGGAAAAACACCATCTAGAGTAGCGGGAATTGTAAACATTATCATTACTCTCTTCATTTGAGAGTTTTCTACCTCTAATCTCGGTGATTGAACTAGGCCATCAGGATAGAACGGCTCTATTTACCCCTATTTAAAGTGTTTCTCACATGTTTCTAATCATTTCGGAGACTATCATTGTGTATTTTAAGAGTATTACCAAAAGTAGACAGTTTTCCTGAAAGTATACACAGGAATCTCCTAGATATAAACTGTGCCATTCAGAAAACGACAGGCAATTCAGCCTCAGTTGTAAATATAAACAGTATTCTCTTCATTTATCAGCTTCATACCCATATTCTAGCTTTATAAACTGCAATTCTTAATATTTGAAAGCTCATTCTTCGGAAATACATCATCTAAAGTAGCCAGGAATGGTAAACATTATCTGTACTCTCGTCATTATGCAGCATTCTATCTCTAATCTCCGTGATTGAACATGAATATAAACAGAGAACAGCGCTATGTACCAGCATTTCAAGTGTTTCTTACATGTTTCTAATCATTTCTCGGGACTGTCATTGTGTATGTGAAGAGTTTCACCAAAGGTAGACAGTTTTCCTACAAGTATTTACAGGAATCTTCAAGGTTTAAATTGAGTAATTCAGTAAACGCCAGTCTAATCATAATCACCTGTAAATATAAACAGTATTCTCTTCATTTATCAGCTTCACACATATTCTGAGCTTTATAAATGGAAATTCTTAATATTTGAAAGCACTTTCTTTGGAAAAACATTATCTAATGTAGCCAGAATGGTAAAAATTATCTGTACTCTCGTCATTTCGCAGCATTCTACCTCTAATCTCCGTGATTGAACATGAACATAAAGATAGAACGGCTCTATGTACCACCATTCAAAGTGTTTCCTACATGTTTCTAATCATTTCGCAGGACTATCATTGTGTATTTTTACAGTTTTTCAAAATTAGACAGTTTTCCCAGAAGTATATACATGAATCTTCAGGATTTAAAGTGTTTCATTCAGAAAACGCCAGTCTAATCATAGTCACCTGTAAATATAAACAGTATTCTCTTCATTTATCAGCTTCACACATATTCTGAGCTTTATAAATGGAAATTCTCAATGTTTGAAAGCACTTTCTTTGGAAAAACATCATCTAAAGTAGCCAGAATGGTAAACATTATCTGTACTCTCGTCATTTCGCAGCATTCTACCTCTAATCTCCCGATTGAACATGAACATAAAGATAGAACAGCTCTATGTACCAGCATTTCAAGTGTTTCTTACATGTTTCTAATCATTTCTCGGACTATCATTGTGTATGTTAAGCGTTTTACGAAAAGTAGACAGTTTTCCTAGAAGTATACCCAGGAATCTTAAAGGTTTAAATTGAGCCATTCAGAAAACGCCAGTCTAATCAGAATCACCTGTAAATATAAACAGTATTCTCTTCATTTATCATCCTCATACACATATTCTGAGCTTCTAAACAGCAATTCAAAACGTTGGAAGCACTTTCTGTGGAAAAACACCATCTAGAGTAGCGGGAATTGTAAACATTATCATTACTCTCTTCATTTGAGAGTTTTCTACCTCTAATCTCGGTGATTGAACTAGGCCATCAGGATAGAACGGCTCTATTTACCCCTATTTAAAGTGTTTCTCACATGTTTCTAATCATTTCGGGGACTCTCATTGTGTATTTTAAGAGTATTACCAAAAGTAGACAGTTTTCCTGAAAGTATACACAGGAATCTCCTAGATATAAACTGTGCCATTCAGAAAACGCCAGGCAATTCAGCCTCAGTGGTAAATATAAACAGTATTCTCTTCATTTATCAGCTTCATACCCATATTCTAGCTTTATAAACTGCAATTCTTAATATTTGAAAGCTCATTCTTCGGAAATACATCATCTAAAGTAGCCAGAATGGTAAACATTATCTGTACTCTCGTCATTATGCAGCATTCTATCTCTAATCTCCGTGATTGAACATGAATATAAACAGAGAACAGCGCTATGTACCAGCATTTCAAGTGTTTCTTACATGTTTCTAATCATTTCTCGGGACTATCATTGTGTATGTGAAGAGTTTCACCAAAGGTAGACAGTTTTCCTACAAGTATTTACAGGAATCTTCAAGGTTTAAATTGAGTCATTCAGTAAACGCCAGTCTAATCATAATCACCTGTAAATATAAACAGTATTCTCTTCATTTATCAGCTTCACACATATTCTGAGCTTTATAAATGGAAATTCTTAATATTTGAAAGCACTTTCTTTGGAAAAACATTATCTAATGTAGCCAGAATGGTAAAAATTATCTGTACTCTCGTCATTTCGCAGCATTCTACCTCTAATCTCCGTGATTGAACATGAACATAAAGATAGAACGGCTCTATGTACCACCATTCAAAGTGTTTCCTACATGTTTCTAATCATTTCCCAGGACTATCATTGTGTATTTTTACAGTTTTTCAAAATTAGACAGTTTTCCCAGAAGTATATACATGAATCTTCAGGATTTAAAGTGTTTCATTCAGAAAACGCCAGTCTAATCATAGTCACCTGTAAATATAAACAGTATTCTCTTCATTTATCAGCTTCACACATATTCTGAGCTTTATAAATGGAAATTCTCAATGTTTGAAAGCACTTTCTTTGGAAAAACATCATCTAAAGTAGCCAGAATGGTAAACATTATCTGTACTCTCGTGATTTCGCAGCATTCTACCTCTAATCTCCCCGATTGAACATGAACATAAAGATAGAACAGCTCTATGTACCAGCATTTCAAGTGTTTCTTACATGTTTCTAATCATTTCTCGGGACTATCATTGTGTAGGTTAAGCGTTTTACGAAAAGTAGACAGTTTTCCTAGAAGTATACCCAGGAATCTTAAAGGTTTAAATTGAGCCATTCAGAAAACGCCAGTCTAATCAGAATCACCTGTAAATATAAACAGTATTCTCTTCATTTATCATCCTCATACACATATTCTGAGCTTCTAAACAGCAATTCAAAACGTTGGAAGCACTTTCTGTGGAAAAACACCATCTAGAGTAGCGGGAATTGTAAACATTATCATTACTCTCTTCATTTGAGAGTTTTCTACCTCTAAACTCGGTGATTGAACTAGGCCATCAGGATAGAACGGCTCTATTTACCCCTATTTAAAGTGTTTCTCACATGTTTCTAATCATTTCGGGGACTATCATTGTGTATTTTAAGAGTATTACCAAAAGTAGACAGTTTTCCTGAAAGTATACACAGGAATCTCCTAGATATAAACTGTGCCATTCAGAAAACGCCAGGCAATTCAGCCTCAGTTGTAAATATAAACAGTATTCTCTTCATTTATCAGCTTCATACCCATATTCTAGCTTTATAAACTGCAATTCTTAATATTTGAAAGCTCATTCTTCGGAAATACATCATCTAAAGTAGCCAGAATGGTAAACATTATCTGTACTCTCGTCATTATGCAGCATTCTATCTCTAATCTCCGTGATTGAACATGAATATAAACAGAGAACAGCGCTATGTACCAGCATTTCAAGTGTTTCTTACATGTTTCTAATCATTTCTCGGGACTATCATTGTGTATGTGAATAGTTTCACCAAAGGTAGACAGTTTTCCTACAAGTATTTACAGGAATCTTCAAGGTTTAAATTGAGTCATTCAGTAAACGCCAGTCTAATCATAATCACCTGTAAATATAAACAGTATTCTCTTCATTTATCAGCTTCACACATATTCTGAGCTTCTAAACAGAAATTCAAAACGTTGGAAGCACTTTCTGTGGAAAAACACCATCTAGAGTAGCGGGAATTGTAAACATTATCATTACTCTCTTCATTTGAGAGTTTTCTACCTCTAATCTCGGTGATTGAACTAGGCCATCAGGATAGAACGGCTCTATTTACCCCTATTTAAAGTGTTTCTCACATGTTTCTAATCATTTCGGGGACTATCATTGTGTATTTTAAGAGTATTACCAAAAGTAGACAGTTTTCCTGAAAGTATACACAGGAATCTCCTAGATATAAACTGTGCCATTCAGAAAACGCCAGGTAATTCAGCCTCAGTTGTAAATATAAACAGTATTCTCTTCATTTATCAGCTTCATACCCATATTCTAGCTTTATAAACTGCAATTCTTAATATTTGAAAGCTCATTCTTCGGAAATACATCATCTAAAGTAGCCAGAATGGTAAACATTATCTGTACTCTCGTCATTATGCAGCATTCTATCTCTAATCTCCGTGATTGAACATGAATATAAACAGGGAACAGCGCTATGTACCAGCATTTCAAGTGTTTCTTACATGTTTCTAATCATTTCTCGGGACTATCATTGTGTATGTGAAGAGTTTCACCAAAGGTAGACAGTTTTCCTACAAGTATTTACAGGAATCTTCAAGGTTTAAATTGAGTCATTCAGTAAACGCCAGTCTAATCATAATCACCTGTAAATATAAACAGTATTCTCTTCATTTATCAGCTTCACACATATTCTGAGCTTTATAAATGGAAATTCTTAATATTTGAAAGCACTTTCTTTGGAAAAACATTATCTAATGTAGCCAGAATGGTAAAAATTATCTGTACTCTCGTCATTTCGCAGCATTCTACCTCTAATCTATGTGATTGAACATGAACATAAAGATAGAACGGCTCTATGTACCAGCATTTCAAGTGTTTCCTACATGTTTCTAATCATCTCGCAGGACTATCATTGTGTATTTTTACAGTTTTTCAAAATTAGACAGTTTTCCCAGAAGTATATACATGAATCTTCAGGATTTAAAGTGTTTCATTCAGAAAACGCCAGTCTAATCATAGTCACCTGTAAATATAAACAGTATTCTCTTCATTTATCAGCTTCACACATATTCTGAGCTTTATAAATGGAAATTCTCAATGTTTGAAAGCACTTTCTTTGGAAAAACATCATCTAAAGTAGCCAGAATGGTAAACATTATCTGTACTCTTGTCATTTCGCAGCATTCTACCTCTAATCTCCCCGATTGAACATGAACATAAAGATAGAACAGCTCTATGTACCAGCATTTCAAGTGTTTCTTACATGTTTCTAATCATTTCTCGGGACTATCATTGTGTATGTTAAGCGTTTTACGAAAAGTAGACAGTTTTCCTAGAAGTATACCCAGGAATCTTAAAGGTTTAAATTGAGCCATTCAGAAAACGCCAGTCTAATCAGAATCACCTGTAAATATAAACAGAATTCTCTTCATTTATCATCCTCATACACATATTCTGAGCTTCTAAACAGCAATTCATAACGTTGGAAGCACTTTCTGTGGATAAACACCATCTAGAGTAGCCGGAATTGTAAACATTATCATTACTCTCTTCATTTGAGAGTTTTCTACCTCTAATCTCGGTGATTGAAGTAGGCCATCAGGATAGAACGGCTCTATTTACCCCTATTTAAAGTGTTTCTCACATGTTTCTAATCATTTCGGGGACTCTCATTGTGTATTTTAAGAGTATTACCAAAAGTAGACAGTTTTCCTGAAAGTATACACAGGAATCTCCTAGATATAAACTGTGCCATTCAGAAAACGCCAGGCAATTCAGCCTCAGTTGTAAATATAAACAGTATTCTCTTCATTTATCAGCTTCATACCCATATTCTAGCTTTATAAACTGCAATTCTTAATATTTGAAAGCTCATTCTTCGGAAATACATCATCTAAAGTAGCCAGAATGGTAAACATTATCTGTACTCTCGTCATTATGCAGCATTCTATCTCTAATCTCCGTGATTGAACATGAATATAAACAGGGAACAGCGCTATGTACCAGCATTTCAAGTGTTTCTTACATGTTTCTAATCATTTCTCGGGACTATCATTGTGTATGTGAAGAGTTTCACCAAAGGTAGACAGTTTTCCTACAAGTATTTACAGGAATCTTCAAGGTTTAAATTGAGTCATTCAGTAAACGCCAGTCTAATCATAATCACCTGTAAATATAAACAGTATTCTCTTCATTTATCAGCTTCACACATATTCTGAGCTTTATAAATGGAAATTCTTAATATTTGAAAGCACTTTCTTTGGAAAAACATTATCTAATGTAGCCAGAATGGTAAAAATTATCTGTACTCTCGTCATTTCGCAGCATTCTACCTCTAATCTATGTGATTGAACATGAACATAAAGATAGAACGGCTCTATGTACCAGCATTTCAAGTGTTTCCTACATGTTTCTAATCATCTCGCAGGACTATCATTGTGTATTTTTACAGTTTTTCAAAATTAGACAGTTTTCCCAGAAGTATATACATGAATCTTCAGGATTTAAAGTGTTTCATTCAGAAAACGCCAGTCTAATCATAGTCACCTGTAAATATAAACAGTATTCTCTTCATTTATCAGCTTCACACATATTCTGAGCTTTATAAATGGAAATTCTCAATGTTTGAAAGCACTTTCTTTGGAAAAACATCATCTAAAGTAGCCAGAATGGTAAACATTATCTGTACTCTCGTCATTTCGCAGCATTCTACCTCTAATCTCCCCGATTGAACATGAACATAAAGATAGAACAGCTCTATGTACCAGCATTTCAAGTGTTTCTTACATGTTTCTAATCATTTCTCGGGACTATCATTGTGTATGTTAAGCGTTTTACGAAAAGTAGACAGTTTTCCTAGAAGTATACCCAGGAATCTTAAAGGTTTAAATTGAGCCATTCAGAAAACGCCAGTCTAATCAGAATCACCTGTAAATATAAACAGAATTCTCTTCATTTATCATCCTCATACACATATTCTGAGCTTCTAAACAGCAATTCATAACGTTGGAAGCACTTTCTGTGGATAAACACCATCTAGAGTAGCCGGAATTGTAAACATTATCATTACTCTCTTCATTTGAGAGTTTTCTACCTCTAATCTCGGTGATTGAAGTAGGCCATCAGGATAGAACGGCTCTATTTACCCCTATTTAAAGTGTTTCTCACATGTTTCTAATCATTTCGGGGACTCTCATTGTGTATTTTAAGAGTATTACCAAAAGTAGACAGTTTTCCTGAAAGTATACACAGGAATCTCCTAGATATAAACTGTGCCATTCAGAAAACGCCAGGCAATTCAGCCTCAGTTGTAAATATAAACAGTATTCTCTTCATTTATCAGCTTCATACCCATATTCTAGCTTTATAAACTGCAATTCTTAATATTTGAAAGCTCATTCTTCGGAAATACATCATCTAAAGTAGCCAGAATGGTAAACATTATCTGTACTCTCGTCATTATGCAGCATTCTATCTCTAATCTCCGTGATTGAACATGAATATAAACAGAGAACAGCGCTATGTACCAGCATTTCAAGTGTTTCTTACATGTTTCTAATCATTTCTCGGGACTGTCATTGTGTATGTGAAGAGTTTTACCAAAGGTAGACAGTTTTCCTACAAGTATTTACAGGAATCTTCAAGGTTTAAATTGAGTCATTCAGTAAACGCCAGTCTAATCATAATCACCTGTAAATATAAACAGTATTCTCTTCATTTATCAGCTTCACACATATTCTGAGCTTTATAAATGGAAATTCTTAATATTTGAAAGCACTTTCTTTGGAAAAACATTATCTAATGTAGCCAGAATGGTAAAAATTATCTGTACTCTCGTCATTTCGCAGCATTCTACCTCTAATCTCCGTGATTGAACATGAACATAAAGATAGAACGGCTCTATGTACCAGCATTTCAAGTGTTTCCTACATGTTTCTAATCATCTCGCAGGACTATCATTGTGTATTTTTACAGTTTTTCAAAATTAGACAGTTTTCCCAGAAGTATATACATGAATCTTCAGGATTTAAAGTGTTTCATTCAGAAAACGCCAGTCTAATCATAGTCACCTGTAAATATAAACAGTATTCTCTTCATTTATCAGCTTCACACATATTCTGAGCTTTATAAATGGAAATTCTCAATGTTTGAAAGCACTTTCTTTGGAAAAACATCATCTAAAGTAGCCAGAATGGTAAACATTATCTGTACTCTCGTCATTTCGCAGCATTCTACCTCTAATCTCCCCGATTGAACATGAACATAAAGATAGAACAGCTCTATGTACCAGCATTTCAAGTGTTTCTTACATGTTTCTAATCATTTCTCGGGACTATCATTGTGTATGTTAAGCGTTTTACGAAAAGTAGACAGTTTTCCTAGAAGTATACCCAGGAATCTTAAAGGTTTAAATTGAGCCATTCAGAAAACGCCAGTCTAATCAGAATCACCTGTAAATATAAACAGTATTCTCTTCATTTATCATCCTCATACACATATTCTGAGATTCTAAACAGCAATTCATAACGTTGGAAGCACTTTCTGTGGATAAACACCATCTAGAGTAGCCGGAATTGTAAACATTATCATTACTCTCTTCATTTGAGAGTTTTCTACCTCTAATCTCGGTGATTGAACTAGGCCATCAGGATAGAACGGCTCTATTTACCCCTATTTAAAGTGTTTCTCACATGTTTCTAATCATTTCGGGGACTCTCATTGTGTATTTTAAGAGTATTACCAAAAGTAGACAGTTTTCCTGAAAGTATACACAGGAATCTCCTAGATATAAACTGTGCCATTCAGAAAACGCCAGGCAATTCAGCCTCAGTTGTAAATATAAACAGTATTCTCTTCTTTTATCAGCTTCATACCCATATTCTAGCTTTATAAACTGCAATTCTTAATATTTGAAAGCTCATTCTTCGGAAATCCATCATCTAAAGTAGCCAGAATGGTAAACATTATCTGTACTCTCGTCATTATGCAGCATTCTATCTCTAATCTCCGTGATTGAACATGAATATAAACAGAGAACAGCGCTATGTACCAGCATTTCAAGTGTTTCTTACATGTTTCTAATCATTTCTCGGGACTATCATTGTGTATGTGAAGAGTTTCACCAAAGGTAGACAGTTTTCCTACAAGTATTTACAGGAATCTTCAAGGTTTAAATTGAGTCATTCAGTAAACGCCAGTCTAATCATAATCACCTGTAAATATAAACAGTATTCTCTTCATTTATCAGCTTCACACATATTCTGAGCTTTATAAATGGAAATTCTTAATATTTGAAAGCACTTTCTTTGGAAAAACATTATCTAATGTAGCCAGAATGGTAAAAATTATCTGTACTCTCGTCATTTCGCAGCATTCTACCTCTAATCTCCGTGATTGAACAAGAACATAAAGATAGAACGGCTCTATGTACCAGCATTTCAAGTGTTTCCTACATGTTTCTAATCATCTCGCAGGACTATCATTGTGTATTTTTACAGTTTTTCAAAATTAGACAGTTTTCCCAGAAGTATATACATGAATCTTCAGGATTTAAAGTGTTTCATTCAGAAAACGCCAGTCTAATCATAGTCACCTGTAAATATAAACAGTATTCTCTTCATTTATCAGCTTCACACATATTCTGAGCTTTATAATTGGAAATTCTCAATGTTTGAAAGCACTTTCTTTGGAAAAACATCATCTAAAGTAGCCAGAATGGTAAACATTATCTGTACTCTCGTCATTTCGCAGCATTCTACCTCTAATCTCCCCGATTGAACATGAAGATAAAGATAGAACAGCTCTATGTACCAGCATTTCAAGTGTTTCTTACATGTTTCTAATCATTTCTCGGGACTATCATTGTGTATGTTAAGCGTTTTACGAAAAGTAGACAGTTTTCCTAGAAGTATACCCAGGAATCTTAAAGGTTTAAATTGAGCCATTCAGAAAACGCCAGTCTAATCAGAATCACCTGTAAATATAAACAGAATTCTCTTCATTTATCATCCTCATACACATATTCTGAGCTTCTAAACAGCAATTCATAACGTTGGAAGCACTTTCTGTGGATAAACACCATCTAGAGTAGCCGGAATTGTAAACATTATCATTACTCTCTTCATTTGAGAGTTTTCTACCTCTAATCTCGGTGATTGAACTAGGCCATCAGGATAGAACGGCTCTATTTACCCCTATTTAAAGTGTTTCTCACATGTTTCTAATCATTTCGGGGACTCTCATTGTGTATTTTAAGAGTATTACCAAAAGTAGACAGTTTTCCTGAAAGTATACACAGGAATCTCCTAGATATAAACTGTGCCATTCAGAAAACGCCAGGCAATTCAGCCTCAGTTGTAAATATAAACAGTATTCTCTTCATTTATCAGCTTCATACCCATATTCTAGCTTTATAAACTGCAATTCTTAATATTTGAAAGCTCATTCTTCGGAAATACATCATCTAAAGTAGCCAGAATGGTAAACATTATCTGTACTCTCGTCATTATGCAGCATTCTATCTCTAATCTCCGTGATTGAACATGAATATAAACAGAGAACAGCGCTATGTACCAGCATTTCAAGTGTTTCTTACATGTTTCTAATCATTTCTCGGGACTGTCATTGTGTATGTGAAGAGTTTTACCAAAGGTAGACAGTTTTCCTACAAGTATTTACAGGAATCTTCAAGGTTTAAATTGAGTCATTCAGTAAACGCCAGTCTAATCATAATCACCTGTAAATATAAACAGTATTCTCTTCATTTATCAGCTTCACACATATTCTGAGCTTTATAAATGGAAATTCTTAATATTTGAAAGCACTTTCTTTGGAAAAACATTATCTAATGTAGCCAGAATGGTAAAAATTATCTGTACTCTCGTCATTTCGCAGCATTCTACCTCTAATCTCCGTGATTGAACATGAACATAAAGATAGAACGGCTCTATGTACCACCATTCAAAGTGTTTCCTACATGTTTCTAATCATCTCGCAGGACTATCATTGTGTATTTTTACAGTTTTTCAAAATTAGACAGTTTTCCCAGAAGTATATACATGAATCTTCAGGATTTAAAGTGTTTCATTCAGAAAACGCCAGTCTAATCATAGTCACCTGTAAATATAAACAGTATTCTCTTCATTTATCAGCTTCACACATATTCTGAGCTTTATAAATGGAAATTCTCAATGTTTGAAAGCACTTTCTTTGGAAAAACATCATCTAAAGTAGCCAGAATGGTAAACATTATCTGTACTCTCGTCATTTCGCAGCATTCTACCTCTAATCTCCCCGATTGAACATGAACATAAAGATAGAACAGCTCTATGTACCAGCATTTCAAGTGTTTCTTACATGTTTCTAATCATTTCTCGGGACTATCATTGTGTATGTTAAGCGTTTTACGAAAAGTAGACAGTTTTCCTAGAAGTATACCCAGGAATCTTAAAGGTTTAAATTGAGCCATTCAGAAAACGCCAGTCTAATCAGAATCACCTGTAAATATAAACAGTATTCTCTTCAATTATCATCCTCATACACATATTCTGAGCTTCTAAACAGCAAGTCATAACGTTGGAAGCACTTTCTGTGGATAAACACCATCTAGAGTAGCCGGAATTGTAAACATTATCATTACTCTCTTCATTTGAGAGTTTTCTACCTCTAATCTCGGTGATTGAACTAGGCCATCAGGATAGAACGGCTCTATTTACCCCTATTTAAAGTGTTTCTCACATGTTTCTAATCATTTCGGGGACTCTCATTGTGTATTTTAAGAGTATTACCAAAAGTAGACAGTTTTCCTGGAAGTATACACAGGAATCTCCTAGATATAAACTGTGCCATTCAGAAAACGCCAGGCAATTCAGCCTCAGTTGTAAATATAAACAGTATTCTCTTCATTTATCAGCTTCATACCCATATTCTAGCTTTATAAACTGCAATTCTTAATATTTGAAAGCTCATTCTTCGGAAATACATCATCTAAAGTAGCCAGAATGGTAAACATTATCTGTACTCTCGTCATTATGCAGCATTCTATCTCTAATCTCCGTGATTGAACATGAATATAAACAGAGAACAGCGCTATGTACCAGCATTTCAAGTGTTTCTTACATGTTTCTAATCATTTCTCGGGACTATCATTGTGTATGTGAAGAGTTTTACCAAAGGTAGACAGTTTTCCTACAAGTATTTACAGGAATCTTCAAGGTTTAAATTGAGTCATTCAGTAAACGCCAGTCTAATCATAATCACCTGTAAATATAAACAGTATTCTCTTCATTTATCAGCTTCACACATATTCTGAGCTTTATAAATGGAAATTCTTAATATTTGAAAGCACTTTCTTTGGAAAAACATTATCTAATGTAGCCAGAATGGTAAAAATTATCTGTACTCTCGTCATTTCGCAGCATTCTACCTCTAATCTCCGTGATTGAACATGAACATACAGATAGATCGGCTCTATGTACCACCATTCAAAGTGTTTCCTACATGTTTCTAATCATTTCCCAGGACTATCATTGTGTATTTTTACAGTTTTTCAAAATTAGACAGTTTTCCCAGAAGTATATACATGAATCTTCAGGATTTAAAGTGTTTCATTCAGAAAACGCCAGTCTAATCATAGTCACCTGTAAATATAAACAGTATTCTCTTCATTTATCAGCTTCACACATATTCTGAGCTTTATAAATGGAAATTCTCAATGTTTGAAAGCACTTTCTTTGGAAAAACATCATCTAAAGTAGCCAGAATGGTAAACATTATCTGTACTCTCGTCATTTCGCAGCATTCTACCTCTAATCTCCCCGATTGAACATGAACATAAAGATAGAACAGCTCTATGTACCAGCATTTCAAGTGTTTCTTACATGTTTCTAATCATTTCTCGGGACTATCATTGTGTATGTTAAGCGTTTTACGAAAAGTAGACAGTTTTCCTAGAAGTATACCCAGGAATCTTAAAGGTTTAAATTGAGCCATTCAGAAAACGCCAGTCTAATCAGAATCACCTGTAAATATAAACAGTATTCTCTTCAATTATCATCCTCATACACATATTCTGAGCTTCTAAACAGCAAGTCATAACGTTGGAAGCACTTTCTGTGGATAAACACCATCTAGAGTAGCCGGAATTGTAAACATTATCATTACTCTCTTCATTTGAGAGTTTTCTACCTCTAATCTCGGTGATTGAACTAGGCCATCAGGATAGAACGGCTCTATTTACCCCTATTTAAAGTGTTTCTCACATGTTTCTAATCATTTCGGGGACTCTCATTGTGTATTTTAAGAGTATTACCAAAAGTAGACAGTTTTCCTGGAAGTATACACAGGAATCTCCTAGATATAAACTGTGCCATTCAGAAAACGCCAGGCAATTCAGCCTCAGTTGTAAATATAAACAGTATTCTCTTCATTTATCAGCTTCATACCCATATTCTAGCTTTATAAACTGCAATTCTTAATATTTGAAAGCTCATTCTTCGGAAATACATCATCTAAAGTAGCCAGAATGGTAAACATTATCTGTACTCTCGTCATTATGCAGCATTCTATCTCTAATCTCCGTGATTGAACATGAATATAAACAGAGAACAGCGCTATGTACCAGCATTTCAAGTGTTTCTTACATGTTTCTAATCATTTCTCGGGACTATCATTGTGTATGTGAAGAGTTTTACCAAAGGTAGACAGTTTTCCTACAAGTATTTACAGGAATCTTCAAGGTTTAAATTGAGTCATTCAGTAAACGCCAGTCTAATCATAATCACCTGTAAATATAAACAGTATTCTCTTCATTTATCAGCTTCACACATATTCTGAGCTTTATAAATGGAAATTCTTAATATTTGAAAGCACTTTCTTTGGAAAAACATTATCTAATGTAGCCAGAATGGTAAAAATTATCTGTACTCTCGTCATTTCGCAGCATTCTACCTCTAATCTCCGTGATTGAACATGAACATACAGATAGATCGGCTCTATGTACCACCATTCAAAGTGTTTCCTACATGTTTCTAATCATTTCCCAGGACTATCATTGTGTATTTTTACAGTTTTTCAAAATTAGACAGTTTTCCCAGAAGTATATACATGAATCTTCAGGATTTAAAGTGTTTCATTCAGTAAACGCCAGTCTAATCATAATCACCTGTAAATATAAACAGTATTCTCTTCATTTATCAGCTTCACACATATTCTGAGCTTTATAAATGGAAATTCTTAATATTTGAAAGCACTTTCTTTGGAAAAACATTATCTAATGTAGCCAGAATGGTAAAAATTATCTGTACTCTCGTCATTTCGCAGCATTCTACCTCTAATCTCCGTGATTGAACAAGAACATAAAGATAGAACGGCTCTATGTACCAGCATTTCAAGTGTTTCCTACGTGTTTCTAATCATCTCGCAGGACTATCATTGTGTATTTTTACAGTTTTTCAAAATTAGACAGTTTTCCCAGAAGTATATACATGAATCTTCAGGATTTAAAGTGTTTCATTCAGAAAACGCCAGTCTAATCATAGTCACCTGTAAATATAAACAGTATTCTCTTCATTTATCAGCTTCACACATATTCTGAGCTTTATAATTGGAAATTCTCAATGTTTGAAAGCACTTTCTTTGGAAAAACATCATCTAAAGTAGCCAGAATGGTAAACATTATCTGTACTCTCGTCATTTCGCAGCATTCTACCTCTAATCTCCCCGATTGAACATGAAGATAAAGATAGAACAGCTCTATGTACCAGCATTTCAAGTGTTTCTTACATGTTTCTAATCATTTCTCGGGACTATCATTGTGTATGTTAAGCGTTTTACGAAAAGTAGACAGTTTTCCTAGAAGTATACCCAGGAATCTTAAAGGTTTAAATTGAGCCATTCAGAAAACGCCAGTCTAATCAGAATCACTTGTAAATATAAACAGAATTCTCTTCATTTATCATCCTCATACACATATTCTGAGCTTCTAAACAGCAATTCATAACGTTGGAAGCACTTTCTGTGGATAAACACCATCTAGAGTAGCGGGAATTGTAAACATTATCATTACTCTCTTCATTTGAGAGTTTTCTACCTCTAATCTCGGTGATTGAACTAGGCCATCAGGATAGAACGGCTCTATTTACCCCTATTTAAAGTGTTTCTCACATGTTTCTAATCATTTCGGGGACTCTCATTGTGTATTTTAAGAGTATTACCAAAAGTAGACAGTTTTCCTGAAAGTATACACAGGAATCTCCTAGATATAAACTGTGCCATTCAGAAAACGCCAGGCAATTCATCCTCAGTTGTAAATATAAACAGTATTCTCTTCATTTATCAGCTTCATACCCATATTCTAGCTTTATAAACTGCAATTCTTAATATTTGAAAGCTCATTCTTCGGAAATACATCATCTAAAGTAGCCAGAATGGTAAACATTATCTGTACTCTCGTCATTATGCAGCATTCTATCTCTAATCTCCGTGATTGAACATGAATATAAACAGAGAACAGCGCTATGTACCAGCATTTCAAGTGTTTCTTACATGTTTCTAATCATTTCTCGGGACTGTCATTGTGTATGTGAAGAGTTTTACCAAAGGTAGACAGTTTTCCTACAAGTATTTACAGGAATCTTCAAGGTTTAAATTGAGTCATTCAGTAAACGCCAGTCTAATCATAATCACCTGTAAATATAAACAGTATTCTCTTCATTTATCAGCTTCACACATATTCTGAGCTTTATAAATGGAAATTCTTAATATTTGAAAGCACTTTCTTTGGAAAAACATTATCTAATGTAGCCAGAATGGTAAAAATTATCTGTACTCTCGTCATTTCGCAGCATTCTACCTCTAATGTCCGTGATTGAACATGAACATACAGATAGATCGGCTCTATGTACCACCATTCAAAGTGTTTCCTACATGTTTCTAATCATTTCCCAGGACTATCATTGTGTATTTTTACAGTTTTTCAAAATTAGACAGTTTTCCCAGAAGTATATACATGAATCTTCAGGATTTAAAGTGTTTCATTCAGAAAACGCCAGTCTAATCATAGTCAACTGTAAATATAAACAGTATTCTCTTCATTTATCAGCTTCACACATATTCTGAGCTTTATAAATGGAAATTCTCAATGTTTGAAAGCACTTTCTTTGGAAAAACATCATGTAAAGTAGCCAGAATGGTAAACATTATCTGTACTCTCGTCATTTCGCAGCATTCTACCTCTAATCTCCCCGATTGAACATGAACATAAAGATAGAACAGCTCTATGTACCAGCATTTCAAGTGTTTCTTACATGTTTCTAATCATTTCGGGGACTCTCATTGTGTATTTTAAGAGTATTACCAAAAGTAGACAGTTTTCCTGAAAGTATACACAGGAATCTCCTAGATATAAACTGTGCCATTCAGAAAACGCCAGGCAATTCAGCCTCAGTTGTAAATATAAACAGTATTCTCTTCATTTATCAGCTTCATACCCATATTCTAGCTTTATAAACTGCAATTCTTAATATTTGAAAGCTCATTCTTCGGAAATACATCACCTAAAGTAGCCAGAATGGTAAACATTATCTGCACTCTCGTCATTATGCAGCATTCTATCTCTAATCTCCGTGATTGAACATGAATATAAACAGAGAACAGCGCTATGTACCAGCATTTCAAGTGTTTCTTACATGTTTCTAATCATTTCTCGGGACTATCATTGTGTATGTGAAGAGTTTTACCAAAGGTAGACAGTTTTCCTACAAGTATTTACAGGAATCTTCAAGGTTTAAATTGAGTCATTCAGTAAACGCCAGTCTAATCATAATCACCTGTAAATATAAACAGTATTCTCTTCATTTATCAGCTTCACACATATTCTGAGCTTTATAAATGGAAATTCTTAATATTTGAAAGCACTTTCTTTGGAAAAACATTATCTAATGTAGCCAGAATGGTAAAAATTATCTGTACTCTCGTCATTTCGCAGCATTCTACCTCTAATCTCCGTGATTGAACATGAACATAAAGATAGAAAGGCTCTATGTACCAGCATTTCAAGTGTTTCCTACATGTTTCTAATCATTTCGCAGGACTATCATTGTGTATTTTTACAGTTTTTCAAAATTAGACAGTTTTCCCAGAAGTATATACATGAATCTTCAGGATTTAAAGTGTTTCATTCAGAAAACGCCAGTCTAATCATAGTCACCTGTAAATATAAACAGTATTCTCTTCATTTATCAGCTTCACACATATTCTGAGCTTTATAAATGGAAATTCTCAATGTTTGAAAGCACTTTCTTTGGAAAAACATCATCTAAAGTAGCCAGAATGGTAAACATTATCTGTACTCTCGTCATTTCGCAGCATTCTACCTCTAATCTCCCCGATTGAACATGAACATAAAGATAGAACAGCTCTATGTACCAGCATTTCAAGTGTTTCTTACATGTTTCTAATCATTTCTCGGGACTATCATTGTGTATGTTAAGCGTTTTACGAAAAGTAGACAGTTTTCCTAGAAGTATACCCAGGAATCTTAAAGGTTTAAATTGAGCCATTCAGAAAACGCCAGTCTAATCAGAATCACCTGTAAATATAAACAGTATTCTCTTCAATTATCATCCTCATACACATATTCTGAGCTTCTAAACAGCAATTCATAACGTTGGAAGCACTTTCTGTGGATAAACACCATCTAGAGTAGCCGGAATTGTAAACATTATCATTACTCTCTTCATTTGAGAGTTTTCTACCTCTAATCTCGGTGATTGAAGTAGGCCATCAGGATAGAACGGCTCTATTTACCCCTATTTAAAGTGTTTCTCACATGTTTCTAATCATTTCGGGGACTCTCATTGTGTATTTTAAGAGTATTACCAAAAGTAGACAGTTTTCCTGAAAGTATACACAGGAATCTCCTAGATATAAACTGTGCCATTCAGAAAACGCCAGGCAATTCAGCCTCAGTTGTAAATATAAACAGTATTCTCTTCATTTATCAGCTTCACACATATTCTGAGCTTTATAAATGGAAATTCTCAATGTTTGAAAGCACTTTCTTTGGAAAAACATCATCTAAAGTAGCCAGAATGGTAAACATTATCTGTACTCTCGTCATTTCGCAGCATTCTACCTCTAATCTCCCCGATTGAACATGAACATAAAGATAGAACAGCTCTATGTACCAGCATTTCAAGTGTTTCTTACATGTTTCTAATCATTTCTCGGGACTATCATTGTGTATGTTAAGCGTTTTACGAAAAGTAGACAGTTTTCCTAGAAGTATACCCAGGAAACTTAAAGGTTTAAATTGAGCCATTCAGAAAACGCCAGTCTAATCAGAATCACCTGTAAATATAAACAGTATTCTCTTCATTTATCATCCTCATACACATATTCTGAGCTTCTAAACAGCAATTCAAAACGTTGGAAGCACTTTCTGTGGAAAAACACCATCTAGAGTAGCGGGAATTGTAAACATTATCATTACTCTCTTCATTTGAGAGTTTTCTACCTCTAATCTCGGTGATTGAACTAGGCCATCAGGATAGAACGGCTCTATTTACCCCTATTTAAAGTGTTTCTCACATGTTTCTAATCATTTCGGGGACTCTCATTGTGTATTTTAAGAGTATTACCAAAAGTAGACAGTTTTCCTGAAAGTATACAGAGGAATCTCCTAGATCTAAACTGTGCCATTCAGAAAACGCCAGGCAATTCAGCCTCAGTTGTAAATATAAACAGTATTCTCTTCATTTATCAGCTTCATACCCATATTCTAGCTTTATAAACTGCAATTCTTAATATTTGAAAGCTCATTCTTCGGAAATACATCATCTAAAGTAGCCAGAATGGTAAACATTATCTGTACTCTCGTCATTATGCAGCATTCTATCTCTAATCTCCGTGATTGAACATGAATATAAACAGAGAACAGCGCTATGTACCAGCATTTCAAGTGTTTCTTACATGTTTCTAATCATTTCTCGGGACTATCATTGTGTATTTTTAGAGTTTTTCAAAATTAGACAGTTTTACCAGAAGTATATACATGAATCTTCAGGATTTAAAGTGTTTCATTCAGAAAACGCCAGTCTAATCATAGTCACCTGTAAATATAAACAGTATTCTCTTCATTTATCAGCTTCACACATATTCTGAGCTTTATAAATGGAAATTCTCAATGTTTGAAAGCACTTTCTTTGGAAAAACATCATCTAAAGTAGCCAGAATGGTAAACATTATCTGTACTCTCGTCATTTCGCAGCATTCTACCTCTAATCTCCCCGATTGAACATGAACATAAAGATAGAACAGCTCTATGTACCAGCATTTCAAGTGTTTCTTACATGTTTCTAATCATTTCTCGGGACTATCATTGTGTATGTTAAGCGTTTTACGAAAAGTAGACAGTTTTCCTAGAAGTATACCCAGGAATCTTAAAGGTTTAAATTGAGCCATTCAGAAAACGCCAGTCTAATCAGAATCACCTGTAAATATAAACAGTATTCTCTTCATTTATCATCCTCATACACATATTCTGAGCTTCTAAACAGCAATTCAAAACGTTGGAAGCACTTTCTGTGGAAAAACACCATCTAGAGTAGCGGGAATTGTAAACATTATCATTACTCTCTTCATTTGAGAGTTTTCTACCTCTAATCTCGGTGATTGAACTAGGCCATCAGGATAGAACGGCTCTATTTACCCCTATTTAAAGTGTTTCTCACATGTTTCTAATCATTTCGGGGACTCTCATTGTGTATTTTAAGAGTATTACCAAAAGTAGACAGTTTTCCTGAAAGTATACACAGGAATCTCCTAGATATAAACTGTGCCATTCAGAAAACGCCAGGCAATTCAGCCTCAGTTGTAAATATAAACAGTATTCTCTTCATTTATCAGCTTCATACCCATATTCTAGCTTTATAAACTGCAATTCTTAATATTTGAAAGCTCATTCTTCGGAAATACATCACCTAAAGTAGCCAGAATGGTAAACATTATCTGCACTCTGGTCATTATGCAGCATTCTATCTCTAATCTCCGTGATTGAACATGAATATAAACAGAGAACAGCGCTATGTACCAGCATTTCAAGTGTTTCTTACATGTTTCTAATCATTTCTCGGGACTGTCATTGTGTATGTGAAGAGTTTTACCAAAGGAAGACAGTTTTACTACAAGTATTTACAGGAATCTTCAAGGTTTAAAATGAGTCATTCAGTAAACGCCAGTCTAATCATAATCACCTGTAAATATAAACAGTATTCTCTTCATTTATCAGCTTCACACATATTCTGAGCTTTATAAATGGAAATTCTTAATATTTGAAAGCACTTTCTTTGGAAAAACATTATCTAATGTAGCCAGAATGGTAAAAATTATCTGTACTCTCGTCATTTCGCAGCATTCTACCTCTAATCTCCGTGATTGAACATGAACATAAAGATAGAAAGGCTCTATGTACCAGCATTTCAAGTGTTTCCTACATGTTTCTAATCATTTCGCAGGACTATCATTGTGTATTTTTACAGTTTTTCAAAATTAGACAGTTTTCCCAGAAGTATATACATGAATCTTCAGGATTTAAAGTGTTTCATTCAGAAAACGCCAGTCTAATCATAGTCACCTGTAAATATAAACAGTATTCTCTTCATTTATCAGCTTCACACATATTCTGAGCTTTATAAATGGAAATTCTCAATGTTTGAAAGCACTTTCTTTGGAAAAACATCATCTAAAGTAGCCAGAATGGTAAACATTATCTGTACTCTCGTCATTTCGCAGCATTCTACCTCTAATCTCCCCGATTGAACATGAACATAAAGATAGAACAGCTCTATGTACCAGCATTTCAAGTGTTTCTTACATGTTTCTAATCATTTCTCGGGACTATCATTGTGTATGTTAAGCGTTTTACGAAAAGTAGACAGTTTTCCTAGAAGTATACCCAGGAATCTTAAAGGTTTAAATTGAGCCATTCAGAAAACGCCAGTCTAATCAGAATCACCTGTAAATATAAACAGTATTCTCTTCAATTATCATCCTCATACACATATTCTGAGCTTCTAAACAGCAATTCATAACGTTGGAAGCACTTTCTGTGGATAAACACCATCTAGAGTAGCCGGAATTGTAAACATTATCATTACTCTCTTCATTTGAGAGTTTTCTACCTCTAATCTCGGTGATTGAAGTAGGCCATCAGGATAGAACGGCTCTATTTACCCCTATTTAAAGTGTTTCTCACATGTTTCTAATCATTTCGGGGACTCTCATTGTGTATTTTAAGAGTATTACCAAAAGTAGACAGTTTTCCTGAAAGTATACACAGGAATCTCCTAGATATAAACTGTGCCATTCAGAAAACGCCAGGCAATTCAGCCTCAGTTGTAAATATAAACAGTATTCTCTTCATTTATCAGCTTCATACCCATATTCTAGCTTTATAAACTGCAATTCTTAATATTTGAAAGCTCATTCTTCGGAAATACATCATCTAAAGTAGCCAGAATGGTAAACATTATCTGTACTCTCGTCATTATGCAGCATTCTATCTCTAATCTCCGTGATTGAACATGAATATAAACAGAGAACAGCGCTATGTACCAGCATTTCAAGTGTTTCTTACATGTTTCTAATCATTTCTCGGGACTATCATTGTGTATGTGAAGAGTTTTACCAAAGGTAGACAGTTTTCCTACAAGTATTTACAGGAATCTTCAAGGTTTAAATTGAGTCATTCAGTAAACGCCAGTCTAATCATAATCACCTGTAAATATAAACAGTATTCTCTTCATTTATCAGCTTCACACATATTCTGAGCTTTATAAATGGAAATTCTTAATATTTGAAAGCACTTTCTTTGGAAAAACATTATCTAATGTAGCCAGAATGGTAAAAATTATCTGTACTCTCGTCATTTCGCAGCATTCTACCTCTAATCTCCGTGATTGAACATGAACATACAGATAGATCGGCTCTATGTACCACCATTCAAAGTGTTTCCTACATGTTTCTAATCATTTCCCAGGACTATCATTGTGTATTTTTACAGTTTTTCAAAATTAGACAGTTTTCCCAGAAGTATATACATGAATCTTCAGGATTTAAAGTGTTTCATTCAGAAAACGCCAGTCTAATCATAGTCAACTGTAAATATAAACAGTATTCTCTTCATTTATCAGCTTCACACATATTCTGAGCTTTATAAATGGAAATTCTCAATGTTTGAAAGCACTTTCTTTGGAAAAACATCATGTAAAGTAGCCAGAATGGTAAACATTATCTGTACTCTCGTCATTTCGCAGCATTCTACCTCTAATCTCCCCGATTGAACATGAACATAAAGATAGAACAGCTCTATGTACCAGCATTTCAAGTGTTTCTTACATGTTTCTAATCATTTCGGGGACTCTCATTGTGTATTTTAAGAGTATTACCAAAAGTAGACAGTTTTCCTGAAAGTATACACAGGAATCTCCTAGATATAAACTGTGCCATTCAGAAAACGCCAGGCAATTCATCCTCAGTTGTAAATATAAACAGTATTCTCTTCATTTATCAGCTTCATACCCATATTCTAGCTTTATAAACTGCAATTCTTAATATTTGAAAGCTCATTCTTCGGAAATACATCACCTAAAGTAGCCAGAATGGTAAACATTATCTGCACTCTCGTCATTATGCAGCATTCTATCTCTAATCTCCGTGATTGAACATGAATATAAACAGAGAACAGCGCTATGTACCAGCATTTCAAGTGTTTCTTACATGTTTCTAATCATTTCTCGGGACTATCATTGTGTATGTGAAGAGTTTTACCAAAGGTAGACAGTTTTCCTACAAGTATTTACAGGAATCTTTAAGGTTTAAATTGAGTCATTCAGTAAACGCCAGTCTAATCATAATCACCTGTAAATATAAACAGTATTCTCTTCATTTATCAGCTTCACACATATTCTGAGCTTTATAAATGGAAATTCTTAATATTTGAAAGCACTTTCTTTGGAAAAACATTATCTAATGTAGCCAGAATGGTAAAAATTATCTGTACTCTCGTCATTTCGCAGCATTCTACCTCTAATCTCCGTGATTGAACATGAACATACAGATACATCGGCTCTATGTACCACCATTCAAAGTGTTTCCTACATGTTTCTAATCATTTCCCAGGACTATCATTGTGTATTTTTACAGTTTTTCAAAATTAGACAGTTTTCCCAGAAGTATATACATGAATCTTCAGGATTTAAAGTGTTTCATTCAGAAAACGCCAGTCTAATCATAGTCAACTGTAAATATAAACAGTATTCTCTTCATTTATCAGCTTCACACATATTCTGAGCTTTATAAATGGAAATTCTCAATGTTTGAAAGCACTTTCTTTGGAAAAACATCATGTAAAGTAGCCAGAATGGTAAACATTATCTGTACTCTCGTCATTTCGCAGCATTCTACCTCTAATCTCCCCGATTGAACATGAACATAAAGATAGAACAGCTCTATGTACCAGCATTTCATGTGTTTCTTACATGTTTCTAATCATTTCGGGGACTCTCATTGTGTATTTTAAGAGTATTACCAAAAGTAGACAGTTTTCCTGAAAGTATACACAGGAATCTCCTAGATATAAACTGTGCCATTCAGAAAACGCCAGGCAATTCAGCCTCAGTTGTAAATATAAACAGTATTCTCTTCATTTATCAGCTTCATACCCATATTCTAGCTTTATAAACTGCAATTCTTAATATTTGAAAGCTCATTCTTCGGAAATACATCACCTAAAGTAGCCAGAATGGTAAACATTATCTGCACTCTCGTCATTATGCAGCATTCTATCTCTAATCTCCGTGATTGAACATGAATATAAACAGAGAACAGCGCTATGTACCAGCATTTCAAGTGTTTCTTACATGTTTCTAATCATTTCTCGGGACTATCATTGTGTATGTGAAGAGTTTTACCAAAGGTAGACAGTTTTCCTACAAGTATTTACAGCAATCTTCAAGGTTTAAATTGAGTCATTCAGTAAACGCCAGTCTAATCATAATCACCTGTAAATATAAACAGTATTCTCTTCATTTATCAGCTTCACACATATTCTGAGCTTTATAAATGGAAATTCTTAATATTTGAAAGCACTTTCTTTGGAAAAACATTATCTAATGTAGCCAGAATGGTAAAAATTATCTGTACTCTCGTCATTTCGCAGCATTCTACCTCTAATCTCCGTGATTGAACATGAACATAAAGATAGAAAGGCTCTATGTACCAGCATTTCAAGTGTTTCCTACATGTTTCTAATCATTTCGCAGGACTATCATTGTGTATTTTTACAGTTTTTCAAAATTAGACAGTTTTCCCAGAAGTATATACATGAATCTTCAGGATTTAAAGTGTTTCATTCAGAAAACGCCAGTCTAATCATAGTCACCTGTAAATATAAACAGTATTCTCTTCATTTATCAGCTTCACACATATTCTGAGCTTTATAAATGGAAATTCTCAATGTTTGAAAGCACTTTCTTTGGAAAAACATCATCTAAAGTAGCCAGAATGGTAAACATTATCTGTACTCTCGTCATTTCGCAGCATTCTACCTCTAATCTCCCCGATTGAACATGAACATAAAGATAGAACAGCTCTATGTACCAGCATTTCAAGTGTTTCTTACATGTTTCTAATCATTTCTCGGGACTATCATTGTGTATGTTAAGCGTTTTACGAAAAGTAGACAGTTTTCCTAGAAGTATACCCAGGAATCTTAAAGGTTTAAATTGAGCCATTCAGAAAACGCCAGTCTAATCAGAATCACCTGTAAATATAAACAGTATTCTCTTCAATTATCATCCTCATACACATATTCTGAGCTTCTAAACAGCAATTCATAACGTTGGAAGCACTTTCTGTGGATAAACACCATCTAGAGTAGCCGGAATTGTAAACATTATCATTACTCTCTTCATTTGAGAGTTTTCTACCTCTAATCTCGGTGATTGAAGTAGGCCATCAGGATAGAACGGCTCTATTTACCCCTATTTAAAGTGTTTCTCACATGTTTCTAATCATTTCGGGGACTCTCATTGTGTATTTTAAGAGTATTACCAAAAGTAGACAGTTTTCCTGAAAGTATACACAGGAATCTCCTAGATATAAACTGTGCCATTCAGAAAACGCCAGGCAATTCAGCCTCAGTTGTAAATATAAACAGTATTCTCTTCATTTATCAGCTTCATACCCATATTCTAGCTTTATAAACTGCAATTCTTAATATTTGAAAGCTCATTCTTCGGAAATACATCATCTAAAGTAGCCAGAATGGTAAACATTATCTGTACTCTCGTCATTATGCAGCATTCTATCTCTAATCTCCGTGATTGAACATGAATATAAACAGAGAACAGCGCTATGTACCAGCATTTCAAGTGTTTCTTACATGTTTCTAATCATTTCTCGGGACTATCATTGTGTATGTGAAGAGTTTTACCAAAGGTAGACAGTTTTCCTACAAGTATTTACAGGAATCTTCAAGGTTTAAATTGAGTCATTCAGTAAACGCCAGTCTAATCATAATCACCTGTAAATATAAACAGTATTCTCTTCATTTATCAGCTTCACACATATTCTGAGCTTTATAAATGGAAATTCTTAATATTTGAAAGCACTTTCTTTGGAAAAACATTATCTAATGTAGCCAGAATGGTAAAAATTATCTGTACTCTCGTCATTTCGCAGCATTCTACCTCTAATCTCCGTGATTGAACATGAACATACAGATAGATCGGCTCTATGTACCACCATTCAAAGTGTTTCCTACATGTTTCTAATCATTTCCCAGGACTATCATTGTGTATTTTTACAGTTTTTCAAAATTAGACAGTTTTCCCAGAAGTATATACATGAATCTTCAGGATTTAAAGTGTTTCATTCAGAAAACGCCAGTCTAATCATAGTCAACTGTAAATATAAACAGTATTCTCTTCATTTATCAGCTTCACACATATTCTGAGCTTTATAAATGGAAATTCTCAATGTTTGAAAGCACTTTCTTTGGAAAAACATCATGTAAAGTAGCCAGAATGGTAAACATTATCTGTACTCTCGTCATTTCGCAGCATTCTACCTCTAATCTCCCCGATTGAACATGAACATAAAGATAGAACAGCTCTATGTACCAGCATTTCAAGTGTTTCTTACATGTTTCTAATCATTTCGGGGACTCTCATTGTGTATTTTAAGAGTATTACCAAAAGTAGACAGTTTTCCTGAAAGTATACACAGGAATCTCCTAGATATAAACTGTGCCATTCAGAAAACGCCAGGCAATTCAGCCTCAGTTGTAAATATAAACAGTATTCTCTTCATTTATCAGCTTCATACCCATATTCTAGCTTTATAAACTGCAATTCTTAATATTTGAAAGCTCATTCTTCGGAAATACATCACCTAAAGTAGCCAGAATGGTAAACATTATCTGCACTCTCGTCATTATGCAGCATTCTATCTCTAATCTCCGTGATTGAACATGAATATAAACAGAGAACAGCGCTATGTACCAGCATTTCAAGTGTTTCTTACATGTTTCTAATCATTTCTCGGGACTATCATTGTGTATGTGAAGAGTTTTACCAAAGGTAGACAGTTTTCCTACAAGTATTTACAGCAATCTTCAAGGTTTAAATTGAGTCATTCAGTAAACGCCAGTCTAATCATAATCACCTGTAAATATAAACAGTATTCTCTTCATTTATCAGCTTCACACATATTCTGAGCTTTATAAATGGAAATTCTTAATATTTGAAAGCACTTTCTTTGGAAAAACATTATCTAATGTAGCCAGAATGGTAAAAATTATCTGTACTCTCGTCATTTCGCAGCATTCTACCTCTAATCTCCGTGATTGAACATGAACATAAAGATAGAAAGGCTCTATGTACCAGCATTTCAAGTGTTTCCTACATGTTTCTAATCATTTCGCAGGACTATCATTGTGTATTTTTACAGTTTTTCAAAATTAGACAGTTTTCCCAGAAGTATATACATGAATCTTCAGGATTTAAAGTGTTTCATTCAGAAAACGCCAGTCTAATCATAGTCACCTGTAAATATAAACAGTATTCTCTTCATTTATCAGCTTCACACATATTCTGAGCTTTATAAATGGAAATTCTCAATGTTTGAAAGCACTTTCTTTGGAAAAACATCATCTAAAGTAGCCAGAATGGTAAACATTATCTGTACTCTCGTCATTTCGCAGCATTCTACCTCTAATCTCCCCGATTGAACATGAACATAAAGATAGAACAGCTCTATGTACCAGCATTTCAAGTGTTTCTTACATGTTTCTAATCATTTCTCGGGACTATCATTGTGTATGTTAAGCGTTTTACGAAAAGTAGACAGTTTTCCTAGAAGTATACCCAGGAATCTTAAAGGTTTAAATTGAGCCATTCAGAAAACGCCAGTCTAATCAGAATCACCTGTAAATATAAACAGTATTCTCTTCAATTATCATCCTCATACACATATTCTGAGCTTCTAAACAGCAATTCATAACGTTGGAAGCACTTTCTGTGGATAAACACCATCTAGAGTAGCCGGAATTGTAAACATTATCATTACTCTCTTCATTTGAGAGTTTTCTACCTCTAATCTCGGTGATTGAAGTAGGCCATCAGGATAGAACGGCTCTATTTACCCCTATTTAAAGTGTTTCTCACATGTTTCTAATCATTTCGGGGACTCTCATTGTGTATTTTAAGAGTATTACCAAAAGTAGACAGTTTTCCTGAAAGTATACACAGGAATCTCCTAGATATAAACTGTGCCATTCAGAAAACGCCAGGCAATTCAGCCTCAGTTGTAAATATAAACAGTATTCTCTTCATTTATCAGCTTCATACCCATATTCTAGCTTTATAAACTGCAATTCTTAATATTTGAAAGCTCATTCTTCGGAAATACATCATCTAAAGTAGCCAGAATGGTAAACATTATCTGTACTCTCGTCATTATGCAGCATTCTATCTCTAATCTCCGTGATTGAACATGAATATAAACAGAGAACAGCGCTATGTACCAGCATTTCAAGTGTTTCTTACATGTTTCTAATCATTTCTCGGGACTATCATTGTGTATGTGAAGAGTTTTACCAAAGGTAGACAGTTTTCCTACAAGTATTTACAGGAATCTTCAAGGTTTAAATTGAGTCATTCAGTAAACGCCAGTCTAATCATAATCACCTGTAAATATAAACAGTATTCTCTTCATTTATCAGCTTCACACATATTCTGAGCTTTATAAATGGAAATTCTTAATATTTGAAAGCACTTTCTTTGGAAAAACATTATCTAATGTAGCCAGAATGGTAAAAATTATCTGTACTCTCGTCATTTCGCAGCATTCTACCTCTAATCTCCGTGATTGAACATGAACATACAGATAGATCGGCTCTATGTACCACCATTCAAAGTGTTTCCTACATGTTTCTAATCATTTCCCAGGACTATCATTGTGTATTTTTACAGTTTTTCAAAATTAGACAGTTTTCCCAGAAGTATATACATGAATCTTCAGGATTTAAAGTGTTTCATTCAGAAAACGCCAGTCTAATCATAGTCACCTGTAAATATAAACAGTATTCTCTTCATTTATCAGCTTCACACATATTCTGAGCTTTATAAATGGAAATTCTCAATGTTTGAAAGCACTTTCTTTGGAAAAACATCATGTAAAGTAGCCAGAATGGTAAACATTATCTGTACTCTCGTCATTTCGCAGCATTCTACCTCTAATCTCCCCGATTGAACATGAACATAAAGATAGAACAGCTCTATGTACCAGCATTTCAAGTGTTTCTTACATGTTTCTAATCATTTCGGGGACTCTCATTGTGTATTTTAAGAGTATTACCAAAAGTAGACAGTTTTCCTGAAAGTATACACAGGAATCTCCTAGATATAAACTGTGCCATTCAGAAAACGCCAGGCAATTCATCCTCAGTTGTAAATATAAACAGTATTCTCTTCATTTATCAGCTTCATACCCATATTCTAGCTTTATAAACTGCAATTCTTAATATTTGAAAGCTCATTCTTCGGAAATACATCACCTAAAGTAGCCAGAATGGTAAACATTATCTGCACTCTGGTTATTATGCAGCATTCTATCTCTAATCTCCGTGATTGAACATGAATATAAACAGAGAACAGCGCTATGTACCAGCATTTCAAGTGTTTCTTACATGTTTCTAATCATTTCTCGGGACTATCATTGTGTATGTGAAGAGTTTTACCAAAGGTAGACAGTTTTCCTACAAGTATTTACAGGAATCTTCAAGGTTTAAATTGAGTCATTCAGTAAACGCCAGTCTAATCATAATCACCTGTAAATATAAACAGTATTCTCTTCATTTATCAGCTTCACACATATTCTGAGCTTTATAAATGGAAATTCTTAATATTTGAAAGCACTTTCTTTGGAAAAACATTATCTAATGTAGCCAGAATGGTAAAAATTATCTGTACTCTCGTCATTTCGCAGCATTCTACCTCTAATCTCCGTGATTGAACATGAACATACAGATAGATCGGCTCTATGTACCACCATTCAAAGTGTTTCCTACATGTTTCTAATCATTTCCCAGGACTATCATTGTGTATTTTTACAGTTTTTCAAAATTAGACAGTTTTCCCAGAAGTATATACATGAATCTTCAGGATTTAAAGTGTTTCATTCAGAAAACGCCAGTCTAATCATAGTCACCTGTAAATATAAACAGTATTCTCTTCATTTATCAGCTTCACACATATTCTGAGCTTTATAAATGGAAATTCTCAATGTTTGAAAGCAATTTCTTTGGAAAAACATCATGTAAAGTAGCCAGAATGGTAAACATTATCTGTACTCTCGTCATTTCGCAGCATTCTACCTCTAATCTCCCCGATTGAACATGAACATAAAGATAGAACAGCTCTATGTACCAGCATTTCAAGTGTTTCTTACATGTTTCTAATCATTTCGGGGACTCTCATTGTGTATTTTAAGAGTATTACCAAAAGTAGACAGTTTTCCTGAAAGTATACACAGGAATCTCCTAGATATAAACTGTGCCATTCAGAAAACGCCAGGCAATTCATCCTCAGTTGTAAATATAAACAGTATTCTCTTCATTTATCAGCTTCATACCCATATTCTAGCTTTATAAACTGCAATTCTTAATATTTGAAAGCTCATTCTTCGGAAATACATCACCTAAAGTAGCCAGAATGGTAAACATTATCTGCACTCTGGTCATTATGCAGCATTCTATCTCTAATCTCCGTGATTGAACATGAATATAAACAGAGAACAGCGCTATGTACCAGCATTTCAAGTGTTTCTTACATGTTTCTAATCATTTCTCGGGACTATCATTGTGTATGTGAAGAGTTTTACCAAAGGTAGACAGTTTTCCTACAAGTATTTACAGGAATCTTCAAGGTTTAAATTGAGTCATTCAGTAAACGCCAGTCTAATCATAATCACCTGTAAATATAAACAGTATTCTCTTCATTTATCAGCTTCACACATATTCTGAGCTTTATAAATGGAAATTCTTAATATTTGAAAGCACTTTCTTTGGAAAAACATTATCTAATGTAGCCAGAATGGTAAAAATTATCTGTACTCTCGTCATTTCGCAGCATTCTACCTCTAATCTCCGTGATTGAACATGAACATACAGATAGATCGGCTCTATGTACCACCATTCAAAGTGTTTCCTACATGTTTCTAATCATTTCCCAGGACTATCATTGTGTATTTTTACAGTTTTTCAAAATTAGACAGTTTTCCCAGAAGTATATACATGAATCTTCAGGATTTAAAGTGTTTCATTCAGAAAACGCCAGTCTAATCATAGTCAACTGTAAATATAAACAGTATTCTCTTCATTTATCAGCTTCACACATATTCTGAGCTTTATAAATGGAAATTCTCAATGTTTGAAAGCACTTTCTTTGGAAAAACATCATGTAAAGTAGCCAGAATGGTAAACATTATCTGTACTCTCGTCATTTCGCAGCATTCTACCTCTAATCTCCCCGATTGAACATGAACATAAAGATAGAACAGCTCTATGTACCAGCATTTCAAGTGTTTCTTACATGTTTCTAATCATTTCGGGGACTCTCATTGTGTATTTTAAGAGTATTACCAAAAGTAGACAGTTTTCCTGAAAGTATACACAGGAATCTCCTAGATATAAACTGTGCCATTCAGAAAACGCCAGGCAATTCAGCCTCAGTTGTAAATATAAACAGTATTCTCTTCATTTATCAGCTTCATACCCATATTCTAGCTTTATAAACTGCAATTCTTAATATTTGAAAGCTCATTCTTCGGAAATACATCACCTAAAGTAGCCAGAATGGTAAACATTATCTGCACTCTCGTCATTATGCAGCATTCTATCTCTAATCTCCGTGATTGAACATGAATATAAACAGAGAACAGCGCTATGTACCAGCATTTCAAGTGTTTCTTACATGTTTCTAATCATTTCTCGGGACTATCATTGTGTATGTGAAGAGTTTTACCAAAGGTAGACAGTTTTCCTACAAGTATTTACAGGAATCTTCAAGGTTTAAATTGAGTCATTCAGTAAACGCCAGTCTAATCATAATCACCTGTAAATATAAACAGTATTCTCTTCATTTATCAGCTTCACACATATTCTGAGCTTTATAAATGGAAATTCTTAATATTTGAAAGCACTTTCTTTGGAAAAACATTATCTAATGTAGCCAGAATGGTAAAAATTATCTGTACTCTCGTCATTTCGCAGCATTCTACCTCTAATCTCCGTGATTGAACATGAACATAAAGATAGAAAGGCTCTATGTACCAGCATTTCAAGTGTTTCCTACATGTTTCTAATCATTTCGCAGGACTATCATTGTGTATTTTTACAGTTTTTCAAAATTAGACAGTTTTCCCAGAAGTATATACATGAATCTTCAGGATTTAAAGTGTTTCATTCAGAAAACGCCAGTCTAATCATAGTCACCTGTAAATATAAACAGTATTCTCTTCATTTATCAGCTTCACACATATTCTGAGCTTTATAAATGGAAATTCTCAATGTTTGAAAGCACTTTCTTTGGAAAAACATCATCTAAAGTAGCCAGAATGGTAAACATTATCTGTACTCTCGTCATTTCGCAGCATTCTACCTCTAATCTCCCCGATTGAACATGAACATAAAGATAGAACAGCTCTATGTACCAGCATTTCAAGTGTTTCTTACATGTTTCTAATCATTTCTCGGGACTATCATTGTGTATGTTAAGCGTTTTACGAAAAGTAGACAGTTTTCCTAGAAGTATACCCAGGAATCTTAAAGGTTTAAATTGAGCCATTCAGAAAACGCCAGTCTAATCAGAATCACCTGTAAATATAAACAGTATTCTCTTCAATTATCATCCTCATACACATATTCTGAGCTTCTAAACAGCAATTCATAACGTTGGAAGCACTTTCTGTGGATAAACACCATCTAGAGTAGCCGGAATTGTAAACATTATCATTACTCTCTTCATTTGAGAGTTTTCTACCTCTAATCTCGGTGATTGAAGTAGGCCATCAGGATAGAACGGCTCTATTTACCCCTATTTAAAGTGTTTCTCACATGTTTCTAATCATTTCGGGGACTCTCATTGTGTATTTTAAGAGTATTACCAAAAGTAGACAGTTTTCCTGAAAGTATACACAGGAATCTCCTAGATATAAACTGTGCCATTCAGAAAACGCCAGGCAATTCAGCCTCAGTTGTAAATATAAACAGTATTCTCTTCATTTATCAGCTTCATACCCATATTCTAGCTTTATAAACTGCAATTCTTAATATTTGAAAGCTCATTCTTCGGAAATACATCATCTAAAGTAGCCAGAATGGTAAACATTATCTGTACTCTCGTCATTACGCAGCATTCTATCTCTAATCTCCGTGATTGAACATGAATATAAACAGAGAACAGCGCTATGTACCAGCATTTCAAGTGTTTCTTACATGTTTCTAAGCATTTCTCGGGACTATCATTGTGTATGTGAAGAGTTTTACCAAAGGTAGACAGTTTTCCTACAAGTATTTACAGGAATCTTCAAGGTTTAAATTGAGTCATTCAGTAAACGCCAGTCTAATCATAATCACCTGTAAATATAAACAGTATTCTCTTCATTTATCAGCTTCACACATATTCTGAGCTTTATAAATGGAAATTCTTAATATTTGAAAGCACTTTCTTTGGAAAAACATTATCTAATGTAGCCAGAATGGTAAAAATTATCTGTACTCTCCTCATTTCGCAGCATTCTACCTCTAATCTCCGTGATTGAACATGAACATACAGATAGATCGGCTCTATGTACCACCATTCAAAGTGTTTCCTACATGTTTCTAATCATTTCCCAGGACTATCATTGTGTATTTTTACAGTTTTTCAAAATTAGACAGTTTTCCCAGAAGTATATACATGAATCTTCAGGATTTAAAGTGTTTCATTCAGAAAACGCCAGTCTAATCATAGTCAACTGTAAATATAAACAGTATTCTCTTCATTTATCAGCTTCACACATATTCTGAGCTTTATAAACGGAAATTCTCAATGTTTGAAAGCACTTTCTTTGGAAAAACATCATGTAAAGTAGCCAGAATGGTAAACATTATCTGTACTCTCGTCATTTCGCAGCATTCTACCTCTAATCTCCCCGATTGAACATGAACATAAAGATAGAACAGCTCTATGTACCAGCATTTCAAGTGTTTCTTACATGTTTCTAATCATTTCGGGGACTCTCATTGTGTATTTTAAGAGTATTACCAAAAGTAGACAGTTTTCCTGAAAGTATACACAGGAATCTCCTAGATATAAACTGTGCCATTCAGAAAACGCCAGGCAATTCATCCTCAGTTGTAAATATAAACAGTATTCTCTTCATTTATCAGCTTCATACCCATATTCTAGCTTTATAAACTGCAATTCTTAATATTTGAAAGCTCATTCTTCGGAAATACATCACCTAAAGTAGCCAGAATGGTAAACATTATCTGCACTCTCGTCATTATGCAGCATTCTATCTCTAATCTCCGTGATTGAACATGAATATAAACAGAGAACAGCGCTATGTACCAGCATTTCAAGTGTTTCTTACATGTTTCTAATCATTTCTCGGGACTATCATTGTGTATGTGAAGAGTTTTACCAAAGGTAGACAGTTTTCCTACAAGTATTTACAGGAATCTTCAAGGTTTAAATTGAGTCATTCAGTAAACGCCAGTCTAATCATAATCACCTGTAAATATAAACAGTATTCTCTTCATTTATCAGCTTCACACATATTCTGAGCTTTATAAATGGAAATTCTTAATATTTGAAAGCACTTTCTTTGGAAAAACATTATCTAATGTAGCCAGAATGGTAAAAATTATCTGTACTCTCGTCATTTCGCAGCATTCTACCTCTAATCTCCGTGATTGAACATGAACATAAAGATAGAAAGGCTCTATGTACCAGCATTTCAAGTGTTTCCTACATGTTTCTAATCATTTCGCAGGACTATCATTGTGTATTTTTACAGTTTTTCAAAATTAGACAGTTTTCCCAGAAGTATATACATGAATCTTCAGGATTTAAAGTGTTTCATTCAGAAAACGCCAGTCTAATCATAGTCACCTGTAAATATAAACAGTATTCTCTTCATTTATCAGCTTCACACATATTCTGAGCTTTATAAATGGAAATTCTCAATGTTTGAAAGCACTTTCTTTGGAAAAACATCATCTAAAGTAGCCAGAATGGTAAACATTATCTGTACTCTCGTCATTTCGCAGCATTCTACCTCTAATCTCCCCGATTGAACATGAACATAAAGATAGAACAGCTCTATGTACCAGCATTTCAAGTGTTTCTTACATGTTTCTAATCATTTCTCGGGACTATCATTGTGTATGTTAAGCGTTTTACGAAAAGTAGACAGTTTTCCTAGAAGTATACCCAGGAATCTTAAAGGTTTAAATTGAGCCATTCAGAAAACGCCAGTCTAATCAGAATCACCTGTAAATATAAACAGTATTCTCTTCAATTATCATCCTCATACACATATTCTGAGCTTCTAAACAGCAATTCATAACGTTGGAAGCACTTTCTGTGGATAAACACCATCTAGAGTAGCCGGAATTGTAAACATTATCATTACTCTCTTCATTTGAGAGTTTTCTACCTCTAATCTCGGTGATTGAAGTAGGCCATCAGGATAGAACGGCTCTATTTACCCCTATTTAAAGTGTTTCTCACATGTTTCTAATCATTTCGGGGACTCTCATTGTGTATTTTAAGAGTATTACCAAAAGTAGACAGTTTTCCTGAAAGTATACACAGGAATCTCCTAGATATAAACTGTGCCATTCAGAAAACGCCAGGCAATTCAGCCTCAGTTGTAAATAAAACAGTATTCTCTTCATTTATCAGCTTCACACATATTCTGAGCTTTATAAATGGAAATTCTCAATGTTTGAAAGCACTTTCTTTGGAAAAACATCATCTAAAGTAGCCAGAATGGTAAACATTATCTGTACTCTCGTCATTTCGCAGCATTCTACCTCTAATCTCCCCGATTGAACATGAACATAAAGATAGAACAGCTCTATGTACCAGCATTTCAAGTGTTTCTTACATGTTTCTAATCATTTCTCGGGACTATCATTGTGTATGTTAAGCGTTTTACGAAAAGTAGACAGTTTTCCTAGAAGTATACCCAGGAATCTTAAAGGTTTAAATTGAGCCATTCAGAAAACGCCAGTCTAATCAGAATCACCTGTAAATATAAACAGTATTCTCTTCATTTATCATCCTCATACACATATTCTGAGCTTCTAAACAGCAATTCAAAACGTTGGAAGCACTTTCTGTGGAAAAACACCATCTAGAGTAGCGGGAATTGTAAACATTATCATTACTCTCTTCATTTGAGAGTTTTCTACCTCTAATCTCGGTGATTGAACTAGGCCATCAGGATAGAACGGCTCTATTTACCCCTATTTAAAGTGTTTCTCACATGTTTCTAATCATTTCGGGGACTCTCATTGTGTATTTTAAGAGTATTACCAAAAGTAGACAGTTTTCCTGAAAGTATACACAGGAATCTCCTAGATATAAACTGTGCCATTCAGAAAACGCCAGGCAATTCAGCCTCAGTTGTAAATATAAACAGTATTCTCTTCATTTATCAGCTTCATACCCATATTCTAGCTTTATAAACTGCAATTCTTAATATTTGAAAGCTCATTCTTCGGAAATACATCACCTAAAGTAGCCAGAATGGTAAACATTATCTGCACTCTCGTCATTATGCAGCATTCTATCTCTAATCTCCGTGATTGAACATGAATATAAACAGAGAACAGCGCTATGTACCAGCATTTCAAGTGTTTCTTACATGTTTCTAATCATTTCTCGGGACTATCATTGTGTATGTGAAGAGTTTTACCAAAGGTAGACAGTTTTCCTACAAGTATTTACAGGAATCTTCAAGGTTTAAATTGAGTCATTCAGTAAACGCCAGTCTAATCATAATCACCTGTAAATATAAACAGTATTCTCTTCATTTATCAGCTTCACACATATTCTGAGCTTTATAAATGGAAATTCTTAATATTTGAAAGCACTTTCTTTGGAAAAACATTATCTAATGTAGCCAGAATGGTAAAAATTATCTGTACTCTCGTCATTTCGCAGCATTCTACCTCTAATCTCCGTGATTGAACATGAACATAAAGATAGAAAGGCTCTATGTACCAGCATTTCAAGTGTTTCCTACATGTTTCTAATCATTTCGCAGGACTATCATTGTGTATTTTTACAGTTTTTCAAAATTAGACAGTTTTCCCAGAAGTATATACATGAATCTTCAGGATTTAAAGTGTTTCATTCAGAAAACGCCAGTCTAATCATAGTCACCTGTAAATATAAACAGTATTCTCTTCATTTATCAGCTTCACACATATTCTGAGCTTTATAAATGGAAATTCTCAATGTTTGAAAGCACTTTCTTTGGAAAAACATCATCTAAAGTAGCCAGAATGGTAAACATTATCTGTACTCTCGTCATTTCGCAGCATTCTACCTCTAATCTCCCCGATTGAACATGAACATAAAGATAGAACAGCTCTATGTACCAGCATTTCAAGTGTTTCTTACATGTTTCTAATCATTTCTCGGGACTATCATTGTGTATGTTAAGCGTTTTACGAAAAGTAGACAGTTTTCCTAGAAGTATACCCAGGAATCTTAAAGGTTTAAATTGAGCCATTCAGAAAACGCCAGTCTAATCAGAATCACCTGTAAATATAAACAGTATTCTCTTCAATTATCATCCTCATACACATATTCTGAGCTTCTAAACAGCAATTCATAACGTTGGAAGCACTTTCTGTGGATAAACACCATCTAGAGTAGCCGGAATTGTAAACATTATCATTACTCTCTTCATTTGAGAGTTTTCTACCTCTAATCTCGGTGATTGAAGTAGGCCATCAGGATAGAACGGCTCTATTTACCCCTATTTAAAGTGTTTCTCACATGTTTCTAATCATTTCGGGGACTCTCATTGTGTATTTTAAGAGTATTACCAAAAGTAGACAGTTTTCCTGAAAGTATACACAGGAATCTCCTAGATATAAACTGTGCCATTCAGAAAACGCCAGGCAATTCAGCCTCAGTTGTAAATAAAACAGTATTCTCTTCATTTATCAGCTTCACACATATTCTGAGCTTTATAAATGGAAATTCTCAATGTTTGAAAGCACTTTCTTTGGAAAAACATCATCTAAAGTAGCCAGAATGGTAAACATTATCTGTACTCTCGTCATTTCGCAGCATTCTACCTCTAATCTCCCCGATTGAACATGAACATAAAGATAGAACAGCTCTATGTACCAGCATTTCAAGTGTTTCTTACATGTTTCTAATCATTTCTCGGGACTATCATTGTGTATGTTAAGCGTTTTACGAAAAGTAGACAGTTTTCCTAGAAGTATACCCAGGAATCTTAAAGGTTTAAATTGAGCCATTCAGAAAACGCCAGTCTAATCAGAATCACCTGTAAATATAAACAGTATTCTCTTCATTTATCATCCTCATACACATATTCTGAGCTTCTAAACAGCAATTCAAAACGTTGGAAGCACTTTCTGTGGAAAAACACCATCTAGAGTAGCGGGAATTGTAAACATTATCATTACTCTCTTCATTTGAGAGTTTTCTACCTCTAATCTCGGTGATTGAACTAGGCCATCAGGATAGAACGGCTCTATTTACCCCTATTTAAAGTGTTTCTCACATGTTTCTAATCATTTCGGGGACTCTCATTGTGTATTTTAAGAGTATTACCAAAAGTAGACAGTTTTCCTGAAAGTATACACAGGAATCTCCTAGATATAAACTGTGCCATTCAGAAAACGCCAGGCAATTCAGCCTCAGTTGTAAATATAAACAGTATTCTCTTCATTTATCAGCTTCATACCCATATTCTAGCTTTATAAACTGCAATTCTTAATATTTGAAAGCTCATTCTTCGGAAATACATCACCTAAAGTAGCCAGAATGGTAAACATTATCTGCACTCTCGTCATTATGCAGCATTCTATCTCTAATCTCCGTGATTGAACATGAATATAAACAGAGAACAGCGCTATGTACCAGCATTTCAAGTGTTTCTTACATGTTTCTAATCATTTCTCGGGACTATCATTGTGTATGTGAAGAGTTTTACCAAAGGTAGACAGTTTTCCTACAAGTATTTACAGGAATCTTCAAGGTTTAAATTGAGTCATTCAGTAAACGCCAGTCTAATCATAATCACCTGTAAATATAAACAGTATTCTCTTCATTTATCAGCTTCACACATATTCTGAGCTTTATAAATGGAAATTCTTAATATTTGAAAGCACTTTCTTTGGAAAAACATTATCTAATGTAGCCAGAATGGTAAAAATTATCTGTACTCTCGTCATTTCGCAGCATTCTACCTCTAATCTCCGTGATTGAACATGAACATAAAGATAGAACGGCTCTATGTACCACCATTCAAAGTGTTTCCTACATGTTTCTAATCATTTCCCAGGACTATCATTGTGTATTTTTAGAGTTTTTCAAAATTAGACAGTTTTACCAGAAGTATATACATGAATCTTCAGGATTTAAAGTGTTTCATTCAGAAAACGCCAGTCTAATCATAGTCACCTGTAAATATAAACAGTATTCTCTTCATTTATCAGCTTCACACATATTCTGAGCTTTATAAATGGAAATTCTCAATGTTTGAAAGCACTTTCTTTGGAAAAACATCATGTAAAGTAGCCAGAATGGTAAACATTATCTGTACTCTCGTCATTTCGCAGCATTCTACCTCTAATCTCCCCGATTGAACATGAACATAAAGATAGAACAGCTCTATGTACCAGCATTTCAAGTGTTTCTTACATGTTTCTAATCATTTCGGGGACTCTCATTGTGTATTTTAAGAGTATTACCAAAAGTAGACAGTTTTCCTGAAAGTATACACAGGAATCTCCTAGATATAAACTGTGCCATTCAGAAAACGCCAGGCAATTCAGCCTCAGTTGTAAATATAAACAGTATTCTCTTCATTTATCAGCTTCATACCCATATTCCAGCTTTATAAACTGCAATTCTTAATATTTGAAAGCTCATTCTTCGGAAATACATCACCTAAAGTAGCCAGAATGGTAAACATTATCTGCACTCTCGTCATTATGCAGCATTCTATCTCTAATCTCCGTGATTGAACATGAATATAAACAGAGAACAGCGCTATGTACCAGCATTTCAAGTGTTTCTTACATGTTTCTAATCATTTCTCGGGACTATCATTGTGTATGTGAAGAGTTTTACCAAAGGTAGACAGTTTTCCTACAAGTATTTACAGGAATCTTCAAGGTTTAAATTGAGTCATTCAGTAAACGCCAGTCTAATCATAATCACCTGTAAATATAAACAGTATTCTCTTCATTTATCAGCTTCACACATATTCTGAGCTTTATAAATGGAAATTCTTAATATTTGAAAGCACTTTCTTTGGAAAAACATTATCTAATGTAGCCAGAATGGTAAAAATTATCTGTACTCTCGTCATTTCGCAGCATTCTACCTCTAATCTCCGTGATTGAACATGAACATAAAGATAGAAAGGCTCTATGTACCAGCATTTCAAGTGTTTCCTACATGTTTCTAATCATTTCGCAGGACTATCATTGTGTATTTTTACAGTTTTTCAAAATTAGACAGTTTTCCCAGAAGTATATACATGAATCTTCAGGATTTAAAGTGTTTCATTCAGAAAACGCCAGTCTAATCATAGTCACCTGTAAATATAAACAGTATTCTCTTCATTTATCAGCTTCACACATATTCTGAGCTTTATAAATGGAAATTCTCAATGTTTGAAAGCACTATCTTTGGAAAAACATCATCTAAAGTAGCCAGAATGGTAAACATTATCTGTACTCTCGTCATTTCGCAGCATTCTACCTCTAATCTCCCCGATTGAACATGAACATAAAGATAGAACAGCTCTATGTACCAGCATTTCAAGTGTTTCTTACATGTTTCTAATCATTTCTCGGGACTATCATTGTGTATGTTAAGCGTTTTACGAAAAGTAGACAGTTTTCCTAGAAGTATACCCAGGAATCTTAAAGGTTTAAATTGAGCCATTCAGAAAACGCCAGTCTAATCAGAATCACCTGTAAATATAAACAGTATTCTCTTCAATTATCATCCTCATACACATATTCTGAGCTTCTAAACAGCAATTCATAACGTTGGAAGCACTTTCTGTGGATAAACACCATCTAGAGTAGCCGGAATTGTAAACATTATCATTACTCTCTTCATTTGAGAGTTTTCTACCTCTAATCTCGGTGATTGAAGTAGGCCATCAGGATAGAACGGCTCTATTTACCCCTATTTAAAGTGTTTCTCACATGTTTCTAATCATTTCGGGGACTCTCATTGTGTATTTTAAGAGTATTACCAAAAGTAGACAGTTTTCCTGAAAGTATACACAGGAATCTCCTAGATATAAACTGTGCCATTCAGAAAACGCCAGGCAATTCAGCCTCAGTTGTAAATATAAACAGTATTCTCTTCATTTATCAGCTTCATACCCATATTCTAGCTTTATAAACTGCAATTCTTAATATTTGAAAGCTCATTCTTCGGAAATACATCATCTAAAGTAGCCAGAATGGTAAACATTATCTGTACTCTCGTCATTATGCAGCATTCTATCTCTAATCTCCGTGATTGAACATGAATATAAACAGAGAACAGCGCTATGTACCAGCATTTCAAGTGTTTCTTACATGTTTCTAATCATTTCTCGGGACTATCATTGTGTATGTGAAGAGTTTTACCAAAGGTAGACAGTTTTCCTACAAGTATTTACAGGAATCTTCAAGGTTTAAATTGAGTCATTCAGTAAACGCCAGTCTAATCATAATCACCTGTAAATATAAACAGTATTCTCTTCATTTATCAGCTTCACACATATTCTGAGCTTTATAAATGGAAATTCTTAATATTTGAAAGCACTTTCTTTGGAAAAACATTATCTAATGTAGCCAGAATGGTAAAAATTATCTGTACTCTCGTCATTTCACAGCATTCTACCTCAAATCTCCGTGATTGAACATGAACATACAGATAGATCGGCTCTATGTACCACCATTCAAAGTGTTTCCTACATGTTTCTAATCATTTCCCAGGACTATCATTGTGTATTTTTACAGTTTTTCAAAATTAGACAGTTTTCCCAGAAGTATATACATGAATCTTCAGGATTTAAAGTGTTTCATTCAGAAAACGCCAGTCTAATCATAGTCAACTGTAAATATAAACAGTATTCTCTTCATTTATCAGCTTCACACATATTCTGAGCTTTATAAATGGAAATTCTCAATGTTTGAAAGCACTTTCTTTGGAAAAACATCATGTAAAGTAGCCAGAATGGTAAACATTATCTGTACTCTCGTCATTTCGCAGCATTCTACCTCTAATCTCCCCGATTGAACATGAACATAAAGATAGAACAGCTCTATGTACCAGCATTTCAAGTGTTTCTTACATGTTTCTAATCATTTCGGGGACTCTCATTGTGTATTTTAAGAGTATTACCAAAAGTAGACAGTTTTCCTGAAAGTATACACAGGAATCTCCTAGATATAAACTGTGCCATTCAGAAAACGCCAGGCAATTCATCCTCAGTTGTAAATATAAACAGTATTCTCTTCATTTATCAGCTTCATACCCATATTCTAGCTTTATAAACTGCAATTCTTAATATTTGAAAGCTCATTCTTCGGAAATACATCACCTAAAGTAGCCAGAATGGTAAACATTATCTGCACTCTCGTCATTATGCAGCATTCTATCTCTAATCTCCGTGATTGAACATGAATATAAACAGAGAACAGCGCTATGTACCAGCATTTCAAGTGTTTCTTACATGTTTCTAATCATTTCTCGGGACTATCATTGTGTATGTGAAGAGTTTTACCAAAGGTAGACAGTTTTCCTACAAGTATTTACAGGAATCTTCAAGGTTTAAATTGAGTCATTCAGTAAACGCCAGTCTAATCATAATCACCTGTAAATATAAACAGTATTCTCTTCATTTATCAGCTTCACACATATTCTGAGCTTTATAAATGGAAATTCTTAATATTTGAAAGCACTTTCTTTGGAAAAACATTATCTAATGTAGCCAGAATGGTAAAAATTATCTGTACTCTCGTCATTTCGCAGCATTCTACCTCTAATCTCCGTGATTGAACATGAACATAAAGATAGAAAGGCTCTATGTACCAGCATTTCAAGTGTTTCCTACATGTTTCTAATCATTTCGCAGGACTATCATTGTGTATTTTTACAGTTTTTCAAAATTAGACAGTTTTCCCAGAAGTATATACATGAATCTTCAGGATTTAAAGTGTTTCATTCAGAAAACGCCAGTCTAATCATAGTCACCTGTAAATATAAACAGTATTCTCTTCATTTATCAGCTTCACACATATTCTGAGCTTTATAAATGGAAATTCTCAATGTTTGAAAGCACTTTCTTTGGAAAAACATCATCTAAAGTAGCCAGAATGGTAAACATTATCTGTACTCTCGTCATTTCGCAGCATTCTACCTCTAATCTCCCCGATTGAACATGAACATAAAGATAGAACAGCTCTATGTACCAGCATTTCAAGTGTTTCTTACATGTTTCTAATCATTTCTCGGGACTATCATTGTGTATGTTAAGCGTTTTACGAAAAGTAGACAGTTTTCCTAGAAGTATACCCAGGAATCTTAAAGGTTTAAATTGAGCCATTCAGAAAACGCCAGTCTAATCAGAATCACCTGTAAATATAAACAGTATTCTCTTCAATTATCATCCTCATACACATATTCTGAGCTTCTAAACAGCAATTCATAACGTTGGAAGCACTTTCTGTGGATAAACACCATCTAGAGTAGCCGGAATTGTAAACATTATCATTACTCTCTTCATTTGAGAGTTTTCTACCTCTAATCTCGGTGATTGAAGTAGGCCATCAGGATAGAACGGCTCTATTTACCCCTATTTAAAGTGTTTCTCACATGTTTCTAATCATTTCGGGGACTCTCATTGTGTATTTTAAGAGTATTACCAAAAGTAGACAGTTTTCCTGAAAGTATACACAGGAATCTCCTAGATATAAACTGTGCCATTCAGAAAACGCCAGGCAATTCAGCCTCAGTTGTAAATAAAACAGTATTCTCTTCATTTATCAGCTTCACACATATTCTGAGCTTTATAAATGGAAATTCTCAATGTTTGAAAGCACTTTCTTTGGAAAAACATCATCTAAAGTAGCCAGAATGGTAAACATTATCTGTACTCTCGTCATTTCGCAGCATTCTACCTCTAATCTCCCCGATTGAACATGAACATAAAGATAGAACAGCTCTATGTACCAGCATTTCAAGTGTTTCTTACATGTTTCTAATCATTTCTCGGGACTATCATTGTGTATGTTAAGCGTTTTACGAAAAGTAGACAGTTTTCCTAGAAGTATACCCAGGAATCTTAAAGGTTTAAATTGAGCCATTCAGAAAACGCCAGTCTAATCAGAATCACCTGTAAATATAAACAGTATTCTCTTCATTTATCATCCTCATACACATATTCTGAGCTTCTAAACAGCAATTCAAAACGTTGGAAGCACTTTCTGTGGAAAAACACCATCTAGAGTAGCGGGAATTGTAAACATTATCATTACTCTCTTCATTTGAGAGTTTTCTACCTCTAATCTCGGTGATTGAACTAGGCCATCAGGATAGAACGGCTCTATTTACCCCTATTTAAAGTGTTTCTCACATGTTTCTAATCATTTCGGGGACTCTCATTGTGTATTTTAAGAGTATTACCAAAAGTAGACAGTTTTCCTGAAAGTATACACAGGAATCTCCTAGATATAAACTGTGCCATTCAGAAAACGCCAGGCAATTCAGCCTCAGTTGTAAATATAAACAGTATTCTCTTCATTTATCAGCTTCATACCCATATTCTAGCTTTATAAACTGCAATTCTTAATATTTGAAAGCTCATTCTTCGGAAATACATCACCTAAAGTAGCCAGAATGGTAAACATTATCTGCACTCTCGTCATTATGCAGCATTCTATCTCTAATCTCCGTGATTGAACATGAATATAAACAGAGAACAGCGCTATGTACCAGCATTTCAAGTGTTTCTTACATGTTTCTAATCATTTCTCGGGACTATCATTGTGTATGTGAAGAGTTTTACCAAAGGTAGACAGTTTTCCTACAAGTATTTACAGGAATCTTCAAGGTTTAAATTGAGTCATTCAGTAAACGCCAGTCTAATCATAATCACCTGTAAATATAAACAGTATTCTCTTCATTTATCAGCTTCACACATATTCTGAGCTTTATAAATGGAAATTCTTAATATTTGAAAGCACTTTCTTTGGAAAAACATTATCTAATGTAGCCAGAATGGTAAAAATTATCTGTACTCTCGTCATTTCGCAGCATTCTACCTCTAATCTCCGTGATTGAACATGAACATAAAGATAGAACGGCTCTATGTACCACCATTCAAAGTGTTTCCTACATGTTTCTAATCATTTCCCAGGACTATCATTGTGTATTTTTAGAGTTTTTCAAAATTAGACAGTTTTACCAGAAGTATATACATGAATCTTCAGGATTTAAAGTGTTTCATTCAGAAAACGCCAGTCTAATCATAGTCACCTGTAAATATAAACAGTATTCTCTTCATTTATCAGCTTCACACATATTCTGAGCTTTATAAATGGAAATTCTCAATGTTTGAAAGCACTTTCTTTGGAAAAACATCATCTAAAGTAGCCAGAATGGTAAACATTATCTGTACTCTCGTCATTTCGCAGCATTCTACCTCTAATCTCCCCGATTGAACATGAACATAAAGATAGAACAGCTCTATGTACCAGCATTTCAAGTGTTTCTTACATGTTTCTAATCATTTCTCGGGACTATCATTGTGTATGTTAAGCGTTTTACGAAAAGTAGACAGTTTTCCTAGAAGTATACCCAGGAATCTTAAAGGTTTAAATTGAGCCATTCAGAAAACGCCAGTCTAATCAGAATCACCTGTAAATATAAACAGTATTCTCTTCATTTATCATCCTCATACACATATTCTGAGCTTCTAAACAGCAATTCAAAACGTTGGAAGCACTTTCTGTGGAAAAACACCATCTAGAGTAGCGGGAATTGTAAACATTATCATTACTCTCTTCATTTGAGAGTTTTCTACCTCTAATCTCGGTGATTGAACTAGGCCATCAGGATAGAACGGCTCTATTTACCCCTATTTAAAGTGTTTCTCACATGTTTCTAATCATTTCGGGGACTCTCATTGTGTATTTTAAGAGTATTACCAAAAGTAGACAGTTTTCCTGAAAGTATACACAGGAATCTCCTAGATATAAACTGTGCCATTCAGAAAACGCCAGGCAATTCAGCCTCAGTTGTAAATATGAACAGTATTCTCTTCATTTATCAGCTTCATACCCATATTCTAGCTTTATAAACTGCAATTCTTAATATTTGAAAGCTCATTCTTCGGAAATACATCATCTAAAGTAGCCAGAATGGTAAACATTATCTGTACTCTCATCATTATGCAGCATTCTATCTCTAATCTCCGTGATTGAACATGAATATAAACAGAGAACAGCGCTATGTACCAGCATTTCAAGTGTTTCTTACATGTTTCTAATCATTTCTCGGGACTGTCATTGTGTATGTGAAGAGTTTTACCAAAGGTAGACAGTTTTCCTACAAGTATTTACAGGAATCTTCAAGGTTTAAAATGAGTCATTCAGTAAACGCCAGTCTAATCATAATCACCTGTAAATATAAACAGTATTCTCTTCATTTATCAGCTTCACACATATTCTGAGCTTTATAAATGGAAATTCTTAATATTTGAAAGCACTTTCTTTGGAAAAACATTATCTAATGTAGCCAGAATGGTAAAAATTATCTGTACTCTCGTCATTTCGCAGCATTCTACCTCTAATCTCCGTGATTGAACATGAACATACAGATAGATCGGCTCTATGTACCACCATTCAAAGTGTTTCCTACATGTTTCTAATCATTTCCCAGGACTATCATTGTGTATTTTTACAGTTTTTCAAAATTAGACAGTTTTCCCAGAAGTATATACATGAATCTTCAGGATTTAAAGTGTTTCATTCAGAAAACGCCAGTCTAATCATAGTCAACTGTAAATATAAACAGTATTCTCTTCATTTATCAGCTTCACACATATTCTGAGCTTTATAAATGGAAATTCTCAATGTTTGAAAGCACTTTCTTTGGAAAAACATCATGTAAAGTAGCCAGAATGGTAAACATTATCTGTACTCTCGTCATTTCGCAGCATTCTACCTCTAATCTCCCCGATTGAACATGAACATAAAGATAGAACAGCTCTATGTACCAGCATTTCAAGTGTTTCTTACATGTTTCTAATCATTTCGGGGACTCTCATTGTGTATTTTAAGAGTATTACCAAAAGTAGACAGTTTTCCTGAAAGTATACACAGGAATCTCCTAGATATAAACTGTGCCATTCAGAAAACGCCAGGCAATTCAGCCTCAGTTGTAAATATAAACAGTATTCTCTTCATTTATCAGCTTCATACCCATATTCTAGCTTTATAAACTGCAATTCTTAATATTTGAAAGCTCATTCTTCGGAAATACATCACCTAAAGTAGCCAGAATGGTAAACATTATCTGCACTCTCGTCATTATGCAGCATTCTATCTCTAATCTCCGTGATTGAACATGAATATAAACAGAGAACAGCGCTATGTACCAGCATTTCAAGTGTTTCTTACATGTTTCTAATCATTTCTCGGGACTATCATTGTGTATGTGAAGAGTTTTACCAAAGGTAGACAGTTTTCCTACAAGTATTTACAGGAATCTTCAAGGTTTAAATTGAGTCATTCAGTAAACGCCAGTCTAATCATAATCACCTGTAAATATAAACAGTATTCTCTTCATTTATCAGCTTCACACATATTCTGAGCTTTATAAATGGAAATTCTTAATATTTGAAAGCACTTTCTTTGGAAAAACATTATCTAATGTAGCCAGAATGGTAAAAATTATCTGTACTCTCGTCATTTCGCAGCATTCTACCTCTAATCTCCGTGATTGAACATGAACATAAAGATAGAAAGGCTCTATGTACCAGCATTTCAAGTGTTTCCTACATGTTTCTAATCATTTCGCAGGACTATCATTGTGTATTTTTACAGTTTTTCAAAATTAGACAGTTTTCCCAGAAGTATATACATGAATCTTCAGGATTTAAAGTGTTTCATTCAGAAAACGCCAGTCTAATCATAGTCACCTGTAAATATAAACAGTATTCTCTTCATTTATCAGCTTCACACATATTCTGAGCTTTATAAATGGAAATTCTCAATGTTTGAAAGCACTATCTTTGGAAAAACATCATCTAAAGTAGCCAGAATGGTAAACATTATCTGTACTCTCGTCATTTCGCAGCATTCTACCTCTAATCTCCCCGATTGAACATGAACATAAAGATAGAACAGCTCTATGTACCAGCATTTCAAGTGTTTCTTACATGTTTCTAATCATTTCTCGGGACTATCATTGTGTATGTTAAGCGTTTTACGAAAAGTAGACAGTTTTCCTAGAAGTATACCCAGGAATCTTAAAGGTTTAAATTGAGCCATTCAGAAAACGCCAGTCTAATCAGAATCACCTGTAAATATAAACAGTATTCTCTTCAATTATCATCCTCATACACATATTCTGAGCTTCTAAACAGCAATTCATAACGTTGGAAGCACTTTCTGTGGATAAACACCATCTAGAGTAGCCGGAATTGTAAACATTATCATTACTCTCTTCATTTGAGAGTTTTCTACCTCTAATCTCGGTGATTGAAGTAGGCCATCAGGATAGAACGGCTCTATTTACCCCTATTTAAAGTGTTTCTCACATGTTTCTAATCATTTCGGGGACTCTCATTGTGTATTTTAAGAGTATTACCAAAAGTAGACAGTTTTCCTGAAAGTATACACAGGAATCTCCTAGATATAAACTGTGCCATTCAGAAAACGCCAGGCAATTCAGCCTCAGTTGTAAATATAAACAGTATTCTCTTCATTTATCAGCTTCATACCCATATTCTAGCTTTATAAACTGCAATTCTTAATATTTGAAAGCTCATTCTTCGGAAATACATCATCTAAAGTAGCCAGAATGGTAAACATTATCTGTACTCTCGTCATTATGCAGCATTCTATCTCTAATCTCCGTGATTGAACATGAATATAAACAGAGAACAGCGCTATGTACCAGCATTTCAAGTGTTTCTTACATGTTTCTAATCATTTCTCGGGACTATCATTGTGTATGTGAAGAGTTTTACCAAAGGTAGACAGTTTTCCTACAAGTATTTACAGGAATCTTCAAGGTTTAAATTGAGTCATTCAGTAAACGCCAGTCTAATCATAATCACCTGTAAATATAAACAGTATTCTCTTCATTTATCAGCTTCACACATATTCTGAGCTTTATAAATGGAAATTCTTAATATTTGAAAGCACTTTCTTTGGAAAAACATTATCTAATGTAGCCAGAATGGTAAAAATTATCTGTACTCTCGTCATTTCACAGCATTCTACCTCAAATCTCCGTGATTGAACATGAACATACAGATAGATCGGCTCTATGTACCACCATTCAAAGTGTTTCCTACATGTTTCTAATCATTTCCCAGGACTATCATTGTGTATTTTTACAGTTTTTCAAAATTAGACAGTTTTCCCAGAAGTATATACATGAATCTTCAGGATTTAAAGTGTTTCATTCAGAAAACGCCAGTCTAATCATAGTCAACTGTAAATATAAACAGTATTCTCTTCATTTATCAGCTTCACACATATTCTGAGCTTTATAAATGGAAATTCTCAATGTTTGAAAGCACTTTCTTTGGAAAAACATCATGTAAAGTAGCCAGAATGGTAAACATTATCTGTACTCTCGTCATTTCGCAGCATTCTACCTCTAATCTCCCCGATTGAACATGAACATAAAGATAGAACAGCTCTATGTACCAGCATTTCAAGTGTTTCTTACATGTTTCTAATCATTTCGGGGACTCTCATTGTGTATTTTAAGAGTATTACCAAAAGTAGACAGTTTTCCTGAAAGTATACACAGGAATCTCCTAGATATAAACTGTGCCATTCAGAAAACGCCAGGCAATTCATCCTCAGTTGTAAATATAAACAGTATTCTCTTCATTTATCAGCTTCATACCCATATTCTAGCTTTATAAACTGCAATTCTTAATATTTGAAAGCTCATTCTTCGGAAATACATCACCTAAAGTAGCCAGAATGGTAAACATTATCTGCACTCTCGTCATTATGCAGCATTCTATCTCTAATCTCCGTGATTGAACATGAATATAAACAGAGAACAGCGCTATGTACCAGCATTTCAAGTGTTTCTTACATGTTTCTAATCATTTCTCGGGACTATCATTGTGTATGTGAAGAGTTTTACCAAAGGTAGACAGTTTTCCTACAAGTATTTACAGGAATCTTCAAGGTTTAAATTGAGTCATTCAGTAAACGCCAGTCTAATCATAATCACCTGTAAATATAAACAGTATTCTCTTCATTTATCAGCTTCACACATATTCTGAGCTTTATAAATGGAAATTCTTAATATTTGAAAGCACTTTCTTTGGAAAAACATTATCTAATGTAGCCAGAATGGTAAAAATTATCTGTACTCTCGTCATTTCGCAGCATTCTACCTCTAATCTCCGTGATTGAACATGAACATAAAGATAGAAAGGCTCTATGTACCAGCATTTCAAGTGTTTCCTACATGTTTCTAATCATTTCGCAGGACTATCATTGTGTATTTTTACAGTTTTTCAAAATTAGACAGTTTTCCCAGAAGTATATACATGAATCTTCAGGATTTAAAGTGTTTCATTCAGAAAACGCCAGTCTAATCATAGTCACCTGTAAATATAAACAGTATTCTCTTCATTTATCAGCTTCACACATATTCTGAGCTTTATAAATGGAAATTCTCAATGTTTGAAAGCACTTTCTTTGGAAAAACATCATCTAAAGTAGCCAGAATGGTAAACATTATCTGTACTCTCGTCATTTCGCAGCATTCTACCTCTAATCTCCCCGATTGAACATGAACATAAAGATAGAACAGCTCTATGTACCAGCATTTCAAGTGTTTCTTACATGTTTCTAATCATTTCTCGGGACTATCATTGTGTATGTTAAGCGTTTTACGAAAAGTAGACAGTTTTCCTAGAAGTATACCCAGGAATCTTAAAGGTTTAAATTGAGCCATTCAGAAAACGCCAGTCTAATCAGAATCACCTGTAAATATAAACAGTATTCTCTTCAATTATCATCCTCATACACATATTCTGAGCTTCTAAACAGCAATTCATAACGTTGGAAGCACTTTCTGTGGATAAACACCATCTAGAGTAGCCGGAATTGTAAACATTATCATTACTCTCTTCATTTGAGAGTTTTCTACCTCTAATCTCGGTGATTGAAGTAGGCCATCAGGATAGAACGGCTCTATTTACCCCTATTTAAAGTGTTTCTCACATGTTTCTAATCATTTCGGGGACTCTCATTGTGTATTTTAAGAGTATTACCAAAAGTAGACAGTTTTCCTGAAAGTATACACAGGAATCTCCTAGATATAAACTGTGCCATTCAGAAAACGCCAGGCAATTCAGCCTCAGTTGTAAATAAAACAGTATTCTCTTCATTTATCAGCTTCACACATATTCTGAGCTTTATAAATGGAAATTCTCAATGTTTGAAAGCACTTTCTTTGGAAAAACATCATCTAAAGTAGCCAGAATGGTAAACATTATCTGTACTCTCGTCATTTCGCAGCATTCTACCTCTAATCTCCCCGATTGAACATGAACATAAAGATAGAACAGCTCTATGTACCAGCATTTCAAGTGTTTCTTACATGTTTCTAATCATTTCTCGGGACTATCATTGTGTATGTTAAGCGTTTTACGAAAAGTAGACAGTTTTCCTAGAAGTATACCCAGGAATCTTAAAGGTTTAAATTGAGCCATTCAGAAAACGCCAGTCTAATCAGAATCACCTGTAAATATAAACAGTATTCTCTTCATTTATCATCCTCATACACATATTCTGAGCTTCTAAACAGCAATTCAAAACGTTGGAAGCACTTTCTGTGGAAAAACACCATCTAGAGTAGCGGGAATTGTAAACATTATCATTACTCTCTTCATTTGAGAGTTTTCTACCTCTAATCTCGGTGATTGAACTAGGCCATCAGGATAGAACGGCTCTATTTACCCCTATTTAAAGTGTTTCTCACATGTTTCTAATCATTTCGGGGACTCTCATTGTGTATTTTAAGAGTATTACCAAAAGTAGACAGTTTTCCTGAAAGTATACACAGGAATCTCCTAGATATAAACTGTGCCATTCAGAAAACGCCAGGCAATTCAGCCTCAGTTGTAAATATAAACAGTATTCTCTTCATTTATCAGCTTCATACCCATATTCTAGCTTTATAAACTGCAATTCTTAATATTTGAAAGCTCATTCTTCGGAAATACATCATCTAAAGTAGCCAGAATGGTAAACCTTATCTGTACTCTCGTCATTATGCAGCATTCTATCTCTAATCTCCGTGATTGAACATGAATATAAACAGAGAACAGCGCTATGTACCAGCATTTCAAGTGTTTCTTACATGTTTCTAATCATTTCTCGGGACTGTCATTGTGTATGTGAAGAGTTTTACCAAAGGTAGACAGTTTTCCTACAAGTATTTACAGGAATCTTCAAGGTTTAAATTGAGTCATTCAGTAAACGCCAGTCTAATCATAATCACCTGTAAATATAAACAGTATTCTCTTCATTTATCAGCTTCACACATATTCTGAGCTTTATAAATGGAAATTCTTAATATTTGAAAGCACTTTCTTTGGAAAAACATTATCTAATGTAGCCAGAATGGTAAAAATTATCTGTACTCTCGTCATTTCGCAGCATTCTACCTCTAATCTCCGTGATTGAACATGAACATAAAGATAGAAAGGCTCTATGTACCAGCATTTCAAGTGTTTCCTACATGTTTCTAATCATTTCGCAGGACTATCATTGTGTATTTTTACAGTTTTTCAAAATTAGACAGTTTTCCCAGAAGTATATACATGAATCTTCAGGATTTAAAGTGTTTCATTCAGAAAACGCCAGTCTAATCATAGTCACCTGTAAATATAAACAGTATTCTCTTCATTTATCAGCTTCACACATATTCTGAGCTTTATAAATGGAAATTCTCAATGTTTGAAAGCACTTTCTTTGGAAAAACATCATCTAAAGTAGCCAGAATGGTAAACATTATCTGTACTCTCGTCATTTCGCAGCATTCTACCTCTAATCTCCCCGATTGAACATGAACATAAAGATAGAACAGCTCTATGTACCAGCATTTCAAGTGTTTCTTACATGTTTCTAATCATTTCTCGGGACTATCATTGTGTATGTTAAGCGTTTTACGAAAAGTAGACAGTTTTCCTAGAAGTATACCCAGGAATCTTAAAGGTTTAAATTGAGCCATTCAGAAAACGCCAGTCTAATCAGAATCACCTGTAAATATAAACAGTATTCTCTTCAATTATCATCCTCATACACATATTCTGAGCTTCTAAACAGCAATTCATAACGTTGGAAGCACTTTCTGTGGATAAACACCATCTAGAGTAGCCGGAATTGTAAACATTATCATTACTCTCTTCATTTGAGAGTTTTCTACCTCTAATCTCGGTGATTGAAGTAGGCCATCAGGATAGAACGGCTCTATTTACCCCTATTTAAAGTGTTTCTCACATGTTTCTAATCATTTCGGGGACTCTCATTGTGTATTTTAAGAGTATTACCAAAAGTAGACAGTTTTCCTGAAAGTATACACAGGAATCTCCTAGATATAAACTGTGCCATTCAGAAAACGCCAGGCAATTCAGCCTCAGTTGTAAATAAAACAGTATTCTCTTCATTTATCAGCTTCACACATATTCTGAGCTTTATAAATGGAAATTCTCAATGTTTGAAAGCACTTTCTTTGGAAAAACATCATCTAAAGTAGCCAGAATGGTAAACATTATCTGTACTCTCGTCATTTCGCAGCATTCTACCTCTAATCTCCCCGATTGAACATGAACATAAAGATAGAACAGCTCTATGTACCAGCATTTCAAGTGTTTCTTACATGTTTCTAATCATTTCTCGGGACTATCATTGTGTATGTTAAGCGTTTTACGAAAAGTAGACAGTTTTCCTAGAAGTATACCCAGGAATCTTAAAGGTTTAAATTGAGCCATTCAGAAAACGCCAGTCTAATCAGAATCACCTGTAAATATAAACAGTATTCTCTTCATTTATCATCCTCATACACATATTCTGAGCTTCTAAACAGCAATTCAAAACGTTGGAAGCACTTTCTGTGGAAAAACACCATCTAGAGTAGCGGGAATTGTAAACATTATCATTACTCTCTTCATTTGAGAGTTTTCTACCTCTAATCTCGGTGATTGAACTAGGCCATCAGGATAGAACGGCTCTATTTACCCCTATTTAAAGTGTTTCTCACATGTTTCTAATCATTTCGGGGACTCTCATTGTGTATTTTAAGAGTATTACCAAAAGTAGACAGTTTTCCTGAAAGTATACACAGGAATCTCCTAGATATAAACTGTGCCATTCAGAAAACGCCAGGCAATTCAGCCTCAGTTGTAAATATAAACAGTATTCTCTTCATTTATCAGCTTCATACCCATATTCTAGCTTTATAAACTGCAATTCTTAATATTTGAAAGCTCATTCTTCGGAAATACATCATCTAAAGTAGCCAGAATGGTAAACCTTATCTGTACTCTCGTCATTATGCAGCATTCTATCTCTAATCTCCGTGATTGAACATGAATATAAACAGAGAACAGCGCTATGTACCAGCATTTCAAGTGTTTCTTACATGTTTCTAATCATTTCTCGGGACTGTCATTGTGTATGTGAAGAGTTTTACCAAAGGTAGACAGTTTTCCTACAAGTATTTACAGGAATCTTCAAGGTTTAAAATGAGTCATTCAGTAAACGCCAGTCTAATCATAATCACCTGTAAATATAAACAGTATTCTCTTCATTTATCAGCTTCACACATATTCTGAGCTTTATAAATGGAAATTCTTAATATTTGAAAGCACTTTCTTTGGAAAAACATTATCTAATGTAGCCAGAATGGTAAAAATTATCTGTACTCTCGTCATTTCGCAGCATTCTACCTCTAATCTCCGTGATTGAACATGAACATACAGATAGATCGGCTCTATGTACCACCATTCAAAGTGTTTCCTACATGTTTCTAATCATTTCCCAGGACTATCATTGTGTATTTTTACAGTTTTTCAAAATTAGACAGTTTTCCCAGAAGTATATACATGAATCTTCAGGATTTAAAGTGTTTCATTCAGAAAACGCCAGTCTAATCATAGTCAACTGTAAATATAAACAGTATTCTCTTCATTTATCAGCTTCACACATATTCTGAGCTTTATAAATGGAAATTCTCAATGTTTGAAAGCACTTTCTTTGGAAAAACATCATGTAAAGTAGCCAGAATGGTAAACATTATCTGTACTCTCGTCATTTCGCAGCATTCTACCTCTAATCTCCCCGATTGAACATGAACATAAAGATAGAACAGCTCTATGTACCAGCATTTCAAGTGTTTCTTACATGTTTCTAATCATTTCGGGGACTCTCATTGTGTATTTTAAGAGTATTACCAAAAGTAGACAGTTTTCCTGAAAGTATACACAGGAATCTCCTAGATATAAACTGTGCCATTCAGAAAACGCCAGGCAATTCATCCTCAGTTGTAAATATAAACAGTATTCTCTTCATTTATCAGCTTCATACCCATATTCTAGCTTTATAAACTGCAATTCTTAATATTTGAAAGCTCATTCTTCGGAAATACATCACCTAAAGTAGCCAGAATGGTAAACATTATCTGCACTCTCGTCATTATGCAGCATTCTATCTCTAATCTCCGTGATTGAACATGAATATAAACAGAGAACAGCGCTATGTACCAGCATTTCAAGTGTTTCTTACATGTTTCTAATCATTTCTCGGGACTATCATTGTGTATGTGAAGAGTTTTACCAAAGGTAGACAGTTTTCCTACAAGTATTTACAGGAATCTTCAAGGTTTAAATTGAGTCATTCAGTAAACGCCAGTCTAATCATAATCACCTGTAAATATAAACAGTATTCTCTTCATTTATCAGCTTCACACATATTCTGAGCTTTATAAATGGAAATTCTTAATATTTGAAAGCACTTTCTTTGGAAAAACATTATCTAATGTAGCCAGAATGGTAAAAATTATCTGTACTCTCGTCATTTCGCAGCATTCTACCTCTAATCTCCGTGATTGAACATGAACATAAAGATAGAAAGGCTCTATGTACCAGCATTTCAAGTGTTTCCTACATGTTTCTAATCATTTCGCAGGACTATCATTGTGTATTTTTACAGTTTTTCAAAATTAGACAGTTTTCCCAGAAGTATATACATGAATCTTCAGGATTTAAAGTGTTTCATTCAGAAAACGCCAGTCTAATCATAGTCACCTGTAAATATAAACAGTATTCTCTTCATTTATCAGCTTCACACATATTCTGAGCTTTATAAATGGAAATTCTCAATGTTTGAAAGCACTATCTTTGGAAAAACATCATCTAAAGTAGCCAGAATGGTAAACATTATCTGTACTCTCGTCATTTCGCAGCATTCTACCTCTAATCTCCCCGATTGAACATGAACATAAAGATAGAACAGCTCTATGTACCAGCATTTCAAGTGTTTCTTACATGTTTCTAATCATTTCTCGGGACTATCATTGTGTATGTTAAGCGTTTTACGAAAAGTAGACAGTTTTCCTAGAAGTATACCCAGGAATCTTAAAGGTTTAAATTGAGCCATTCAGAAAACGCCAGTCTAATCAGAATCACCTGTAAATATAAACAGTATTCTCTTCAATTATCATCCTCATACACATATTCTGAGCTTCTAAACAGCAATTCATAACGTTGGAAGCACTTTCTGTGGATAAACACCATCTAGAGTAGCCGGAATTGTAAACATTATCATTACTCTCTTCATTTGAGAGTTTTCTACCTCTAATCTCGGTGATTGAAGTAGGCCATCAGGATAGAACGGCTCTATTTACCCCTATTTAAAGTGTTTCTCACATGTTTCTAATCATTTCGGGGACTCTCATTGTGTATTTTAAGAGTATTACCAAAAGTAGACAGTTTTCCTGAAAGTATACACAGGAATCTCCTAGATATAAACTGTGCCATTCAGAAAACGCCAGGCAATTCAGCCTCAGTTGTAAATAAAACAGTATTCTCTTCATTTATCAGCTTCACACATATTCTGAGCTTTATAAATGGAAATTCTCAATGTTTGAAAGCACTTTCTTTGGAAAAACATCATCTAAAGTAGCCAGAATGGTAAACATTATCTGTACTCTCGTCATTTCGCAGCATTCTACCTCTAATCTCCCCGATTGAACATGAACATAAAGATAGAACAGCTCTATGTACCAGCATTTCAAGTGTTTCTTACATGTTTCTAATCATTTCTCGGGACTATCATTGTGTATGTTAAGCGTTTTACGAAAAGTAGACAGTTTTCCTAGAAGTATACCCAGGAATCTTAAAGGTTTAAATTGAGCCATTCAGAAAACGCCAGTCTAATCAGAATCACCTGTAAATATAAACAGTATTCTCTTCATTTATCATCCTCATACACATATTCTGAGCTTCTAAACAGCAATTCAAAACGTTGGAAGCACTTTCTGTGGAAAAACACCATCTAGAGTAGCGGGAATTGTAAACATTATCATTACTCTCTTCATTTGAGAGTTTTCTACCTCTAATCTCGGTGATTGAACTAGGCCATCAGGATAGAACGGCTCTATTTACCCCTATTTAAAGTGTTTCTCACATGTTTCTAATCATTTCGGGGACTCTCATTGTGTATTTTAAGAGTATTACCAAAAGTAGACAGTTTTCCTGAAAGTATACACAGGAATCTCCTAGATATAAACTGTGCCATTCAGAAAACGCCAGGCAATTCAGCCTCAGTTGTAAATATAAACAGTATTCTCTTCATTTATCAGCTTCATACCCATATTCTAGCTTTATAAACTGCAATTCTTAATATTTGAAAGCTCATTCTTCGGAAATACATCATCTAAAGTAGCCAGAATGGTAAACCTTATCTGTACTCTCGTCATTATGCAGCATTCTATCTCTAATCTCCGTGATTGAACATGAATATAAACAGAGAACAGCGCTATGTACCAGCATTTCAAGTGTTTCTTACATGTTTCTAATCATTTCTCGGGACTGTCATTGTGTATGTGAAGAGTTTTACCAAAGGTAGACAGTTTTCCTACAAGTATTTACAGGAATCTTCAAGGTTTAAAATGAGTCATTCAGTAAACGCCAGTCTAATCATAATCACCTGTAAATATAAACAGTATTCTCTTCATTTATCAGCTTCACACATATTCTGAGCTTTATAAATGGAAATTCTTAATATTTGAAAGCACTTTCTTTGGAAAAACATTATCTAATGTAGCCAGAATGGTAAAAATTATCTGTACTCTCGTCATTTCGCAGCATTCTACCTCTAATCTCCGTGATTGAACATGAACATACAGATAGATCGGCTCTATGTACCACCATTCAAAGTGTTTCCTACATGTTTCTAATCATTTCCCAGGACTATCATTGTGTATTTTTACAGTTTTTCAAAATTAGACAGTTTTCCCAGAAGTATATACATGAATCTTCAGGATTTAAAGTGTTTCATTCAGAAAACGCCAGTCTAATCATAGTCAACTGTAAATATAAACAGTATTCTCTTCATTTATCAGCTTCACACATATTCTGAGCTTTATAAATGGAAATTCTCAATGTTTGAAAGCACTTTCTTTGGAAAAACATCATGTAAAGTAGCCAGAATGGTAAACATTATCTGTACTCTCGTCATTTCGCAGCATTCTACCTCTAATCTCCCCGATTGAACATGAACATAAAGATAGAACAGCTCTATGTACCAGCATTTCAAGTGTTTCTTACATGTTTCTAATCATTTCGGGGACTCTCATTGTGTATTTTAAGAGTATTACCAAAAGTAGACAGTTTTCCTGAAAGTATACACAGGAATCTCCTAGATATAAACTGTGCCATTCAGAAAACGCCAGGCAATTCATCCTCAGTTGTAAATATAAACAGTATTCTCTTCATTTATCAGCTTCATACCCATATTCTAGCTTTATAAACTGCAATTCTTAATATTTGAAAGCTCATTCTTCGGAAATACATCACCTAAAGTAGCCAGAATGGTAAACATTATCTGCACTCTCGTCATTATGCAGCATTCTATCTCTACTCTCCGTGATTGAACATGAATATAAACAGAGAACAGCGCTATGTACCAGCATTTCAAGTGTTTCTTACATGTTTCTAATCATTTCTCGGGACTATCATTGTGTATGTGAAGAGTTTTACCAAAGGTAGACAGTTTTCCTACAAGTATTTACAGGAATCTTCAAGGTTTAAATTGAGTCATTCAGTAAACGCCAGTCTAATCATAATCACCTGTAAATATAAACAGTATTCTCTTCATTTATCAGCTTCACACATATTCTGAGCTTTATAAATGGAAATTCTTAATATTTGAAAGCACTTTCTTTGGAAAAACATTATCTAATGTAGCCAGAATGGTAAAAATTATCTGTACTCTCGTCATTTCGCAGCATTCTACCTCTAATCTCCGTGATTGAACATGAACATAAAGATAGAAAGGCTCTATGTACCAGCATTTCAAGTGTTTCCTACATGTTTCTAATCATTTCGCAGGACTATCATTGTGTATTTTTACAGTTTTTCAAAATTAGACAGTTTTCCCAGAAGTATATACATGAATCTTCAGGATTTAAAGTGTTTCATTCAGAAAACGCCAGTCTAATCATAGTCACCTGTAAATATAAACAGTATTCTCTTCATTTATCAGCTTCACACATATTCTGAGCTTTATAAATGGAAGTTCTCAATGTTTGAAAGCACTATCTTTGGAAAAACATCATCTAAAGTAGCCAGAATGGTAAACATTATCTGTACTCTCGTCATTTCGCAGCATTCTACCTCTAATCTCCCCGATTGAACATGAACATAAAGATAGAACAGCTCTATGTACCAGCATTTCAAGTGTTTCTTACATGTTTCTAATCATTTCTCGGGACTATCATTGTGTATGTTAAGCGTTTTACGAAAAGTAGACAGTTTTCCTAGAAGTATACCCAGGAATCTTAAAGGTTTAAATTGAGCCATTCAGAAAACGCCAGTCTAATCAGAATCACCTGTAAATATAAACAGTATTCTCTTCAATTATCATCCTCATACACATATTCTGAGCTTCTAAACAGCAATTCATAACGTTGGAAGCACTTTCTGTGGATAAACACCATCTAGAGTAGCCGGAATTGTAAACATTATCATTACTCTCTTCATTTGAGAGTTTTCTACCTCTAATCTCGGTGATTGAAGTAGGCCATCAGGATAGAACGGCTCTATTTACCCCTATTTAAAGTGTTTCTCACATGTTTCTAATCATTTCGGGGACTCTCATTGTGTATTTTAAGAGTATTACCAAAAGTAGACAGTTTTCCTGAAAGTATACACAGGAATCTCCTAGATATAAACTGTGCCATTCAGAAAACGCCAGGCAATTCAGCCTCAGTTGTAAATATAAACAGTATTCTCTTCATTTATCAGCTTCATACCCATATTCTAGCTTTATAAACTGCAATTCTTAATATTTGAAAGCTCATTCTTCGGAAATACATCATCTAAAGTAGCCAGAATGGTAAACATTATCTGTACTCTCGTCATTATGCAGCATTCTATCTCTAATCTCCGTGATTGAACATGAATATAAACAGAGAACAGCGCTATGTACCAGCATTTCAAGTGTTTCTTACATGTTTCTAATCATTTCTCGGGACTATCATTGTGTATGTGAAGAGTTTTACCAAAGGTAGACAGTTTTCCTACAAGTATTTACAGGAATCTTCAAGGTTTAAATTGAGTCATTCAGTAAACGCCAGTCTAATCATAATCACCTGTAAATATAAACAGTATTCTCTTCATTTATCAGCTTCACACATATTCTGAGCTTTATAAATGGAAATTCTTAATATTTGAAAGCACTTTCTTTGGAAAAACATTATCTAATGTAGCCAGAATGGTAAAAATTATCTGTACTCTCGTCATTTCACAGCATTCTACCTCAAATCTCCGTGATTGAACATGAACATACAGATAGATCGGCTCTATGTACCACCATTCAAAGTGTTTCCTACATGTTTCTAATCATTTCCCAGGACTATCATTGTGTATTTTTACAGTTTTTCAAAATTAGACAGTTTTCCCAGAAGTATATACATGAATCTTCAGGATTTAAAGTGTTTCATTCAGAAAACGCCAGTCTAATCATAGTCAACTGTAAATATAAACAGTATTCTCTTCATTTATCAGCTTCACACATATTCTGAGCTTTATAAATGGAAATTCTCAATGTTTGAAAGCACTTTCTTTGGAAAAACATCATGTAAAGTAGCCAGAATGGTAAACATTATCTGTACTCTCGTCATTTCGCAGCATTCTACCTCTAATCTCCCCGATTGAACATGAACATAAAGATAGAACAGCTCTATGTACCAGCATTTCAAGTGTTTCTTACATGTTTCTAATCATTTCGGGGACTCTCATTGTGTATTTTAAGAGTATTACCAAAAGTAGACAGTTTTCCTGAAAGTATACACAGGAATCTCCTAGATATAAACTGTGCCATTCAGAAAACGCCAGGCAATTCATCCTCAGTTGTAAATATAAACAGTATTCTCTTCATTTATCAGCTTCATACCCATATTCTAGCTTTATAAACTGCAATTCTTAATATTTGAAAGCTCATTCTTCGGAAATACATCACCTAAAGTAGCCAGAATGGTAAACATTATCTGCACTCTCGTCATTATGCAGCATTCTATCTCTAATCTCCGTGATTGAACATGAATATAAACAGAGAACAGCGCTATGTACCAGCATTTCAAGTGTTTCTTACATGTTTCTAATCATTTCTCGGGACTATCATTGTGTATGTGAAGAGTTTTACCAAAGGTAGACAGTTTTCCTACAAGTATTTACAGGAATCTTCAAGGTTTAAATTGAGTCATTCAGTAAACGCCAGTCTAATCATAATCACCTGTAAATATAAACAGTATTCTCTTCATTTATCAGCTTCACACATATTCTGAGCTTTATAAATGGAAATTCTTAATATTTGAAAGCACTTTCTTTGGAAAAACATTATCTAATGTAGCCAGAATGGTAAAAATTATCTGTACTCTCGTCATTTCGCAGCATTCTACCTCTAATCTCCGTGATTGAACATGAACATAAAGATAGAAAGGCTCTATGTACCAGCATTTCAAGTGTTTCCTACATGTTTCTAATCATTTCGCAGGACTATCATTGTGTATTTTTACAGTTTTTCAAAATTAGACAGTTTTCCCAGAAGTATATACATGAATCTTCAGGATTTAAAGTGTTTCATTCAGAAAACGCCAGTCTAATCATAGTCACCTGTAAATATAAACAGTATTCTCTTCATTTATCAGCTTCACACATATTCTGAGCTTTATAAATGGAAATTCTCAATGTTTGAAAGCACTTTCTTTGGAAAAACATCATCTAAAGTAGCCAGAATGGTAAACATTATCTGTACTCTCGTCATTTCGCAGCATTCTACCTCTAATCTCCCCGATTGAACATGAACATAAAGATAGAACAGCTCTATGTACCAGCATTTCAAGTGTTTCTTACATGTTTCTAATCATTTCTCGGGACTATCATTGTGTATGTTAAGCGTTTTACGAAAAGTAGACAGTTTTCCTAGAAGTATACCCAGGAATCTTAAAGGTTTAAATTGAGCCATTCAGAAAACGCCAGTCTAATCAGAATCACCTGTAAATATAAACAGTATTCTCTTCAATTATCATCCTCATACACATATTCTGAGCTTCTAAACAGCAATTCATAACGTTGGAAGCACTTTCTGTGGATAAACACCATCTAGAGTAGCCGGAATTGTAAACATTATCATTACTCTCTTCATTTGAGAGTTTTCTACCTCTAATCTCGGTGATTGAAGTAGGCCATCAGGATAGAACGGCTCTATTTACCCCTATTTAAAGTGTTTCTCACATGTTTCTAATCATTTCGGGGACTCTCATTGTGTATTTTAAGAGTATTACCAAAAGTAGACAGTTTTCCTGAAAGTATACACAGGAATCTCCTAGATATAAACTGTGCCATTCAGAAAACGCCAGGCAATTCAGCCTCAGTTGTAAATAAAACAGTATTCTCTTCATTTATCAGCTTCACACATATTCTGAGCTTTATAAATGGAAATTCTCAATGTTTGAAAGCACTTTCTTTGGAAAAACATCATCTAAAGTAGCCAGAATGGTAAACATTATCTGTACTCTCGTCATTTCGCAGCATTCTACCTCTAATCTCCCCGATTGAACATGAACATAAAGATAGAACAGCTCTATGTACCAGCATTTCAAGTGTTTCTTACATGTTTCTAATCATTTCTCGGGACTATCATTGTGTATGTTAAGCGTTTTACGAAAAGTAGACAGTTTTCCTAGAAGTATACCCAGGAATCTTAAAGGTTTAAATTGAGCCATTCAGAAAACGCCAGTCTAATCAGAATCACCTGTAAATATAAACAGTATTCTCTTCATTTATCATCCTCATACACATATTCTGAGCTTCTAAACAGCAATTCAAAACGTTGGAAGCACTTTCTGTGGAAAAACACCATCTAGAGTAGCGGGAATTGTAAACATTATCATTACTCTCTTCATTTGAGAGTTTTCTACCTCTAATCTCGGTGATTGAACTAGGCCATCAGGATAGAACGGCTCTATTTACCCCTATTTAAAGTGTTTCTCACATGTTTCTAATCATTTCGGGGACTCTCATTGTGTATTTTAAGAGTATTACCAAAAGTAGACAGTTTTCCTGAAAGTATACACAGGAATCTCCTAGATATAAACTGTGCCATTCAGAAAACGCCAGGCAATTCAGCCTCAGTTGTAAATATAAACAGTATTCTCTTCATTTATCAGCTTCATACCCATATTCTAGCTTTATAAACTGCAATTCTTAATATTTGAAAGCTCATTCTTCGGAAATACATCATCTAAAGTAGCCAGAATGGTAAACCTTATCTGTACTCTCGTCATTATGCAGCATTCTATCTCTAATCTCCGTGATTGAACATGAATATAAACAGAGAACAGCGCTATGTACCAGCATTTCAAGTGTTTCTTACATGTTTCTAATCATTTCTCGGGACTGTCATTGTGTATGTGAAGAGTTTTACCAAAGGTAGACAGTTTTCCTACAAGTATTTACAGGAATCTTCAAGGTTTAAATTGAGTCATTCAGTAAACGCCAGTCTAATCATAATCACCTGTAAATATAAACAGTATTCTCTTCATTTATCAGCTTCACACATATTCTGAGCTTTATAAATGGAAATTCTTAATATTTGAAAGCACTTTCTTTGGAAAAACATTATCTAATGTAGCCAGAATGGTAAAAATTATCTGTACTCTCGTCATTTCGCAGCATTCTACCTCTAATCTCCGTGATTGAACATGAACATAAAGATAGAACGGCTCTATGTACCACCATTCAAAGTGTTTCCTACATGTTTCTAATCATTTCCCAGGACTATCATTGTGTATTTTTAGAGTTTTTCAAAATTAGACAGTTTTACCAGAAGTATATACATGAATCTTCAGGATTTAAAGTGTTTCATTCAGAAAACGCCAGTCTAATCATAGTCACCTGTAAATATAAACAGTATTCTCTTCATTTATCAGCTTCACACATATTCTGAGCTTTATAAATGGAAATTCTCAATGTTTGAAAGCACTTTCTTTGGAAAAACATCATCTAAAGTAGCCAGAATGGTAAACATTATCTGTACTCTCGTCATTTCGCAGCATTCTACCTCTAATCTCCCCGATTGAACATGAACATAAAGATAGAACAGCTCTATGTACCAGCATTTCAAGTGTTTCTTACATGTTTCTAATCATTTCTCGGGACTATCATTGTGTATGTTAAGCGTTTTACGAAAAGTAGACAGTTTTCCTAGAAGTATACCAAGGAATCTTAAAGGTTTAAATTGAGCCATTCAGAAAACGCCAGTCTAATCAGAATCACCTGTAAATATAAACAGTATTCTCTTCATTTATCATCCTCATACACATATTCTGAGCTTCTAAACAGCAATTCAAAACGTTGGAAGCACTTTCTGTGGAAAAACACCATCTAGAGTAGCGGGAATTGTAAACATTATCATTACTCTCTTCATTTGAGAGTTTTCTACCTCTAATCTCGGTGATTGAACTAGGCCATCAGGATAGAACGGCTCTATTTACCCCTATTTAAAGTGTTTCTCACATGTTTCTAATCATTTCGGGGACTATCATTGTGTATTTTAAGAGTATTACCAAAAGTAGACAGTTTTCCTGAAAGTATACACAGGAATCTCCTAGATCTAAACTGTGCCATTCAGAAAACGCCAGGCAATTCAGCCTCAGTTGTAAATATAAACAGTATTCTCTTCATTTATCAGCTTCATACCCATATTCTAGCTTTATAAACTGCAATTCTTAATATTTGAAAGCTCATTCTTCGGAAATACATCATCTAAAGTAGCCAGAATGGTAAACCTTATCTGTACTCTCGTCATTATGCAGCATTCTATCTCTAATCTCCGTGATTGAACATGAATATAAACAGAGAACAGCGCTATGTACCAGCATTTCAAGTGTTTCTTACATGTTTCTAATCATTTCTCGGGACTGTCATTGTGTATGTGAAGAGTTTTACCAAAGGTAGACAGTTTTCCTACAAGTATTTACAGGAATCTTCAAGGTTTAAATTGAGTCATTCAGTAAACGCCAGTCTAATCATAATCACCTGTAAATATAAACAGTATTCTCTTCATTTATCAGCTTCACACATATTCTGAGCTTTATAAATGGAAATTCTTAATATTTGAAAGCACTTTCTTTGGAAAAACATTATCTAATTTAGCCAGAATGGTAAAAATTATCTGTACTCTCGTCATTTCGCAGCATTCTACCTCTAATCTCCGTGATTGAACATGAACATAAAGATAGAACGGCTCTATGTACCACCATTCAAAGTGTTTCCTACATGTTTCTAATCATTTCCCAGGACTATCATTGTGTATTTTTAGAGTTTTTCAAAATTAGACAGTTTTACCAGAAGTATATACATGAATCTTCAGGATTTAAAGTGTTTCATTCAGAAAACGCCAGTCTAATCATAGTCACCTGTAAATATAAACAGTATTCTCTTCATTTATCAGCTTCACACATATTCTGAGCTTTATAAATGGAAATTCTCAATGTTTGAAAGCACTTTCTTTGGAAAAACATCATCTAAAGTAGCCAGAATGGTAAACATTATCTGTACTCTCGTCATTTCGCAGCATTCTACCTCTAATCTCCCCGATTGAACATGAACATAAAGATAGAACAGCTCTATGTACCAGCATTTCAAGTGTTTCTTACATGTTTCTAATCATTTCTCGGGACTATCATTGTGTATGTTAAGCGTTTTACGAAAAGTAGACAGTTTTCCTAGAAGTATACCCAGGAATCTTAAAGGTTTAAATTGAGCCATTCAGAAAACGCCAGTCTAATCAGAATCACCTGTAAATATAAACAGTATTCTCTTCAATTATCATCCTCATACACATATTCTGAGCTTCTAAACAGCAATTCATAACGTTGGAAGCACTTTCTGTGGATAAACACCATCTAGAGTAGCCGGAATTGTAAACATTATCATTACTCTCTTCATTTGAGAGTTTTCTACCTCTAATCTCGGTGATTGAAGTAGGCCATCAGGATAGAACGGCTCTATTTACCCCTATTTAAAGTGTTTCTCACATGTTTCTAATCATTTCGGGGACTCTCATTGTGTATTTTAAGAGTATTACCAAAAGTAGACAGTTTTCCTGAAAGTATACACAGGAATCTCCTAGATATAAACTGTGCCATTCAGAAAACGCCAGGCAATTCATCCTCAGTTGTAAATATAAACAGTATTCTCTTCATTTATCAGCTTCATACCCATATTCTAGCTTTATAAACTGCAATTCTTAATATTTGAAAGCTCATTCTTCGGAAATACATCATCTAAAGTAGCCAGAATGGTAAACATTATCTGTACTCTCGTCATTATGCAGCATTCTATCTCTAATCTCCGTGATTGAACATGAATATAAACAGAGAACAGCGCTATGTACCAGCATTTCAAGTGTTTCTTACATGTTTCTAATCATTTCTCGGGACTATCATTGTGTATGTGAAGAGTTTTACCAAAGGTAGACAGTTTTCCTACAAGTATTTACAGGAATCTTCAAGGTTTAAATTGAGTCATTCAGTAAACGCCAGTCTAATCATAATCACCTGTAAATATAAACAGTATTCTCTTCATTTATCAGCTTCACACATATTCTGAGCTTTATAAATGGAAATTCTTAATATTTGAAAGCACTTTCTTTGGAAAAACATTATCTAATGTAGCCAGAATGGTAAAAATTATCTGTACTCTCGTCATTTCGCAGCATTCTACCTCTAATCTCCGTGATTGAACATGAACATACAGATATCGGCTCTATGTACCACCATTCAAAGTGTTTCCTACATGTTTCTAATCATTTCCCAGGACTATCATTGTGTATTTTTACAGTTTTTCAAAATTAGACAGTTTTCCCAGAAGTATATACATGAATCTTCAGGATTTAAAGTGTTTCATTCAGAAAACGCCAGTCTAATCATAGTCAACTTTAAATATAAACAGTATTCTCTTCATTTATCAGCTTCACACATATTCTGAGCTTTATAAATGGAAATTCTCAATGTTTGAAAGCACTTTCTTTGGAAAAACATCATGTAAAGTAGCCAGAATGGTAAACATTATCTGTACTCTCGTCATTTCGCAGCATTCTACCTCTAATCTCCCCGATTGAACATGAACATAAAGATAGAACAGCTCTATGTACCAGCATTTCAAGTGTTTCTTACATGTTTCTAATCATTTCGGGGACTCTCATTGTGTATTTTAAGAGTATTACCAAAAGTAGACAGTTTTCCTGAAAGTATACACAGGAATCTCCTAGATATAAACTGTGCCATTCAGAAAACGCCAGGCAATTCAGCCTCAGTTGTAAATATAAACAGTATTCTCTTCATTTATCAGCTTCATACCCATATTCTAGCTTTATAAACTGCAATTCTTAATATTTGAAAGCTCATTCTTCGGAAATACATCACCTAAAGTAGCCAGAATGGTAAACATTATCTGCACTCTCGTCATTATGCAGCATTCTATCTCTAATCTCCGTGATTGAACATGAATATAAACAGAGAACAGCGCTATGTACCAGCATTTCAAGTGTTTCTTACATGTTTCTAATCATTTCTCGGGACTATCATTGTGTATGTGAAGAGTTTTACCAAAGGTAGACAGTTTTCCTACAAGTATTTACAGGAATCTTCAAGGTTTAAATTGAGTCATTCAGTAAACGCCAGTCTAATCATAATCACCTGTAAATATAAACAGTATTCTCTTCATTTATCAGCTTCACACATATTCTGAGCTTTATAAATGGAAATTCTTAATATTTGAAAGCACTTTCTTTGGAAAAACATTATCTAATGTAGCCAGAATGGTAAAAATTATCTGTACTCTCGTCATTTCGCAGCATTCTACCTCTAATCTCCGTGATTGAACATGAACATAAAGATAGAAAGGCTCTATGTACCAGCATTTCAAGTGTTTCCTACATGTTTCTAATCATTTCGCAGGACTATCATTGTGTATTTTTACAGTTTTTCAAAATTAGACAGTTTTCCCAGAAGTATATACATGAATCTTCAGGATTTAAAGTGTTTCATTCAGAAAACGCCAGTCTAATCATAGTCACCTGTAAATATAAACAGTATTCTCTTCATTTATCAGCTTCACACATATTCTGAGCTTTATAAATGGAAATTCTCAATGTTTGAAAGCACTTTCTTTGGAAAAACATCATCTAAAGTCGCCAGAATGGTAAACATTATCTGTACTCTCGTCATTTCGCAGCATTCTACCTCTAATCTCCCCGATTGAACATGAACATAAAGATAGAACAGCTCTATGTACCAGCATTTCAAGTGTTTCTTACATGTTTCTAATCATTTCTCGGGACTATCATTGTGTATGTTAAGCGTTTTACGAAAAGTAGACAGTTTTCCTAGAAGTATACCCAGGAATCTTAAAGGTTTAAATTGAGCCATTCAGAAAACGCCAGTCTAATCAGAATCACCTGTAAATATAAACAGTATTCTCTTCAATTATCATCCTCATACACATATTCTGAGCTTCTAAACAGCAATTCATAACGTTGGAAGCACTTTCTGTGGATAAACACCATCTAGAGTAGCCGGAATTGTAAACATTATCATTACTCTCTTCATTTGAGAGTTTTCTACCTCTAATCTCGGTGATTGAAGTAGGCCATCAGGATAGAACGGCTCTATTTACCCCTATTTAAAGTGTTTCTCACATGTTTCTAATCATTTCGGGGACTCTCATTGTGTATTTTAAGAGTATTACCAAAAGTAGACAGTTTTCCTGAAAGTATACACAGGAATCTCCTAGATATAAACTGTGCCATTCAGAAAACGCCAGGCAATTCAGCCTCAGTTGTAAATATAAACAGTATTCTCTTCATTTATCAGCTTCATACCCATATTCTAGCTTTATAAACTGCAATTCTTAATATTTGAAAGCTCATTCTTCGGAAATACATCATCTAAAGTAGCCAGAATGGTAAACATTATCTGTACTCTCGTCATTATGCAGCATTCTATCTCTAATCTCCGTGATTGAACATGAATATAAACAGAGAACAGCGCTATGTACCAGCATTTCAAGTGTTTCTTACATGTTTCTAATCATTTCTCGGGACTATCATTGTGTATGTGAAGAGTTTTACCAAAGGTAGACAGTTTTCCTACAAGTATTTACAGGAATCTTCAAGGTTTAAATTGAGTCATTCAGTAAACGCCAGTCTAATCATAATCACCTGTAAATATAAACAGTATTCTCTTCATTTATCAGCTTCACACATATTCTGAGCTTTATAAATGGAAATTCTTAATATTTGAAAGCACTTTCTTTGGAAAAACATTATCTAATGTAGCCAGAATGGTAAAAATTATCTGTACTCTCGTCATTTCGCAGCATTCTACCTCTAATCTCCGTGATTGAACATGAACATACAGATAGATCGGCTCTATGTACCACCATTCAAAGTGTTTCCTACATGTTTCTAATCATTTCCCAGGACTATCATTGTGTATTTTTACAGTTTTTCAAAATTAGACAGTTTTCCCAGAAGTATATACATGAATCTTCAGGATTTAAAGTGTTTCATTCAGAAAACGCCAGTCTAATCATAGTCACCTGTAAATATAAACAGTATTCTCTTCATTTATCAGCTTCACACATATTCTGAGCTTTATAAATGGAAATTCTCAATGTTTGAAAGCACTTTCTTTGGAAAAACATCATCTAAAGTAGCCAGAATGGTAAACATTATCTGTACTCTCGTCATTTCGCAGCATTCTACCTCTAATCTCCCCGATTGAACATGAACATAAAGATAGAACAGCTCTATGTACCAGCATTTCAAGTGTTTCTTACATGTTTCTAATCATTTCGGGGACTCTCATTGTGTATTTTAAGAGTATTACCAAAAGTAGACAGTTTTCCTGAAAGTATACACAGGAATCTCCTAGATATAAACTGTGCCATTCAGAAAACGCCAGGCAATTCAGCCTCAGTTGTAAATATAAACAGTATTCTCTTCATTTATCAGCTTCATACCCATATTCTAGCTTTATAAACTGCAATTCTTAATATTTGAAAGCTCATTCTTCGGAAATACATCACCTAAAGTAGCCAGAATGGTAAACATTATCTGTACTCTCGTCATTATGCAGCATTCTATCTCTAATCTCCGTGATTGAACATGAATATAAACAGAGAACAGCGCTATGTACCAGCATTTCAAGTGTTTCTTACATGTTTCTAATCATTTCTCGGGACTATCATTGTGTATGTGAAGAGTTTTACCAAAGGTAGACAGTTTTCCTACAAGTATTTACAGGAATCTTCAAGGTTTAAATTGAGTCATTCAGTAAACGCCAGTCTAATCATAATCACCTGTAAATATAAACAGTATTCTCTTCATTTATCAGCTTCACACATATTCTGAGCTTTATAAATGGAAATTCTTAATATTTGAAAGCACTTTCTTTGGAAAAACATTATCTAATGTAGCCAGAATGGTAAAAATTATCTGTACTCTCGTCATTTCGCAGCATTCTACCTCTAATCTCCGTGATTGAACATGAACATAAAGATAGAAAGGCTCTATGTACCAGCATTTCAAGTGTTTCCTACATGTTTCTAATCATTTCGCAGGACTATCATTGTGTATTTTTACAGTTTTTCAAAATTAGACAGTTTTACCAGAAGTATATACATGAATCTTCAGGATTTAAGTGTTTCATTCAGAAAACGCCAGTCTAATCATAGTCACCTGTAAATATAAACAGTATTCTCTTCATTTATCAGCTTCACACATATTCTGAGCTTTATAAATGGAAATTCTCAATGTTTGAAAGCACTTTCTTTGGAAAAACATCATCTAAAGTAGCCAGAATGGTAAACATTATCTGTACTCTCGTCATTTCGCAGCATTCTACCTCTAATCTCCCGGATTGAACATGAACATAAAGATAGAACAGCTCTATGTACCAGCATTTCAAGTGTTTCTTACATGTTTCTAATCATTTCTCGGGACTATCATTGTGTATGTTAAGCGTTTTACGAAAAGTAGACAGTTTTCCTAGAAGTATACCCAGGAATCTTAAAGGTTTAAATTGAGCCATTCAGAAAACGCCAGTCTAATCAGAATCACCTGTAAATATAAACAGTATTCTCTTCAATTATCATCCTCATACACATATTCTGAGCTTCTAAACAGCAATTCATAACGTTGGAAGCACTTTCTGTGGATAAACACCATCTAGAGTAGCCGGAATTGTAAACATTATCATTACTCTCTTCATTTGAGAGTTTTCTACCTCTAATCTCGGTGATTGAACTAGGCCATCAGGATAGAACGGCTCTATTTACCCCTATTTAAAGTGTTTCTCACATGTTTCTAATCATTTCGGGGACTATCATTGTGTATTTTAAGAGTATTACCAAAAGTAGACAGTTTTCCTGAAAGTATACACAGGAATCTCCTAGATATAAACTGTGACATTCAGAAAACGCCAGGCAATTCAGCCTCAGTTGTAAATATAAACAGTATTCTCTTCATTTATCAGCTTCATACCCATATTCTAGCTTTATAAACTGCAATTCTTAATATTTGAAAGCTCATTCTTCGGAAATACATCATCTAAAGTAGCCAGAATGGTAAACATTATCTGTACTCTCGTCATTATGCAGCATTCTATCTCTAATCTCCGTGATTGAACATGAATATAAACAGAGAACAGCGCTATGTACCAGCATTTCAAGTGTTTCTTACATGTTTCTAATCATTTCTCGGGACTATCATTGTGTATGTGAAGAGTTTTACCAAAGGTAGACAGTTTTCCTACAAGTATTTACAGGAATCTTCAAGGTTTAAATTGAGTCATTCAGTAAACGCCAGTCTAATCATAATCACCTGTAAATATAAACAGTATTCTCTTCATTTATCAGCTTCACACATATTCTGAGCTTTATAAATGGAAATTCTTAATATTTGAAAGCACTTTCTTTGGAAAAACATTATCTAATGTAGCCAGAATGGTAAAAATTATCTGTACTCTCGTCATTTCGCAGCATTCTACCTCAAATCTCCGTGATTGAACATGAACATACAGATAGATCGGCTCTATGTACCACCATTCAAAGTGTTTCCTACATGTTTCTAATCATTTCCCAGGACTATCATTGTGTATTTTTACAGTTTTTCAAAATTAGACAGTTTTCCCAGAAGTATATACATGAATCTTCAGGATTTAAAGTGTTTCATTCAGAAAACGCCAGTCTAATCATAGTCAACTGTAAATATAAACAGTATTCTCTTCATTTATCAGCTTCACACATATTCTGAGCTTTATAAATGGAAATTCTCAATGTTTGAAAGCACTTTCTTTGGAAAAACATCATCTAAAGTAGCCAGAATGGTAAACATTATCTGTACTCTCGTCATTTCGCAGCATTCTACCTCTAATCTCCCCGATTGAACATGAACATAAAGATAGAACAGCTCTATGTACCAGCATTTCAAGTGTTTCTTACATGTTTCTAATCATTTCTCGGGACTATCATTGTGTATGTTAAGCGTTTTACGAAAAGTAGACAGTTTTCCTAGAAGTATACCCAGGAATCTTAAAGGTTTAAATTGAGCCATTCAGAAAACGCCAGTCTAATCAGAATCACCTGTAAATATAAACAGTATTCTCTTCATTTATCATCCTCATACACATATTCTGAGCTTCTAAACAGCAATTCATAACGTTGGAAGCACTTTCTGTGGAAAAACACCATCTAGAGTAGCTGGAATTGTAAACATTATCATTACTCTCTTCATTTTTAGAGTTTTCTACCTCTAATCTCGGTGATTGAACTAGGCCATCAGGATAGAACGGCTCTATTTACCCCTACTTAAAGTGTTTCTCACATGTTTCTAATCATTTCGGGGACTATCATTGTGTATTTTAAGAGTATTACCAAAAGTAGACAGTTTTCCTGAAAGTATACACAGGAATCTCCTAGATATAAACTGTGCCATTCAGAAAATGCCAGGCAATTCAGCCTCAGTTGTAAATATAAACAGTATTCTCTTCATTTATCAGCTTCATACCCATATTCTAGCTTTATAAACTGCAATTCTTAATATTTGAAAGCTCATTCTTCGGAAATACATCATCTAAAGTAGCCAGAATGGTAAACATTATCTGTACTCTCGTCATTATGCAGCATTCTATCTCTAATCTCCGTGATTGAACATGAATATAAACAGAGAACAGCGCTATGTACCAGCATTTCAAGTGTTTCTTACATGTTTCTAATCATTTCTCGGGACTGTCATTGTGTATGTGTAGAGTTTTACCAAAGGTAGACAGTTTTCCTACAAGTATTTACAGGAATCTTCAAGGTTTAAATTGAGTCATTCAGTAAACGCCAGTCTAATCATAATCACCTGTAAATATAAACAGTATTCTCTTCATTTATCAGCTTCACACATATTCTGAGCTTTATAAATGGAAATTCTTAATATTTGAAAGCACTTTCTTTGGAAAAACATTATCCAATGTAGCCAGAATGGTAAAAATTATCTGTACTCTCGTCATTTCGCAGCATTCTACCTCTAATCTCCGTGATTGAACATGAACATAAAGATAGAACGGCTCTATGTACCACCATTCAAAGTGTTTCCTACATGTTTCTAATCATTTCCCAGGACTATCATTGTGTATTTTTACAGTTTTTCAAAATTAGACAGTTTTCCCAGAAGTATATACATGAATCTTCAGGATTTAAAGTGTTTCATTCAGAAAACGCCAGTCTAATCATAGTCACCTGTAAATATAAACAGTATTCTCTTCATTTATCAGCTTCACACATATTCTGAGCTTTATAAATGGAAATTCTCAATGTTTGAAAGCACTTTCTTTGGAAAAACATCATCTAAAGTAGCCAGAATGGTAAACATTATCTGTACTCTCGTCATTTCGCAGCATTCTACCTCTAATCTCCCCGATTGAACATGAACATAAAGATAGAACAGCTCTATGTACCAGCATTTCAAGTGTTTCTTACATGTTTCTAATCATTTCTCGGGACTATCATTGTGTATGTTAAGCGTTTTACGAAAAGTAGACAGTTTTCCTAGAAGTATACCCAGGAATCTTAAAGGTTTAAATTGAGCCATTCAGAAAACGCCAGTCTAATCAGAATCACCTATAAATATAAACAGAATTCTCATCATTTATCATGCTCATACACATATTCTGAGCTTCTAAACAGCAATTCATAACGTTGGAAGCACTTTCTGTGGATAAACACCATCTAGAGTAGCCGGAATTGTAAACATTATCATTACTCTCTTCATTTGAGAGTTTTCTACCTCTAATCTCGGTGATTGAACTAGGCCATCAGGATAGAACGGCTCTATTTACCCCTATTTAAAGTGTTTCTCACATGTTTCTAATCATTTCGGGGACTCTCATTGTGTATTTTAAGAGTATTACCAAAAGTAGACAGTTTTCCTGAAAGTATACACAGGAATCTCCTAGATATAAACTGTGCCATTCAGAAAACGCCAGGCAATTCAGCCTCAGTTGTAAATATAAACAGTATTCTCTTCATTTATCAGCTTCATACCCATATTCTAGCTTTATAAACTGCAATTCTTAATATTTGAAAGCTCATTCTTCGGAAATACATCATCTAAAGTAGCCAGAATGGTAAACATTATCTGTACTCTCGTCATTATGCAGCATTCTATCTCTAATCTCCGTGATTGAACATGAATATAAACAGAGAACAGCGCTATGTACCAGCATTTCAAGTGTATCTTACATGTTTCTAATCATTTCTCGGGACTATCATTGTGTATGTGAAGAGTTTTTCCAAAGGTAGACAGTTTTCCTACAAGTATTTACAGGAATCTTCAAGGTTTAAATTGAGTCATTCAGTAAACGCCAGTCTAATCATAATCACCTGTAAATATAAACAGTATTCTCTTCATTTATCAGCTTCACACATATTCTGAGCTTTATAAATGGAAATTCTTAATATTTGAAACCACTTTCTTTGGAAAAACATTATCTAATGTAGCCAGAATGGTAAAAATTATCTGTACTCTCGTCATTTCGCAGCATTCTACCTCTAATCTCCGTGATTGAACATGAACATAAAGATAGATCGGCTCTATGTACCACCATTCAAAGTGTTTCCTACATGTTTCTAATCATTTCCCAAGACTATCATTGTGTATTTTTACAGTTTTTCAAAATTAGACAGTTTTCCCAGAAGTATATACATGAATCTTCAGGATTTAAAGTGTTTCATTCAGAAAACGCCAGTCTAATCATAGTCACCTGTAAATATAAACAGTATTCTCTTCATTTATCAGCTTCACACATATTCTGAGCTTTATAAATGGAAATTCTCAATGTTTGAGAGCACTTTCTTTGGAAAAACATCATCTAAAGTAGCCAGAATGGTAAACATTATCTGTACTCTCGTCATTTCGCAGCATTCTACCTCTAATCTCCGTGATTGAACATGAACATAAAGATAGAACGGCTCTATGTACCACCATTCAAAGTGTTTCCTACATGTTTCTAATCATTTCCCAGGACTATCATTATGTATTTTTACAGTTTTTCAAAATTAGATAGTTTTCCCAGAAGTATATACATGAATCTTCAGGATTTAAAGTGTTTCATTCAGAAAACGCCAGTCTAATCATAGTCACCTGTAAATATAAACAGTATTCTCTTCATTTATCAGCTTCACACATATTCTGAGCTTTATAAATGGAAATTCTCAATTTTTGAAAGCTCTTTCTTTGGAAAAACATCATCTAAAGTAGCCAGAATGGTAAACATTATCTGTACTCTCGTCATTTCGCAGCATTCTACCTCTAATCTCCCCGATTGAACATGAACATAAAGATAGAACAGCTCTATGTACCAGCATTTCAAGTGTTTCTTACATGTTTCTAATCATTTCTCGGGACTATCATTGTGTATGTTAAGCGTTTTACGAAAAGTAGACAGTTTTCCTAGAAGTATACCCAGGAATCTTAAAGGTTTAAATTGAGCCATTCAGAAAACGCCAGTCTAATCAGAATCACCTGTAAATATAAACAGTATTCTCTTCATTTATCATCCTCATACACATATTCTGAGCTTCTAAACAGCAATTCATAACGTTGGAAGCACTTTCTGTGGATAAACACCATCTAGAGCAGCCGGAATTGTAAACATTATCATTACTCTCTTCATTTGAGAGTTTTCTACCTCTAATCTCGGTGATTGAACTAGGCCATCAGGATAGAACGGCTCTATTTACCCCTATTTAAAGTGTTTCTCACATGTTTCTAATCATTTCGGGGACTCTCATTGTGTATTTTAAGAGTATTACCAAAAGTAGACAGTTTTCCTGAAAGTATACACAGGAATCTCCTAGATATAAACTGTGCCATTCAGAAAACGCCAGGCAATTCAGCCTCAGTTGTAAATATAAACAGTATTCTCTTCATTTATCAGCTTCATACCCATATTCTAGCTTTATAAACTGCAATTCTTAATATTTGAAAGCTCATTCTTCGGAAATACATCATCTAAAGTAGCCAGAATGGTAAACATTATCTGTACTCTCGTCATTATGCAGCATTCTATCTCTAATCTCCGTGATTGAACATGAATATAAACAGAGAACAGCGCTATGTACCAGAATTTCAAGTGTTTCTTACATGTTTCTAATCATTTCTCGGGACTGTCATTGTGTATGTGAAGAGTTTTACCAAAGGTGGACAGTTTTCCTACAAGTATTTACAGGAATCTTCAAGGTTTAAATTGAGTCATTCAGTAAACACCAGTCTAATCATAATCACCTGTAAATATAAACAGTATTCTCTTCATTTATCGGCTTCACACATATTCTGAGCTTTATAAATGGAAATTCTTAATATTTGAAAGCACTTTCTTTGGAAAAACATTATCTAATGTAGCCAGAATGGTAAAAATTATCTGTACTCTCGTCATTTCGCAGCATTCTACCTCTAATCTCCGTGATTGAACATGAACATAAAGATAGAACGGCTCTATGTACCACCATTCAAAGTGTTTCCTACATGTTTCTAATCATTTCCCAGGACTATCATTGTGTATTTTTACAGTTTTTCAAAATTAGACAGTTTTCCCTGAAGTATATACATGAATCTTCAGGATTTAAAGTGTTTCATTCAGAAAACGCCAGTCTAATCATAGTCACCTGTAAATATAAACAGTATTCTCTTCATTTATCAGCTTCACACATATTCTGAGCTTTATAAATGGAAATTCTCAATGTTTGAAAGCACTTTCTTTGGAAAAACATCATCTAAAGTAGCCAGAATGGTAAACATTATCTGTACTCTCGTCATTTCGCAGCATTCTACCTCTAATCTCCCCGATTGAACATGAACATAAAGATAGAACAGCTCTATGTACCAGCATTTCAAGTGTTTCTTACATGTTTCTAATCATTTCTCGGGACTATCATTGTGTATGTTAAGCGTTTTACGAAAAGTAGACAGTTTTCCTAGAAGTATACCCAGGAATCTTAAAGGTTTAAATTGAGCCATTCAGAAAACGCCAGTCTAATCAGAATCACCTGTAAATATAAACAGTATTCTCTTCATTTATCATCCTCATACACATATTCTGAGCTTCTAAACAGCAATTCAAAACGTTGGAAGCACTTTCTGTGGAAAAACACCATCTAGAGTAGCGGGAATTGTAAACATTATCATTACTCTCTTCATTTGAGAGTTTTCTACCTCTAATCTCGGTGATTGAACTAGGCCATCAGGATAGAACGGCTCTATTTACCCCTATTTAAAGTGTTTCTCACATGTTTCTAATCATTTCGGGGACTATCATTGTGTATTTTAAGAGTATTACCAAAAGTAGACAGTTTTCCTGAAAGTATACACAGGAATCTCCTAGATCTAAACTGTGCCATTCAGAAAACGCCAGGCAATTCAGCCTCAGTTGTAAATATAAACAGTATTCTCTTCATTTATCAGCTTCATACCCATATTCTAGCTTTATAAACTGCAATTCTTAATATTTGAAAGCTCATTCTTCGGAAATACATCATCTAAAGTAGCCAGAATGGTAAACCTTATCTGTACTCTCGTCATTATGCAGCATTCTATCTCTAATCTCCGTGATTGAACATGAATATAAACAGAGAACAGCGCTATGTACCAGCATTTCAAGTGTTTCTTACATGTTTCTAATCATTTCTCGGGACTGTCATTGTGTATGTGAAGAGTTTTACCAAAGGTAGACAGTTTTCCTACAAGTATTTACAGGAATCTTCAAGGTTTAAATTGAGTCATTCAGTAAACGCCAGTCTAATCATAATCACCTGTAAATATAAACAGTATTCTCTTCATTTATCAGCTTCACACATATTCTGAGCTTTATAAATGGAAATTCTTAATATTTGAAAGCACTTTCTTTGGAAAAACATTATCTAATTTAGCCAGAATGGTAAAAATTATCTGTACTCTCGTCATTTCGCAGCATTCTACCTCTAATCTCCGTGATTGAACATGAACATAAAGATAGAACGGCTCTATGTACCACCATTCAAAGTGTTTCCTACATGTTTCTAATCATTTCCCAGGACTATCATTGTGTATTTTTAGAGTTTTTCAAAATTAGACAGTTTTACCAGAAGTATATACATGAATCTTCAGGATTTAAAGTGTTTCATTCAGAAAACGCCAGTCTAATCATAGTCACCTGTAAATATAAACAGTATTCTCTTCATTTATCAGCTTCACACATATTCTGAGCTTTATAAATGGAAATTCTCAATGTTTGAAAGCACTTTCTTTGGAAAAACATCATCTAAAGTAGCCAGAATGGTAAACATTATCTGTACTCTCGTCATTTCGCAGCATTCTACCTCTAATCTCCCCGATTGAACATGAACATAAAGATAGAACAGCTCTATGTACCAGCATTTCAAGTGTTTCTTACATGTTTCTAATCATTTCTCGGGACTATCATTGTGTATGTTAAGCGTTTTACGAAAAGTAGACAGTTTTCCTAGAAGTATACCCAGGAATCTTAAAGGTTTAAATTGAGCCATTCAGAAAACGCCAGTCTAATCAGAATCACCTGTAAATATAAACAGTATTCTCTTCAATTATCATCCTCATACACATATTCTGAGCTTCTAAACAGCAATTCATAACGTTGGAAGCACTTTCTGTGGATAAACACCATCTAGAGTAGCCGGAATTGTAAACATTATCATTACTCTCTTCATTTGAGAGTTTTCTACCTCTAATCTCGGTGATTGAAGTAGGCCATCAGGATAGAACGGCTCTATTTACCCCTATTTAAAGTGTTTCTCACATGTTTCTAATCATTTCGGGGACTCTCATTGTGTATTTTAAGAGTATTACCAAAAGTAGACAGTTTTCCTGAAAGTATACACAGGAATCTCCTAGATATAAACTGTGCCATTCAGAAAACGCCAGGCAATTCAGCCTCAGTTGTAAATATAAACAGTATTCTCTTCATTTATCAGCTTCATACCCATATTCTAGCTTTATAAACTGCAATTCTTAATATTTGAAAGCTCATTCTTCGGAAATACATCATCTAAAGTAGCCAGAATGGTAAACATTATCTGTACTCTCGTCATTATGCAGCATTCTATCTCTAATCTCCGTGATTGAACATGAATATAAACAGAGAACAGCGCTATGTACCAGCATTTCAAGTGTTTCTTACATGTTTCTAATCATTTCTCGGGACTATCATTGTGTATGTGAAGAGTTTTACCAAAGGTAGACAGTTTTCCTACAAGTATTTACAGGAATCTTCAAGGTTTAAATTGAGTCATTCAGTAAACGCCAGTCTAATCATAATCACCTGTAAATATAAACAGTATTCTCTTCATTTATCAGCTTCACACATATTCTAGGCTTTATAAATGGAAATTCTTAATATTTGAAAGCACTTTCTTTGGAAAAACATTATCTAATGTAGCCAGAATGGTAAAAATTATCTGTACTCTCGTCATTTCGCAGCATTCTACCTCTAATCTCCGTGATTGAACATGAACATACAGATAGATCGGCTCTATGTACCACCATTCAAAGTGTTTCCTACATGTTTCTAATCATTTCCCAGGACTATCATTGTGTATTTTTACAGTTTTTCAAAATTAGACAGTTTTCCCAGAAGTATATACATGAATCTTCAGGATTTAAAGTGTTTCATTCAGAAAACGCCAGTCTAATCATAGTCAACTGTAAATATAAACAGTATTCTCTTCATTTATCAGCTTCACACATATTCTGAGCTTTATAAATGGAAATTCTCAATGTTTGAAAGCACTTTCTTTGGAAAAACATCATGTAAAGTAGCCAGAATGGTAAACATTATCTGTACTCTCGTCATTTCGCAGCATTCTACCTCTAATCTCCCCGATTGAACATGAACATAAAGATAGAACAGCTCTATGTACCAGCATTTCAAGTGTTTCTTACATGTTTCTAATCATTTCGGGGACTCTCATTGTGTATTTTAAGAGTATTACCAAAAGTAGACAGTTTTCCTGAAAGTATACACAGGAATCTCCTAGATATAAACTGTGCCATTCAGAAAACGCCAGGCAATTCAGCCTCAGTTGTAAATATAAACAGTATTCTCTTCATTTATCAGCTTCACACATATTCTGAGCTTTATAAATGGAAATTCTTAATATTTGAAAGCACTTTCTTTGGAAAAACATTATCTAATGTAGCCAGAATGGTAAAAATTATCTGTACTCTCGTCATTTCGCAGCATTCTACCTCTAATCTCCGTGATTGAACATGAACATACAGATAGATCGGCTCTATGTACCACCATTCAAAGTGTTTCCTACATGTTTCTAATCATTTCCCAGGACTATCATTGTGTATTTTTACAGTTTTTCAAAATTAGACAGTTTTCCCAGAAGTATATACATGAATCTTCAGGATTTAAAGTGTTTCATTCAGAAAACGCCAGTCTAATCATAGTCAACTGTAAATATAAACAGTATTCTCTTCATTTATCAGCTTCACACATATTCTGAGCTTTATAAATGGAAATTCTCAATGTTTGAAAGCACTTTCTTTGGAAAAACATCATCTAAAGTAGCCAGAATGGTAAACATTATCTGTACTCTCGTCATTTCGCAGCATTCTACCTCTAATCTCCCCGATTGAACATGAACATAAAGATAGAACAGCTCTATGTACCAGCATTTCAAGTGTTTCTTACATGTTTCTAATCATTTCTCGGGACTATCATTGTGTATGTTAAGCGTTTTACGAAAAGTAGACAGTTTTCCTAGAAGTATACCCAGGAATCTTAAAGGTTTAAATTGAGCCATTCAGAAAACGCCAGTCTAATCAGAATCACCTGTAAATATAAACAGTATTCTCTTCATTTATCATCCTCATACACATATTCTGAGCTTCTAAACAGCAATTCATAACGTTGGAAGCACTTTCTGTGGAAAAACACCATCTAGAGTAGCTGGAATTGTAAACATTATCATTACTCTCTTCATTTTTAGAGTTTTCTACCTCTAATCTCGGTGATTGAACTAGGCCATCAGGATAGAACGGCTCTATTTACCCCTACTTAAAGTGTTTCTCACATGTTTCTAATCATTTCGGGGACTATCATTGTGTATTTTAAGAGTATTACCAAAAGTAGACAGTTTTCCTGAAAGTATACACAGGAATCTCCTAGATATAAACTGTGCCATTCAGAAAATGCCAGGCAATTCAGCCTCAGTTGTAAATATAAACAGTATTCTCTTCATTTATCAGCTTCATACCCATACTCTAGCTTTATAAACTGTAATTCTTAATATTTGAAAGCTCATTCTTCGGAAATACATCATCTAAAGTAGCCAGAATGGTAAACATTATCTGTACTCTCGTCATTATGCAGCATTCTATCTCTAATCTCCGTGATTGAACATGAATATAAACAGAGAACAGCGCTATGTACCAGCATTTCAAGTGTTTCTTACATGTTTCTAATCATTTCTCGGGACTGTCATTGTGTATGTGTAGAGTTTTACCAAAGGTAGACAGTTTTCCTACAAGTATTTACAGGAATCTTCAAGGTTTAAATTGAGTCATTCAGTAAACGCCAGTCTAATCATAATCACCTGTAAATATAAACAGTATTCTCTTCATTTATCAGCTTCACACATATTCTGAGCTTTATAAATGGAAATTCTTAATATTTGAAAGCACTTTCTTTGGAAAAACATTATCCAATGTAGCCAGAATGGTAAAAATTATCTGTACTCTCGTCATTTCGCAGCATTCTACCTCTAATCTCCGTGATTGAACATGAACATAAAGATAGAACGGCTCTATGTACCACCATTCAAAGTGTTTCCTACATGTTTCTAATCATTTCCCAGGACTATCATTGTGTATTTTTACAGTTTTTCAAAATTAGACAGTTTTCCCAGAAGTATATACATGAATCTTCAGGATTTAAAGTGTTTCATTCAGAAAACGCCAGTCTAATCATAGTCACCTGTAAATATAAACAGTATTCTCTTCATTTATCAGCTTCACACATATTCTGAGCTTTATAAATGGAAATTCTCAATGTTTGAAAGCACTTTCTTTGGAAAAACATCATCTAAAGTAGCCAGAATGGTAAACATTATCTGTACTCTCGTCATTTCGCAGCATTCTACCTCTAATCTCCGTGATTGAACATGAACATAAAGATAGAACGGCTCTATGTACCACCATTCAAAGTGTTTCCTACATGTTTCTAATCATTTCCCAGGACTATCATTGTGTATTTTTACAGTTTTTCAAAATTAGACAGTTTTCCCAGAAGTATATACATGAATCTTCAGGATTTAAAGTGTTTCATTCAGAAAACGCCAGTCTAATCATCGTCACCTGTAAATATAAACAGTATTCTCTTCATTTATCAGCTTCACACATATTCTGAGCTTTATAAATGGAAATTCTCAATGTTTGAAAGCACTTTCTTTGGAAAAACATCATCTAAAGTAGCCAGAATGGTAAACATTATCTGTACTCTCGTCATTATGCAGCATTCTATCTCTAATCTCCGTGATTGAACATGAATATAAACAGAGAACAGCGCTATGTACCAGCATTTCAAGTGTTTCTTACATGTTTCTAATCATTTCTCGGGACTGTCATTGTGTATGTGAAGAGTTTTACCAAAGGTAGACAGTTTTCCTACAAGTATTTACAGGAATCTTCAAGGTTTAAATTGAGTCATTCAGTAAACGCCAGTCTAATCATAATCACCTGTAAATATAAACAGTATTCTCTTCATTTATCAGCTTCACACATATTCTGAGCTTTATAAATGGAAATTCTTAATATTTGAAAGCACTTTCTTTGGAAAAACATTATCTAATTTAGCCAGAATGGTAAAAATTATCTGTACTCTCGTCATTTCGCAGCATTCTACCTCTAATCTCCGTGATTGAACATGAACATAAAGATAGAACGGCTCTATGTACCACCATTCAAAGTGTTTCCTACATGTTTCTAATCATTTCCCAGGACTATCATTGTGTATTTTTAGAGTTTTTCAAAATTAGACAGTTTTACCAGAAGTATATACATGAATCTTCAGGATTTAAAGTGTTTCATTCAGAAAACGCCAGTCTAATCATAGTCACCTGTAAATATAAACAGTATTCTCTTCATTTATCAGCTTCACACATATTCTGAGCTTTATAAATGGAAATTCTCAATGTTTGAAAGCACTTTCTTTGGAAAAACATCATCTAAAGTAGCCAGAATGGTAAACATTATCTGTACTCTCGTCATTTCGCAGCATTCTACCTCTAATCTCCCCGATTGAACATGAACATAAAGATAGAACAGCTCTATGTACCAGCATTTCAAGTGTTTCTTACATGTTTCTAATCATTTCTCGGGACTATCATTGTGTATGTTAAGCGTTTTACGAAAAGTAGACAGTTTTCCTAGAAGTATACCCAGGAATCTTAAAGGTTTAAATTGAGCCATTCAGAAAACGCCAGTCTAATCAGAATCACCTGTAAATATAAACAGTATTCTCTTCAATTATCATCCTCATACACATATTCTGAGCTTCTAAACAGCAATTCATAACGTTGGAAGCACTTTCTGTGGATAAACACCATCTAGAGTAGCCGGAATTGTAAACATTATCATTACTCTCTTCATTTGAGAGTTTTCTACCTCTAATCTCGGTGATTGAAGTAGGCCATCAGGATAGAACGGCTCTATTTACCCCTATTTAAAGTGTTTCTCACATGTTTCTAATCATTTCGGGGACTCTCATTGTGTATTTTAAGAGTATTACCAAAAGTAGACAGTTTTCCTGAAAGTATACACAGGAATCTCCTAGATATAAACTGTGCCATTCAGAAAACGCCAGGCAATTCAGCCTCAGTTGTAAATATAAACAGTATTCTCTTCATTTATCAGCTTCATACCCATATTCTAGCTTTATAAACTGCAATTCTTAATATTTGAAAGCTCATTCTTCGGAAATACATCATCTAAAGTAGCCAGAATGGTAAACATTATCTGTACTCTCGTCATTATGCAGCATTCTATCTCTAATCTCCGTGATTGAACATGAATATAAACAGAGAACAGCGCTATGTACCAGCATTTCAAGTGTTTCTTACATGTTTCTAATCATTTCTCGGGACTATCATTGTGTATGTGAAGAGTTTTACCAAAGGTAGACAGTTTTCCTACAAGTATTTACAGGAATCTTCAAGGTTTAAATTGAGTCATTCAGTAAACGCCAGTCTAATCATAATCACCTGTAAATATAAACAGTATTCTCTTCATTTATCAGCTTCACACATATTCTAGGCTTTATAAATGGAAATTCTTAATATTTGAAAGCACTTTCTTTGGAAAAACATTATCTAATGTAGCCAGAATGGTAAAAATTATCTGTACTCTCGTCATTTCGCAGCATTCTACCTCTAATCTCCGTGATTGAACATGAACATACAGATAGATCGGCTCTATGTACCACCATTCAAAGTGTTTCCTACATGTTTCTAATCATTTCCCAGGACTATCATTGTGTATTTTTACAGTTTTTCAAAATTAGACAGTTTTCCCAGAAGTATATACATGAATCTTCAGGATTTAAAGTGTTTCATTCAGAAAACGCCAGTCTAATCATAGTCAACTGTAAATATAAACAGTATTCTCTTCATTTATCAGCTTCACACATATTCTGAGCTTTATAAATGGAAATTCTCAATGTTTGAAAGCACTTTCTTTGGAAAAACATCATGTAAAGTAGCCAGAATGGTAAACATTATCTGTACTCTCGTCATTTCGCAGCATTCTACCTCTAATCTCCCCGATTGAACATGAACATAAAGATAGAACAGCTCTATGTACCAGCATTTCAAGTGTTTCTTACATGTTTCTAATCATTTCGGGGACTCTCATTGTGTATTTTAAGAGTATTACCAAAAGTAGACAGTTTTCCTGAAAGTATACACAGGAATCTCCTAGATATAAACTGTGCCATTCAGAAAACGCCAGGCAATTCAGCCTCAGTTGTAAATATAAACAGTATTCTCTTCATTTATCAGCTTCACACATATTCTGAGCTTTATAAATGGAAATTCTTAATATTTGAAAGCACTTTCTTTGGAAAAACATTATCTAATGTAGCCAGAATGGTAAAAATTATCTGTACTCTCGTCATTTCGCAGCATTCTACCTCTAATCTCCGTGATTGAACATGAACATACAGATAGATCGGCTCTATGTACCACCATTCAAAGTGTTTCCTACATGTTTCTAATCATTTCCCAGGACTATCATTGTGTATTTTTACAGTTTTTCAAAATTAGACAGTTTTCCCAGAAGTATATACATGAATCTTCAGGATTTAAAGTGTTTCATTCAGAAAACGCCAGTCTAATCATAGTCAACTGTAAATATAAACAGTATTCTCTTCATTTATCAGCTTCACACATATTCTGAGCTTTATAAATGGAAATTCTCAATGTTTGAAAGCACTTTCTTTGGAAAAACATCATCTAAAGTAGCCAGAATGGTAAACATTATCTGTACTCTCGTCATTTCGCAGCATTCTACCTCTAATCTCCCCGATTGAACATGAACATAAAGATAGAACAGCTCTATGTACCAGCATTTCAAGTGTTTCTTACATGTTTCTAATCATTTCTCGGGACTATCATTGTGTATGTTAAGCGTTTTACGAAAAGTAGACAGTTTTCCTAGAAGTATACCCAGGAATCTTAAAGGTTTAAATTGAGCCATTCAGAAAACGCCAGTCTAATCAGAATCACCTGTAAATATAAACAGTATTCTCTTCATTTATCATCCTCATACACATATTCTGAGCTTCTAAACAGCAATTCATAACGTTGGAAGCACTTTCTGTGGAAAAACACCATCTAGAGTAGCTGGAATTGTAAACATTATCATTACTCTCTTCATTTTTAGAGTTTTCTACCTCTAATCTCGGTGATTGAACTAGGCCATCAGGATAGAACGGCTCTATTTACCCCTACTTAAAGTGTTTCTCACATGTTTCTAATCATTTCGGGGACTATCATTGTGTATTTTAAGAGTATTACCAAAAGTAGACAGTTTTCCTGAAAGTATACACAGGAATCTCCTAGATATAAACTGTGCCATTCAGAAAATGCCAGGCAATTCAGCCTCAGTTGTAAATATAAACAGTATTCTCTTCATTTATCAGCTTCATACCCATATTCTAGCTTTATAAACTGCAATTCTTAATATTTGAAAGCTCATTCTTCGGAAATACATCATCTAAAGTAGCCAGAATGGTAAACATTATCTGTACTCTCGTCATTATGCAGCATTCTATCTCTAATCTCCGTGATTGAACATGAATATAAACAGAGAACAGCGCTATGTACCAGCATTTCAAGTGTTTCTTACATGTTTCTAATCATTTCTCGGGACTGTCATTGTGTATGTGTAGAGTTTTACCAAAGGTAGACAGTTTTCCTACAAGTATTTACAGGAATCTTCAAGGTTTAAATTGAGTCATTCAGTAAACGCCAGTCTAATCATAATCACCTGTAAATATAAACAGTATTCTCTTCATTTATCAGCTTCACACATATTCTGAGCTTTATAAATGGAAATTCTTAATATTTGAAAGCACTTTCTTTGGAAAAACATTATCCAATGTAGCCAGAATGGTAAAAATTATCTGTACTCTCGTCATTTCGCAGCATTCTACCTCTAATCTCCGTGATTGAACATGAACATAAAGATAGAACGGCTCTATGTACCACCATTCAAAGTGTTTCCTACATGTTTCTAATCATTTCCCAGGACTATCATTGTGTATTTTTACAGTTTTTCAAAATTAGACAGTTTTCCCAGAAGTATATACATGAATCTTCAGGATTTAAAGTGTTTCATTCAGAAAACGCCAGTCTAATCATAGTCACCTGTAAATATAAACAGTATTCTCTTCATTTATCAGCTTCACACATATTCTGAGCTTTATAAATGGAAATTCTCAATGTTTGAAAGCACTTTCTTTGGAAAAAACATCATCTAAAGTAGCCAGAATGGTAAACATTATCTGTACTCTCGTCATTTCGCAGCATTCTACCTCTAATCTCCGTGATTGAACATGAACATAAAGATAGAACGGCTCTATGTACCACCATTCAAAGTGTTTCCTACATGTTTCTAATCATTTCCCAGGACTATCATTGTGTATTTTTACAGTTTTTCAAAATTAGACAGTTTTCCCAGAAGTATATACATGAATCTTCAGGATTTAAAGTGTTTCATTCAGAAAACGCCAGTCTAATCATCGTCACCTGTAAATATAAACAGTATTCTCTTCATTTATCAGCTTCACACATATTCTGAGCTTTATAAATGGAAATTCTCAATGTTTGAAAGCACTTTCTTTGGAAAAACATCATCTAAAGTAGCCAGAATGGTAAACATTATCTGTACTCTCGTCATTTCGCAGCATTCTACCTCTAATCTCCCCGATTGAACATGAACATAAAGATAGAACAGCTCTATGTACCAGCATTTCAAGTGTTTCTTACATGTTTCTAATCATTTCTCGGGACTATCATTGTGTATGTTAAGCGTTTTACGAAAAGTAGACAGTTTTCCTAGAAGTATACCCAGGAATCTTAAAGGTTTAAATTGAGCCATTCAGAAAACGCCAGTCTAATCAGAATCACCTGTAAATATAAACAGTATTCTCTTCATTTATCATCCTCATACACATATTCTGAGCTTCTAAACAGCAATTCATAACGTTGGAAGCACTTTCTGTGGATAAACACCATCTAGAGTAGCCGGAATTGTAAACATTATCATTACTCTCTTCATTTGAGAGTTTTCTACCTCTAATCTCGGTGATTGAAGTAGGCCATCAGGATAGAACGGCTCTATTTACCCCTATTTAAAGTGTTTCTCACATGTTTCTAATCATTTCGGGGACTCTCATTGTGTATTTTAAGAGTATTACCAAAAGTAGACAGTTTTCCTGAAAGTATACACAGGAATCTCCTAGATATAAACTGTGCCATTCAGAAAACGCCAGGCAATTCAGCCTCAGTTGTAAATATAAACAGTATTCTCTTCATTTATCAGCTTCATACCCATATTCTAGCTTTATAAACTGCAATTCTTAATATTTGAAAGCTCATTCTTCGGAAATACATCATCTAAAGTAGCCAGAATGGTAAACATTATCTGTACTCTCGTCATTATGCAGCATTCTATCTCTAATCTCCGTGATTGAACATGAATATAAACATAGAACAGCGCTATGTACCAGCATTTCAAGTGTATCTTACATGTTTCTAATCATTTCTCGGGACTATCATTGTGTATGTGAAGAGTTTTTCCAAAGGTAGACAGTTTTCCTACAAGTATTTACAGGAATCTTCAAGGTTTAAATTGAGTCATTCAGTAAACGCCAGTCTAATCATAATCACCTGTAAATATAAACAGTATTCTCTTCATTTATCAGCTTCACACATATTCTGAGCTTTACAAATGGAAATTCTTAATATTTGAAACCACTTTCTTTGGAAAAACATTATCTAATGTAGCCAGAATGGTAAAAATTATCTGTACTCTCGTCATTTCGCAGCATTCTACCTCTAATCTCCGTGATTGAACATGAACATAAAGATAGATCGGCTCTATGTACCACCATTCAAAGTGTTTCCTACATGTTTCTAATCATTTCCCAAGACTATCATTGTGTATTTTTACAGTTTTTCAAAATTAGACAGTTTTCCCAGAAGTATATACATGAATCTTCAGGATTTAAAGTGTTTCATTCAGAAAACGCCAGTCTAATCATAGTCACCTGTAAATATAAACAGTATTCTCTTCATTTATCAGCTTCACACATATTCTGAGCTTTATAAATGGAAATTCTCAATGTTTGAAAGCACTTTCTTTGGAAAAACATCATCTAAAGTAGCCAGAATGGTAAACATTATCTGTATTCTCGTCATTTCGCAGCATTCTACCTCTAATCTCCGTGATTGAACATGAACATAAAGATAGAACGGCTCTATGTACCACCATTCAAAGTGTTTCCTACATGTTTCTAATCATTTCCCAGGACTTTCATTGTGTATTTTTACAGTTTTTCAAAATTAGACAGTTTTCCCAGAAGTATATACATGAATCTTCAGGATTTAAAGTGTTTCATTCAGAAAACGCCAGTCTAATCATAGTCACCTGTAAATATAAACAGTATTCTCTTCATTTATCAGCTTCACACATATTCTGAGCTTTATAAATGGAAATTCTCAATTTTTGAAAGCTCTTTCTTTGGAAAAACATCATCTAAAGTAGCCAGAATGGTAAACATTATCTGTACTCTCGTCATTTCGCAGCATTCTACCTCTAATCTCCCCGATTGAACATGAACATAAAGATAGAACAGCTCTATGTACCAGCATTTCAAGTGTTTCTTACATGTTTCTAATCTTTTCTCGGGACTATCATTGTGTATGTTAAGCGTTTTACGAAAAGTAGACAGTTTTCCTAGAAGTATAGCCAGGAATCTTAAAGGTTTAAATTGAGCCATTCAGAAAACGCCAGTCTAATCAGAATCACCTGTAAATATAAACAGTATTCTCTTCATTTATCATCCTCATACACATATTCTGAGCTTCTAAACAGCAATTCATAACATTGGAAGCACTTTCTGTGGATAAACACCATGTAGAGCAGCCGGAATTGTAAACATTATCATTACTCTCTTCATTTGAGAGTTTTCTACCTCTAATCTCGGTGATTGAACTAGGCCATCAGGATAGAACGGCTCTATTTACCCCTATTTAAAGTGTTTCTCACATGTTTCTAATCATTTCGGGGACTCTCATTGTGTATTTTAAGAGTATTACAAAAGTAGACAGTTTTCCTGAAAGTATGCACAGGAATCTCCTAGATATAAACTGTGCCATTCAGAAAACGCCAGGCAATTCAGCCTCAGTTGTAAATATAAACAGTATTCTCTTCATTTATCAGCTTCATACCCATATTCTAACTTTATAAACTGCAATTCTTAATATTTGAAAGCTCATTCTTCGGAAATACATCATCTAAAGTAGCCAGAATGGTAAACATTATCTGTACTCTTGTCATTATGCAGCATTCTATCTCTAATCTCCGTGATTGAACATGAATATAAACAGAGAACAGCGCTATGTACCAGAATTTCAAGTGTTTCTTACATGTTTCTAATCATTTCTCGGGACTGTCACTGTGTATGTGCAGAGTTTTACCAAAGGTGGACAGTTTTCCTACAAGTATTTACAGGAATCTTCAAGGTTTAAATTGAGTCATTCAGTAAACGCCAGTCTAATCATAATCACCTGTAAATATAAACAGTATTCTCTTCATTTATCAGCTTCACACATATTCTGAGCTTTATAAATGGAAATTCTTAATATTTGAAACCACTTTCTTTGGAAAAACATTATCTAATGTAGCCAGAATGGTAAAAATTATCTGTACTCTCGTCATTTCGCAGCATTCTACCTCTAATCTCCGTGATTGAACATGAACATAAAGATAGATCGGCTCTATGTACCACCATTCAAAGTGTTTCCTACATGTTTCTAATCATTTCCCAAGACTATCATTGTGTATTTTTACAGTTTTTCAAAATTAGACAGTTTTCCCAGAAGTATATACATGAATCTTCAGGATTTAAAGTGTTTCATTCAGAAAACGCCAGTCTAATCATAGTCACCTGTAAATATAAACAGTATTCTCTTCATTTATCAGCTTCACACATATTCTGAGCTTTATAAATGGAAATTCTCAATGTTTGAAAGCACTTTCTTTGGAAAAACATCATCTAAAGTAGCCAGAATGGTAAACATTATCTGTACTCTCGTCATTTCGCAGCATTCTACCTCTAATCTCCGTGATTGAACATGAACATAAAGATAGAACGGCTCTATGTACCACCATTCAAAGTGTTTCCTACATGTTTCTAATCATTTCCCAGGACTATCATTGTGTATTTTTACAGTTTTTCAAAATTAGACAGTTTTCCCAGAAGTATATACATGAATCTTCAGGATTTAAAGTGTTTCATTCAGAAAACGCCAGTCTAATCATAGTCACCTGTAAATATAAACAGTATTCTCTTCATTTATCAGCTTCACACATATTCTGATCTTTATAAATGGAAATTCTCAATGTTTGAAAGCACTTTCTTTGGAAAAACATCATCTAAAGTAGCCAGAATGGTAAACATTATCTGTACTCTCGTCATTTCGCAGCATTCTACCTCTAATCTCCCCGATTGAACATGAACATAAAGATAGAACAGCTCTATGTACCAGCATTTCAAGTGTTTCTTACATGTTTCTAATCATTTCTCGGGACTATCATTGTGTATGTTAAGCGTTTTACGAAAAGTAGACAGTTTTCCTAGAAGTATACCCAGGAATCTTAAAGGTTTAAATTGAGCCATTCAGAAAACGCCAGTCTAATCAGAATCACCTGTAAATATAAACAGTATTCTCTTCATTTATCATCCTCATACACATATTCTGAGCTTCTAAACAGCAATTCATAACGTTGGAAGCACTTTCTGTGGATAAACACCATCTAGAGTAGCCGGAATTGTAAACATTATCATTACTCTCTTCATTTGAGAGTTTTCTACCTCTAATCTCGGTGATTGAACTAGGCCATCAGGATAGAACGGCTCTATTTACCCCTATTTAAAGTGTTTCTCACATGTTTCTAATAATTTCGGGGACTCTCATTGTGTATTTTAAGAGTATTACCAAAAGTAGACAGTTTTCCTGAAAGTATACACAGGAATCTCCTAGATATAAACTGTGCCATTCAGAAAACGCCAGGCAATTCAGCCTCAGTTGTAAATATAAACAGTATTCTCTTCATTTATCAGCTTCATACCCATATTCTAGCTTTATAAACTGCAATTCTTAATATTTGAAAGCTCATTCTTCGGAAATACATCATCTAAAGTAGCCAGAATGGTAAACATTATCTGTACTCTCGTCATTATGCAGCATTCTATCTCTAATCTCCGTGATTGAACATGAATATAAACAGAGAACAGCGCTATGTACCAGCATTTCAAGTGTATCTTACATGTTTCTAATCATTTCTCGGGACTATCATTGTGTATGTGAAGAGTTTTTCCAAAGATAGACAGTTTTCCTACAAGTATTTACAGGAATCTTCAAGGTTTAAATTGAGTCATTCAGTAAACGCCAGTCTAATCATAATCACCTGTAAATATAAACAGTATTCTCTTCATTTATCAGCTTCACACATATTCTGAGCTTTATAAATGGAAATTCTTAATATTTGAAACCACTTTCTTTGGAAAAACATTATCTAATGTAGCCAGAATGGTAAAAATTATCTGTACTCTCGTCATTTCGCAGCATTCTACCTCTAATCTCCGTGATTGAACATGAACATAAAGATAGATCGGCTCTATGTACCACCATTCAAAGTGTTTCCTACATGTTTCTAATCATTTCCCAAGACTATCATTGTGTATTTTTATAGTTTTTCAAAATTAGACAGTTTTCCCAGAAGTATATACATGAATCTTCAGGATTTAAAGTGTTTCATTCAGAAAACGCCAGTCTAATCATAGTCACCTGTAAATATAAACAGTATTCTCTTCATTTATCAGCTTCACACATATTCTGAGCTTTATAAATGGAAATTCTCAATGTTTGAAAGCACTTTCTTTGGAAAAACATCATCTAAAGTAGCCAGAATGGTAAACATTATCTGTACTCTCGTCATTTCGCAGCATTCTACCTCTAATCTCCGTGATTGAACATGAACATAAAGATAGAACGGCTCTATGTACCACCATTCAAAGTGTTTCCTACATGTTTCTAATCATTTCCCAGGACTATCATTGTGTATTTTTACAGTTTTTCAAAATTAGACAGTTTTCCCAGAAGTATATACATGAATCTTCAGGATTTAAAGTGTTTCATTCAGAAAACGCCAGTCTAATCATAGTCACCTGTAAATATAAACAGTATTCTCTTCATTTATCAGCTTCACACATATTCTGAGCTTTATAAATGGAAATTCTCAATGTTTGAAAGCACTTTCTTTGGAAAAACATCATCTAAAGTAGCCAGAATGGTAAACATTATCTGTACTCTCGTCATTTCGCAGCATTCTACCTCTAATCTCCCCGATTGAACATGAACATAAAGATAGAACAGCTCTATGTACCAGCATTTCAAGTGTTTCTTACATGTTTCTAATCATTTCTCGGGACTATCATTGTGTATGTTAAGCGTTTTACGAAAAGTAGACAGTTTTCCTAGAAGTATACCCAGGAATCTTAAAGGTTTAAATTGAGCCATTCAGAAAACGCCAGTCTAATCAGAATCACCTGTAAATATAAACAGTATTCTCTTCATTTATCATCCTCATACACATATTCGGAGCTTCTAAACAGCAATTCATAACGTTGGAAGCACTTTCTGTGGAAAAACACCATCTAGAGTAGCGGGAATTGTAAACATTATCATTACTCTCTTCATTTGAGAGTTTTCTACCTCTAATCTCGGTGATTGAACTAGGCCATCAGGATACAGCGGCTCAATTTACCCCTATTTAAAGTGTTTCTCACATGTTTCTAATCATTTCGGGGACTCTCATTGTGTATTTTAAGAGTATTACCAAAAGTAGACAGTTTTCCTGAAAGTATACACAGGAATCTCTAGATATAAATTGTGCCATTCAGAAAACGCCAGGCAATTCAGCCTCAGTTGTAAATATAAACAGTATTCTCTTCATTTATCAGCTTCATACGCATATTCTAGCTTTATAAACTGCAATTCTTAATATTTGAAAGCTCATTCTTCGGAAATACATCATCTAAAGTAGGCAGAATGGTAAACCTTATCTGTACTCTCGTCATTATGCAGCATTCTATCTCTAATCTCCGTGATTGAACATGAATATAAACAGAGAACAGCGCTATGTACCAGCATTTCAAGTGTTTCTTACATGTTTCTAATCATTTCTCGGGACTATCATTGTGTATGTGAAGAGTTTTACCAAAGGTAGACAGTTTTCCTACAAGTATTTACAGGAATCTTCAAGGTTTAAATTGAGTCATTCAGTAAACGCCAGTCTAATCATAATCACCTGTAAATATAAACAGTATTCTCTTCATTTATCAGCTTCACACATATTCTGAGCTTTATAAATGGAAATTCTTAATATTTGAAAGCACTTTCTTTGGAAAAACATTATCTAATGTAGCCAGAATGGTAAGCATTATCTGTACTCTCGTCATTTCGCAGCATTCTACCTCTAATCTCCGTGATTGAACATGAACATAAAGATAGATCGGCTCTATGTACCACCATTCAAAGTGTTTCCTACATGTTTCTAATCATTTCCCAGGACTATCATTGTGTATTTTTACAGTTTTTCAAAATTAGACAGTTTTCCCAGAAGTATATACATGAATCTTCAGGATTTAAAGTGTTTCATTCAGAAAACGCCAGTCTAATCATAGTCAACTCTAAATATAAACAGTTTTTCTCTTCATTTATCAGCTTCACACATATTCTGAGCTTTATAAATGGAAATTCTCAATGTTTGAAAGCACTTTCTTCGGAAAAACATCATCTAAAGTAGTCGGAATGGTAAACATTATCTGTACTCTCGTCATTTCGCAGCATTCTACCTCTAATCTCCCCGATTGAACATGAACATAAAGATAGAACAGCTCTATGTACCAGCATTTCAAGTGTTTCTTACATGTTTCTAATCATTTCTCGGGACTATCATTGTGTATGTTAAGCGTTTTACGAAAAGTAGACAGTTTTCCTAGAAGTATACCCAGGAATCTTAAAGGTTTAAATTGAGCCATTCAGAAAACGCCAGTCTAATCAGAATCACCTGTAAATATAAACAGTATTCTCTTCATTTATCATCCTCATACACATATTCTGAGCTTCTAAACAGCAATTCATAACGTTGGAAGCACTTTCTGTGGGAAAACACCATCTAGAGTAGCGGGAATTGTAAACATTATCATTACTCTCTTCATTTGAGAGTTTTCTACCTCTAATCTCGGTGATTGAACTAGGCCATCAGGATAGAACGGCTCTATTTACCCCTATTTAAAGTGTTTCTCACATGTTTCTAATCATTTCGGGGACTATCATTGTGTATTTTAAGAGTATTACCAAAAGTAGACAGTTTTCCTGAAAGTATACACAGGAATCTCCTAGATATAAACTGTGCCATTCAGAAAACGCCAGGCAATTCAGCCTCAGTTGTAAATATAAACAGTATTCTCTTCATTTATCAGCTTCATACCCATATTCTAGCTTTATAAACTGCAATTCTTAATATTTGAAAGCTCATTCTTCGGAAATACATCATCTAAAGTAGCCAGAATGGTAACCATTATCTGTACTCTCGTCATTATGCAGCATTCTATCTCTAATCTCCGTGATTGAACATGAATATAAACAGAGAACAGCGCTATGTACCAGCATTTCAAGTGTTTCTTACATGTTTCTAATCATTTCTTGGGACTTTCATTGTGTATGTGAAGAGTTTTACCAAAGGTAGACAGTTTTCCTACAAGTATTTACAGGAATCTTCAAGGTTTAAATTGAGTCATTCAGTAAACGCCAGTCTAATCATAATCACCTGTAAATATAAACAGTATTCTCTTCATTTATCATCCTCATACACATATTCTGAGCTTCTAAACAGCAATTCATAACGTTGGAAGCACTTTCTGTGGAAAAACACCATCTAGAGTAGCGGGAATTGTAAACATTATCATTACTCTCTTCATTTTTAGAGTTTTCTACCTCTAATCTCGGTGATTGAACTAGGCCATCAGGATAGAATGGCTCTATTTACCCCTATTTAAAGTGTTTCTCACATGTTTCTAATCATTTCGGGGACTATCATTGTGTATTTTAAGAGTATTACCAAAAGTAGACAGTTTTCCTGAAAGTATACACAGGAATCTCCTAGATATAAACTGTGCCATTCAGAAAACGCCAGGCAATTCAGCCTCAGTTGTAAATATAAACAGTATTCTCTTCATTTATCAGCTTCATACCCATATTCTAGCTTTATAAACTGCAATTCTTAATATTTGAAAGCTCATTCTTCGGAAATACATCATCTAAAGTAGCCAGAATGGTAACCATTATCTGTACTCTCGTCATTATGCAGCATTCTATCTCTAATCTCCGTGATTGAACATGAATATAAACAGAGAACAGCGCTATGTACCAGCATTTCAAGTGTTTCTTACATGTTTCTAATCATTTCTTGGGACTTTCATTGTGTATGTGAAGAGTTTTACCAAAGGTAGACAGTTTTCCTACAAGTATTTACAGGAATCTTCAAGGTTTAAATTGAGTCATTCAGTAAACGCCAGTCTAATCATAATCACCTGTAAATATAAACAGTATTCTCTTCATTTATCAGCTTCACACATATTCTGAGCTTTATAAATGGAAATTCTTAATATTTGAAAGCACTTTCTTTGGAAAAACATTATCTAATGTATCCAGAATGGTAAAAATTATCTTTACTCTCGTCATTTCGCAGCATTCTACCTCTAATCTCCCCGATTGAACATGAACATAAAGATAGAACAGCTCTATGTACCAGCATTTCAAGTGTTTCTTACATGTTTCTAATCATTTCTCGGGAGTATCATTGTGTATGTTAAGCGTTTTACGAAATGTAGACAGTTTTCCTAGAAGTATACCCAGGAATCTTAAAGGTTTAAATTGAGCCATTCAGAAAACGCCAGTCTAATCAGAATCACCTGTAAATATAAACAGTATTCTCTTCATTTATCATCCTCATACACATATTCGGAGCTTCTAAACAGCAATTCATAACGTTGGAAGCACTTTCTGTGGAAAAACACCATCTAGAGTAGCGGGAATTGTAAACATTATCATTACTCTCTTCATTTGAGAGTTTTCTACCTCTAATCTCGGTGATTGAACTAGGCCATCAGGATACAGCGGCTCAATTTACCCCTATTTAAAGTGTTTCTCACATGTTTCTAATCATTTCGGGGACTCTCATTGTGTATTTTAAGAGTATTACCAAAAGTAGACAGTTTTCCTGAAAGTATACACAGGAATCTCTAGATATAAATTGTGCCATTCAGAAAACGCCAGGCAATTCAGCCTCAGTTGTAAATATAAACAGTATTCTCTTCATTTATCAGCTTCATACGCATATTCTAGCTTTATAAACTGCAATTCTTAATATTTGAAAGCTCATTCTTCGGAAATACATCATCTAAAGTAGGCAGAATGGTAAACCTTATCTGTACTCTCGTCATTATGCAGCATTCTATCTCTAATCTCCGTGATTGAACATGAATATAAACAGAGAACAGCGCTATGTACCAGCATTTCAAGTGTTTCTTACATGTTTCTAATCATTTCTCGGGACTATCATTGTGTATGTGAAGAGTTTTACCAAAGGTAGACAGTTTTCCTACAAGTATTTACAGGAATCTTCAAGGTTTAAATTGAGTCATTCAGTAAACGCCAGTCTAATCATAATCACCTGTAAATATAAACAGTATTCTCTTCATTTATCAGCTTCACACATATTCTGAGCTTTATAAATGGAAATTCTTAATATTTGAAAGCACTTTCTTTGGAAAAACATTATCTAATGTAGCCAGAATGGTAAGCATTATCTGTACTCTCGTCATTTCGCAGCATTCTACCTCTAATCTCCGTGATTGAACATGAACATAAAGATAGATCGGCTCTATGTACCACCATTCAAAGTGTTTCCTAGATGTTTCTAATCATTTCCCAGGACTATCATTGTGTATTTTTACAGTTTTTCAAAATTAGACAGTTTTCCCAGAAGTATATACATGAATCTTCAGGATTTAAAGTGTTTCATTCAGAAAACGCCAGTCTAATCATAGTCAACTCTAAATATAAACAGTTTTCTCTTCATTTATCAGCTTCACACATATTCTGAGCTTTATAAATGGAAATTCTCAATGTTTGAAAGCACTTTCTTCGGAAAAACATCATCTAAAGTAGTCGGAATGGTAAACATTATCTGTACTCTCGTCATTTCGCAGCATTCTACCTCTAATCTCCCCGATTGAACATGAACATAAAGATAGAACAGCTCTATGTACCAGCATTTCAAGTGTTTCTTACATGTTTCTAATCATTTCTCGGGACTATCATTGTGTATGTTAAGCGTTTTACGAAAAGTAGACAGTTTTCCTAGAAGTATACCCAGGAATCTTAAAGGTTTAAATTGAGCCATTCAGAAAACGCCAGTCTAATCAGAATCACCTGTAAATATAAACAGTATTCTCTTCATTTATCATCCTCATACACATATTCTGAGCTTCTAAACAGCAATTCATAACGTTGGAAGCACTTTCTGTGGGGAAAACACCATCTAGAGTAGCGGGAATTGTAAACATTATCATTACTCTCTTCATTTGAGAGTTTTCTACCTCTAATCTCGGTGATTGAACTAGGCCATCAGGATAGAACGGCTCTATTTACCCCTATTTAAAGTGTTTCTCACATGTTTCTAATCATTTCGGGGACTATCATTGTGTATTTTAAGAGTATTACCAAAAGTAGACAGTTTTCCTGAAAGTATACACAGGAATCTCCTAGATATAAACTGTGCCATTCAGAAAACGCCAGGCAATTCAGCCTCAGTTGTAAATATAAACAGTATTCTCTTCATTTATCAGCTTCATACCCATATTCTAGCTTTATAAACTGCAATTCTTAATATTTGAAAGCTCATTCTTCGGAAATACATCATCTAAAGTAGCCAGAATGGTAACCATTATCTGTACTCTCGTCATTATGCAGCATTCTATCTCTAATCTCCGTGATTGAACATGAATATAAACAGAGAACAGCGCTATGTACCAGCATTTCAAGTGTTTCTTACATGTTTCTAATCATTTCTTGGGACTTTCATTGTGTATGTGAAGAGTTTTACCAAAGGTAGACAGTTTTCCTACAAGTATTTACAGGAATCTTCAAGGTTTAAATTGAGTCATTCAGTAAACGCCAGTCTAATCATAATCACCTGTAAATATAAACAGTATTCTCTTCATTTATCATCCTCATACACATATTCTGAGCTTCTAAACAGCAATTCATAACGTTGGAAGCACTTTCTGTGGAAAAACACCATCTAGAGTAGCGGGAATTGTAAACATTATCATTACTCTCTTCATTTTTAGAGTTTTCTACCTCTAATCTCGGTGATTGAACTAGGCCATCAGGATAGAATGACTCTATTTACCCCTATTTAAAGTGTTTCTCACATGTTTCTAATCATTTCGGGGACTATCATTGTGTATTTTAAGAGTATTACCAAAAGTAGACAGTTTTCCTGAAAGTATACACAGGAATCTCCTAGATATAAACTGTGCCATTCAGAAAACGCCAGGCAATTCAGCCTCAGTTGTAAATATAAACAGTATTCTCTTCATTTATCAGCTTCATACCCATATTCTAGCTTTATAAACTGCAATTCTTAATATTTGAAAGCTCATTCTTCGGAAATACATCATCTAAAGTAGCCAGAATGGTAACCATTATCTGTACTCTCGTCATTATGCAGCATTCTATCTCTAATCTCCGTGATTGAACATGAATATAAACAGAGAACAGCGCTATGTACCAGCATTTCAAGTGTTTCTTACATGTTTCTAATCATTTCTTTGGACTTTCATTGTGTATGTGAAGAGTTTTACCAAAGGTAGACAGTTTTCCTACAAGTATTTACAGGAATCTTCAAGGTTTAAATTGAGTCATTCAGTAAACGCCAGTCTAATCATAATCACCTGTAAATATAAACAGTATTCTCTTCATTTATCAGCTTCACACATATTCTGAGCTTTATAAATGGAAATTCTTAATATTTGAAAGCACTTTCTTTGGAAAAACATTATCTAATGTATCCAGAATGGTAAAAATTATCTTTACTCTCGTCATTTCGCAGCATTCTACCTCTAATCTCCGTGATTGAACATGAACATAAAGATAGATCGGCTCTATGTACCACCATTCAAAGTGTTTCCTACATGTTTCTAATCATTTCCCAGGACTATCATTGTGTATTTTTACAGTTTTTCAAAATTAGACAGTTTTCCCAGAAGTATATACATGAATCTTCAGGATTTAAAGTGTTTCATTCAGAAAACGCCAGTCTAATCATAGTCAACTCTAAATATAAACAGTATTCTCTTCATTTATCAGCTTCACACATATTCTGAGCTTTATAAATGGAAATTCTCAATGTTTGAAAGCACTTTCGGAGAGAAAAAAATGGCGGAGGCTTAGACGGACGTGTTGGTCCTTTGTCCCGGAGCAGATAGGGGCGAGCAGCTGAAACGGGTAACAACCAGCCCGATCAAGCTGGGGAGGTTCAGCTGAGAGAGACAGTCTGCAGCCAGGAGAGACAGAGAACTCCTGAAAAACGCGGATGGTTAGAGATTGAGGCTGAAACTTCCCCCTGGGCGCCAGCGCAGAGGCGAGACCACGCCATCTTGGGAAGCGGTTACCTACCGGCATCCAGAGATCGGCTACTAACCCAGCGGCTACTAACCCGGAGGCGGCGACTTGCGGGCGGTGCGACTGCGGGAGCCCAGAGGAGGCCTGCGCCCCTCCACGGAGGGGCGGACACTCCTGGGCGGCCAGCAGAGGCACAGCGACCACGCCATCTTGGGAAACAGAGCTGCTTGAGACTAGGATCCTGGCCTCAGCACCACCCAGTCTGATCTCAGACGCATACCAGGACCCTGCAGCCACTGGGGACAGAGACCTGTGACCACAGCTACAGACCTGCAGACACGGAAAGTTCGGAGATCCCTGCTGCAGATCCGTGAGTAGCAGAGCCCATCCCCCCTTCCCCCAGGATCGCGGGCAGTGCCAGAGTAACTAACTGATAGACCTACCCCTTGCGGGGGCCTCAGCGCTGCAGAAACTTTGGTCTGAAAGTGCGCGAGCACCTTAGAACTGATCCTATGCGCACTTCGGGCTTCAGAGCCCTGGGCTGGGAGCAAAAACGCGCACAGCACCAGGAACTAATCCTGTGCGCACTGCTGGCATCAGAGCCCTGGGCTGGGAGCAAAAACGCGCACAGCACCAGGAACTAATCCTGTGCGCACTGCTGGCATCAGAGCCCTGGGCTGGGAGCAAAAACGCGCACAGCACCAGGAACTAATCCTGTGCGCACTGCTGGCATCAGAGCCTGGGCTGGGAGCAAAAACGCGCACAGCACCAGGAACTAATCCTGTGCGCACTGCTGGCATCAGAGCCCTGGGCTGGGAGCAAAAACGCGCACAGCACCAGGAACTAATCCTGCGCGCACTGCTGGCAACAGAGCCCTGGGCTGGGTGCAATCGCGCGAACGGGAGTTTGTCCGCCTAGCACAGGCCCAGAAACCCCGTTTCTCAGGGCAGGAGGCAGCACCAAGCACCAGTGACTTGACTGTGTTTCTTATCACCTGCGCTTGAGATCCTGATTTCCTGTGCATTCATACTAAGAGCCAGTGAATCCAATTCCTGGTGCAAGGGCACACAGGGACCCTGATTCTCAAGGTGAGGTTGCGCGAAGCAACAGAGACTCTGATACTGAACTCTTGGGGAACTCTGACTCCTGGCGCAAGCTAGGGGGCTCTGCTCTGGTGCTAAACACGCGTCAGGGGGGCCTCTATTTCAGCACAGTGCAGGCAGGGTCCCTAATTCTAAGGGCACGCGCGAGGCCACATTGAGTGTTGGCAACACTGACACAGAGCGAGCCTGGTTCCCACCAACCAACAACAACCACACATCTTAGTGTCAGAGCTCTTCAGTGACACTAGGGTGGTGGGAGCCCCCCACTGCGCACGGCCCAGGCCCACGCAACTCAACCTTTGAACCATCAGGAGATAATCAGAATGAAGAGACGACACAATACCCAGAGGAAAGACAATGAAGAATCACCAAGAAAGGAAATTAATGAAGCTGAAGCGTGCAACATGACAGAAAAAGAATTCAGAATGATGGTTGTACAATTCATTCACCGGATGGATGAGAAAATCAACAACCTATGCAAGAATCAGGAAGAAATGAAAAGTGATATAGCTACAATCAAAAACACCATGGAAAGTTTCAACAGCAGACTAGAAGAAGCAGAAGACCGAATTAGTGAGTTAGAAGATAAGGCAGAGAAACAAGCTCAATCTGAACAGCAACTGGAGAAAAGAATTAAAAAACAGGAGGAGAGCCTAAGGGAGCTTCAGGACAACATGAAACGAAGTAACATACGCATAATAGGGCTGCAAGAAGGACAAGAAGAGCAGCAAGGATTAGAAAATCTATTTGAAGAAATAATGACAGAAAACTTCCCAGATATGGGGAAGAAAACAGTTACACAAATACAGAGAGTCCCAGGCAAGATGAACCCCAAAAGACCGACACCAAGACACGTCATAATAACGATGGCAAATGTACAAGACAAAGAGAGAATCTTAAAGGCTGCAAGAGAGAAACAGAGAGTTACCTACAAAGGGTCCCCCATCAGATTATCAAACGATTTCTCAACAGAAACACATCAGGCCAGAAAAGAATGGACGGAAATCTACAAAGTGATGCAAAGCAAAGGACTGAATCCAAGAATACTCTATCCAGCAAGGCTATCATTCAAAATTGAAGGGGAAATAAGAAGCTTCACAGACAAAAAAAGGCTAAGGGAGTTCATCACCACCAAGCCAGCAATGCAAGAAATGCTAAAGGGACTGGTGTAAAAAGAAGAAATAAAAAGCCCAGAAAGAAAGCAGCCACAAAAAAATAGAAATGGCTACGAACAAGTACCTTTCAATAATAACTTTAAATGTAAATGGACTAAATGGTCCAATCAAAAGATATCGAGTGGCTGAATGGATAAAAAAACATGACCCATACATTTGCTGTCTACAAGAGACCCACCTCATTAGAAGGGACTCACACAGACTGAAAGTGAAGGGATGGAAAAATATCTTTCAGGCAAATGGAAATGAAAAAAAAGCTGGGGTAGCAATACTTATATCCGACAAAATAGACCTCAAAGTGAAGGCCATAACCAGAGATAAGGAAGGCCACTTCATAATACTAAAGGGATCAATACAACAAGAGGATATAACCCTGATAAACATATATGCACCCAATGCAGGAGCACCCACATACATAAGAAAACTCCTGGAAGGTATCAGGGGAGAGATCGACAACAATACAATCATAGTAGGGGACTTTAATACACCACTAACATCACTGGATAAATCCGCTAGACAAAAACTCAGCAAAGAAACAGCAATCCTAAATGACTCACTAGATCAGATGGACTTAATTGACATCTTCAGAACACTTCACCCCACAGCTGCGGAATATACATTCCTCTCAGGTGCTCATGGGACATATTCAAAAATAGACCACATATTGGGTCACAAGCAAAGTCTCCACAAATTCAAGAAGATTGAAATCATAAAAAGCATCTTCTCAGACCACGATGGCATAATGTTAGAAATAAACCACAATAAAAACAACCCAAAATACTCAAACACTTGGAAGCTGAATAGCATGTTATTAAATATTGATTGGGTTACCGATGACATCAAAGAAGAAATTAAAAACATCCTGGACACTAATGACAATGAAAACACAACAATCCAAAACCTCTGGGACACAGTGAAAGCAGTCCTGAGAGGGAAGTTTATAGCTCTACAGGCCTACCTCAAAAAACAAGAAAAAATGGTAGTTAATCATCTAACTCTACAACTCAAAGAATTAGAAAGAGAGCAACAAGAAAAGCCCAGAGTGAGCAGAAGGAAGGAGATAATAAAGATTAGAGCAGAAATCAATGAAATAGAGACCAAAAAAACAATACAGAAAATCAATGAAACCAAGAGCTGGTTCTTTGAAAGGATAAACAAGATTGACAAACCCCTAGCCAGGCTCACCAAGAAGCAAAGAGAGAGGTCCCAAATAAACCAAATCAGAAATGATAGAGGTGAAATAACAACAGACCCCAAAGAAATACAAATGATTGTTAAACAATACTACGGACAACTCTACTCCAACAAACTAGACAACCTGGAGGAAATGGACAAATTCCTAGAAAAATACAACATTCCAAAACTCAATCAGGAAGAATCTAAAAATCTCAATAGGCCAATAACGATGGAAGAAATTGAAGCAGTCATCAAAAAGCTTCCAGCAAACAAAAGCCCAGGACCAGACGGCTTCTCAGGGGAGTTTTACCAAACTTTTAAGGAAGAACTGAAACCTATCCTCCTCAGATTACTACAAAAAGTCCAAGAGGATGGAACACTTCCAAACACATTTTATGAAGCTAGCATCACCCTAATACCAAAACCAGGTAAAGACAACACAATGAAAGAGAATTACAGGCCAATATCCCTCATGAACATAGATGCCAAAATCCTCAACAAAATCTTAGCAAATCGGATCCAGCAGTACATCAGAAGGATCATACACCATGACCAAGTAGGATTTATCCCAGGGATGCAAGGATGGTACAACATCCGTAAATCAATAAACGTGATACATCACATAAACAAATTGAAAGAAAAAAACCACATGGTCATATCAATTGATGCAGAAAAAGCATTTGACAAAATCCAACACCCATTTTTGATAAAAACTCTCAGCAAGGTGGGAATAGAAGGATCATACCTCAACATAATAAAAGCCATATATGACAGGCCCACAGCCAACATCATACTCAATGGACAAAAACTAACACCATTTCCCCTAAGAACAGGAACAAGACAGGGATGTCCACTCTCTCCACTCCTGTTCAACATAGTCCTGGAAGTATTAGCCATTGCAATTAGACAAGAAGAAGAAATAAAAGGCATCCAAATTGGAAAAGAGGAAGTAAAACTGTCCTTATTTGCAGATGACATGATATTATACATACAGAACCCTAGAGACTCCATCAAAAAACTACTAGACTTAATACATGAATTTGGCAAGGTAGCAGGATACAAAATTAACCCCAAGAAATCCGAGGCATTTCTATATACCAATAGTGAACTTTCAGAAAGAGAGATTATAAAAACAATCCCATTTACCATCGCACCCCAAAAATTAAGATACCTAGGAATAAACTTAACTAAAGAGGTAAAAGACCTCTACTCAGAAAACTATAGGACGTTGAAAAAAGAGATAGAGGAAGACATAAACAGATGGAAGAACATACCATGTTCTTGGATTGGTAGAATCAACATCATTAAAATGTCCATATTACCCAAAGCAATCTATACATTCAACGCACTTCCCATTAAAATACCAATGGCCTTCTTCAAGGATCTAGAACGAACTCTCCAAAAATTCATCTGGAATAAAAAAAGACCCCGAATAGCTGCAGCGATCCTGAGAAAAAACAAAGTAGGTGGGATCTCAATGCCAGATATCAAGCTGTATTACAAAGCCACTGTTCTCAAAACTGCCTGGTACTGGCACAAGAACAGACATATAGATCAGTGGAATAGAATAGAGAGTCCAGAAATTAGCCCGAACCAATATGCTCAATTAATTTTTGACAAAGGAGGCATGAACATACAATGGAGCCAAGATAGTCTCTTCAATAAATGGTGTTGGGAAAATTGGACAGATATATGCAAGAAAATGAAACTAGACCACCAACTTACACCATACACAAGAATAAACTCAAAATGGATAAAGGACTTAAATGTACGACAGGAAACCATAAAAATTCTAGAAGAATACAAAGGCAGCAAAATCTCAGACATATGCCAAAACAATTTCTTCACTGATACAGCTCCTAGGGCAGTTGAAACTAAAGAGAAAATGAACAAATGGGACTACATCAAAATAAAAAGCTTCTGCACAGCAAAAGAAACCATCAACAAAACAACAAGAAAACCCACCTCGTGGGAAAACATATTTGCCAACGTCATATCTGATAAGGGCTTAATCTCCAAAATTTATAGGGAACTCATACAACTTAACAAAAAGAAGATAAACAATCCAAACAAAAAATGGGCCAAGGATCTAAATAGACACCTTTCAAAAGAGGACATTCAGAAAGCCAAGAGACATATGAAAACATGCTCAAAGTCACTAATCATCCGAGAGATGCAAATCAAAACAACAATGAGGTACCATCTCACACCTGTCAGAATGGCCATCATCAACAAATCAACAAACGACAAGTGCTGGAGAGGATGTGGAGAAAAAGGAACACTTGTGCACTGCTGGTGGGAATGCAGACTGGTGCAGCCACTATGGAAGGCAGTATGGAGGTTCCTCAAAAAATTGGAAATGGAACTCCCATTTGACCCTGTGATCCCACTTCTAGGAATATATCCCAAGAAACCAGAAACACCAATCAGAAAGGATATATGCACCCCGATGTTCATAGCAGCACAATTCACCATAGCTAAGATCTGGAAACAGCCTAAGTGCCCATCAGTAGATGAATGGATTAGAAAGCTGTGGTACATCTACACGATGGAATACTATGCTGCTGTAAAAAAGAAGGAATTCTTACCATCTGCAACAGCATGGATGGAACTGGAGAGCATTATGCTAAGTGAAATAAGCCAGTCAATGAAGGAAAAATACCACATGATCTCACTCATTCATGGATAATAAAGACCATTACAAACTTTTGAACAATAATAGATACAGAGGCAGAGCTGCCTCAAACTGATTGTCAAACTGCAGTGGGAAGGCCAGGGAGGGTTGGGGGGGAGGAGGGAGGGGATTAAGAGATCAACCGAAGGACTGGTATGCATCCATATAACCATAACTAATGGACATAAGACACTGGGGGGTAAGGGAGGGCAGGGGTCTGTCAAGGGCGGGGGGGAAAAAAGGACACTTATGTAATACACTTTGTAATACTTTTAGCGAAAAATAAAAAAAAAAAAAAAAAAAAAAAAAAAGAAAGCACTTTCTTTGGAAAAACATCATCTAACGTAGCCGGAATGGTAAACATTATCTGTACTCTCGTCATTTCGCAGCATTCTACCTCTAATCTCCCCGATTGAACATGAACATAAAGATAGAACAGCTCTATGTACCAGCATTTCAAGTGTTTCTTACATGTTTCTAATCATTTCTCGGGACTATCATTGTGTATGTTAAGCGTTTTACGAAAAGTAGACAGTTTCCCTGAAGTATACCCAGGAATCTTAAAGGTTTAAATTGAGCCATTCAGAAAACGCCAGTCTAATCAGAATCACCTGTAAATATAAACAGTATTCTCTTCATTTATCATCCTCATACACATATTCTGAGCTTCTAAACAGCAATTCATAACGTTGGAAGCACTTTCTGTGGGAAAACACCATCTAGAGTAGCGGGAATTGTAAACATTATCATTACTCTCTTCATTTGAGAGTTTTCTACCTCTAATCTCGGTGATTGAACTAGGCCATCAGGATAGAACGGCTCTATTTACCCCTATTTAAAGTGTTTCTCACATGTTTCTAATCATTTCGGGGACTATCATTGTGTATTTTAAGAGTATTACCAAAAGTAGACAGTTTTCCTGAAAGTATACACAGGAATCTCCTAGATATAAACTGTGCCATTCAGAAAACACCAGGCAATTCAGCCTCAGTTGTAAATATAACCAGTATTCTCTTCATTTATCAGCTTCATACCCATATTCTAGCTTTATAAACTGCAATTCTAAATATTTGAAAGCTCATTCTTCGGAAATACATCATCTAAAGTAGCCAGAATGGTAAACCTTATCTGTACTCTAGTCATTATGCAGCATTCTATCTCTAATCTCCGTGATTGAACATGAATATAAACAGAGAACAGCGCTATGTACCAGCATTTCAAGTGTTTCTTACATGTTTCTAATCATTTCTCGGGACTGTCATTGTGTATGTGAAGAGTTTTACCAAAGGTAGACAGTTTTCCTACAAGTATTTACAGGAATCTTCAAGGTTTAAATTGAGTCATTCAGTAAACGCCAGTCTAATCATAATCACCTGTAAATATAAACAGTATTCTCTTCATTTATCAGCTTCACACATATTCTGAGCTTTATAAATGGAAATTCTTAATATTTGAAAGCACTTTCTTTGGAAAAACATTATCTAATGTAGCCAGAATGGTAAAAATTATCTCTACTCTCGTCATTTCGCAGCATTCTACCTCTAATCTCCGTGATTGAACAGGAACATAAAGATAGAACGGCTCTATGTACCAGCATTTCAAGTGTTTCCTACATGTTTCTAATCATTTCCCAGGACGATCATTTTGTATTTTTACAGTTTTTCAAAATTAGACAGTTTTCCCAGAAGTATACACATGAATCTTCAGGATTTAAAGTGTTTCATTCAGAAAACGCCAGTCTAATCATAGTCACCTGTAAATATAAACAGTATTCTCTTCATTTATCAGCTTCACACATATTCTGAGCTTTATAAATGGAAATTCTCAATGTTTGAAAGCACTTTCTTTGGAAAAACATCATCTAAAGTAGCCAGAATGGTAAAAATTATCTGTACTCTCGTTATTTCACACCATTCTACCTCTAATCTCCGTGATTGAACATGCACATAAAGATAGATCGGCTCTATGTACCACCATTCAAAGTGTTTCCTACATGTTTCTAATCATTTCCCAGGACTATCATTGTGTATTTTTACAGTTTTTCAAAATTAGACAGTTTTCCCAGAATTATATACATGAATCTTCAGGATTTAAAGTGTTTCATTCAGAAAACGCCAGTCTAATCATAGTCACCTGTAAATATAAACAGTATTCTCTTCATTTATCAGCTTCACACGTATTCTGAGCTTTATAAATGGAAATTCTCAATGTTTGAAAGCACTTTCTTTGGAAAAACATCATCTAAAGTAGCCAGAATGGTAAACATTATCTGTACTCTCGTCATTTCGCAGCATTCTACCTCTAATCTCCCCGATTGAACATGAACATAAAGATAGAACAGCTCTATGTACCAGCATTTCAAGTGTTTCTTACATGTTTCTAATCATTTCTCGGGACTATCATTGTGTATGTTAAGCGTTTTACGAAAAGTAGACAGTTTTCCTAGAAGTATACCCAGGAATCTTAAAGGTTTAAATTGAGCCATTCAGAAAACGCCAGTCTAATCAGAATCACCTGTAAATATAAACAGTATTCTCTTCATTTATGATCCTCATACACATATTCTTAGCTTCTAAACAGCAATTCATAACGTTGGAAGCACTTTCTGTGGATAAACAACATCTAGAGTAGCCGGAATTGTAAACATTATCATTACTCTCTTCATTTGAGAGTTTTCTACCTCTACTCTCAGTGATTGAACTAGGCCATCAGGATAGAACGGCTCTATTTACCCCTATTTAAAGTGTTTCTCACATGTTTCTAATCATTTCGGGGACTCTCATTGTGTATTTTAAGAGTATTACCAAAAGTAGACAGTTTTCCTGAAAGTATACAAAGGAATCTCTAGATATAAATTGTGCCATTCAGAAAACGCCAGGCAATTCAGCCTCAGTTGTAAATATAAACAGTATTCTCTTCATTTATCAGCTTCATACCCATATTCTAGCTTTATAAACTGCAATTCTTAATATTTGAAAGCTCATTCTTCGGAAATACATCATCTAAAGTAGCCAGAATGGTAAACATTATCTGTACTCTCGTCATTACGCAGCATTCTATCTCTAATCTCCGTGATTGAACATGAATATAAACAGAGAACAGCGCTATGTACCAGCATTTCAAGTGTTTCTTACATGTTTCTAATCATTTCTCGGGACTATCATTGTGTATGTGAAGAGTTTTACCAAAGGTAGACAGTTTTCCTACAAGTATTTACAGGAATCTTCAAGGTTTAAATTGAGTCATTCAGTAAACGCCAGTCTAATCAAAATCACCTATAAATATAAACAGTATTCTCTTCATTTATCAGCTTCACACATATTCTGAGCTTTATAAATGGAAATTCTTAATATTTGAAAGCACTTTCTTTGGAAAAACATTATCTAATGTAGCCAGAATGGTAAAAATTATCTGTACTCTCGTCATTTCGCAGCATTCTACCTCTAATCTCCGTGATTGAACATGAACATAAAGATAGATCTGCTCTATGTACCACCATTCAAAGTGTTTCCTACATGTTTCTAATCATTTCCCAGCACTATCATTGTGTATTTTTACAGTTTTTCAAAATTAGACAGTTTTCCCAGAAGTATATACATGAATCTTCAGGATTTAAAGTGTTTCATTCAGAAAACGCCAGTCTAATCATAGTCACCTGCAAATATAAACAGTATTCTCTTCATTTATCAGCTTCACACATATTCTGAGCTTTATAAATGGAAATTCTCAATGTTTGAAAGCACTTTCTTTGGAAAAACATCATCTAAAGTAGCCAGAATGGTAAACATTATCTGTACTCTCGTCATTTCGCAGCATTCTACCTCTAATCTCCCCGATTGAACATGAACATAAAGATAGAACAGCTCTATGTACCAGCATTTCAAGTGTTTCTTACATGTTTCTAATCATTTCTCGGGACTATCATTGTGTATGTTAAGCGTTTTACGAAAAGTAGACAGTTTTCCTAGAAGTATACCCAGGAATCTTAAAGGTTTAAATTGAGCCATTCAGAAAACGCCAGTCTAATCAGAATCACCTGTAAATATAAACAGTATTCTCTTCATTTATGATCCTCATACACATATTCTGAGCTTCTAAACAGCAATTCATAACGTTGGAAGCACTTTCTGTGGATAAACACCATCTAGAGTAGCCGGAATTGTAAACATTATCATTACTCTGTTCATTTGAGACTTTTCTACCTCTAATCTCGGTGATTGAACTAGGCCATCAGGATAGAACGGCTCTATTTACCCCTATTGAAAGTGTTTCTCACATGTTTCTAATCATTTCGGGGACTCTCATTGTGTATTTTAAGAGTATTACCAAAAGTAGACAGTTTTCCTGAAAGTATACACAGGAATCTCTAGATATAAATTGTGCCATTCAGAAAACGCCAGGCAATTCAGCCTCAGTTGTAAATATAAACAGTATTCTCTTCATTTATCAGCTTCATACCCATATTCTAGCTTTATAAACTGCAATTCTTAATATTTGAAAGCTCATTCTTCGGAAATACATCATCTAAAGTAGCCAGAATGGTAAACCTTATCTGTACTCTCGTCATTATGCAGCATTCTATCTCTAATCTCCGTGATTGAACATGAATATAAACAGAGAACAGCGCTATGTACCAGCATTTCAAGTGTTTCTTACATGTTTCCAATCATTTCTCGGGACTATCATTGTGTATGTGAAGAGTTTTACCAAAGGTAGACAGTTTTCCTACAAGTATTTACAGGAATCTTCAAGGTTCAAATTGAGTCATTCAGTAAACGCCAGTCTAATCATAATCACCTGTAAATATAAACAGTATTCTCTTCATTTATCAGCTTCACACATATTCTGAGCTTTATAAATGGAAATTCTTAATATTTGAAAGCACTTTCTTTGGAAAAACATTATCTAATGTAGCCAGAATGGTAAAAATTATCTGTACTCTCATCATTTCGCAGCATTCTACCTCTAATCTCCGTGATTGAACATGAACATAAAGATAGATCGGCTCTATGTACCACCATTCAAAGTGTTTCCTACATGTTTCTAATCATTTCCCAGGACTATCATTGTGTATTTTTACAGTTTTTCAAAATTAGACAGTTTTCCCAGAAGTATATACGTGAATCTTCAGGATTTAAAGTGTTTCATTCAGAAAACGCCAGTCTGATCATAGTCACCTGTAAATATAAACAGTATTCTCTTCATTTATCAGCTTCACACATATTCTGAGCTTTATAAATGGAAATTCTCAATGTTTGAAAGCACTTTCTTTGGAAAAACATCATCTAAAGTAGCCAGAATGGTAAACATTATCTGTACTCTCGTCATTTCGCAGTATTCTACCTCTAATCTCCCCGATTGAACATGAACATAAAGATAGAACAGCTCTATGTACCAGCATTTCAAGTGTTTCTTACATGTTTCTAATCATTTCTCGGGACTATCATTGTGTATGTTAAGCGTTTTACGAAAAGTAGACAGTTTTCCTAGAAGTATACCCAGGAATCTTAAAGGTTTAAATTGAGCCATTCAGAAAACGCCAGTCTAATCAGAATCACATGTAAATATAAACAGTATTCTCTTCATTTATCAGCCTCATACACATATTCTGAGCTTCAAAACAGCAATTCATAATGTTGGAAGCACTTTCTGTGGAAAAACACCATCTAGAGTAGCGGGAATTGTAAACATTATCATTACTCTCTTCATTTGAGACTTTTCTACCTCTAATCTCGGTGATTGAACTAGGCCATCAGGATAGAACGGCTCTATTTACCCCTATTTAAAGTGTTTCTCACATGTTTCTAATCATTTCGGGGACTATCATTGTGTATTTAAGAGTATTACCAAAAGTAGACAGTTTTCCTGAAAGTATACACAGGAATCTCCTAGATATAAACTGTGCCATTCAGAAAACACCAGGCAATTCAGCCTCAGTTGTAAATATAACCAGTATTCTCTTCATTTATCAGCTTCATACCCATATTCTAGCTTTATAAACTGCAATTCTTAATATTTGAAAGCTCATTCTTCGGAAATACATCATCTAAAGTAGCCAGCATGGTAAACATTATCTGTACTCTCGTCATTATGCAGCATTCTATCTCTAATCTCAGTGATTGAACATGAATATAAACAGAGAACAGCGCTATGTACCAGCATTTCAAGTGTTTCTTACATGTTTCTAATCATTTCTCGGGACTGTCATTGTGTATGTGAAGAGTTTTACCAAAGGTAGACAGTTTTCCTACAAGTATTTACAGGAATCTTCAAGGTTTAAATGGAGTCATTCAGTAAACGCCAGTCTAATCATAATCACCTGTAAATATAAACAGTATTCTCTTCATTTATCAGCTTCACACATATTCTGAGCTTTATAAATGGAAATTCTTAATATTTGAAAGCACTTTCTTTGGAAAAACATTATCTAATGTAGCCAGAATGGTAAAAATTATCTCTACTCTCGTCATTTCGCAGCATTCTACCTCTAATCTCCGTGATTGAACAGGAACATAAAGATAGAACGGCTCTATGTACCAGCATTTCAAGTGTTTCCTACATGTTTCTAATCATTTCCCAGGACGATCATTTTGTATTTTTACAGTTTTTCAAAATTAGACAGTTTTCCCAGAAGTATACACATGAATCTTCAGGATTTAAAGTGTTTCATTCAGAAAACGCCAGTCTAATCATAGTCACCTGTAAATATAAACAGTATTCTCTTCATTTATCAGCTTCACACATATTCTGAGCTTTATAAATGGAAATTCTCAATGTTTGAAAGCACTTTCTTTGGAAAAACATCATCTAAAGTAGCCAGAATGGGAAACATTATCTGTACTCTCGTCATTTCGCAGCATTCTACCTCTAATCTCCCCGATTGAACATGAACATAAAGATAGAACAGCTCTATGTACCAGCATTTCAAGTGTTTCTTACATGTTTCTAATCATTTCTCGGGACTATCATTGTGTATGTTAAGCGTTTTACGAAAAGTAGACAGTTTTCCTAGAAGTATACCCAGGAATCTTAAAGGTTTAAATTGAGCCATTCAGAAAACGCCAGTCTAATCAGAATCACCTGTAAATATAAACAGTATTCTCTTCATTTATCATCCTCATACACATATTCTGAGCTTCTAAACAGCAATTCATAACGTTGGAAGCACTTTCTGTGGAAAACACCATCTAGAGTAGCGGGAATTGTAAACATTATCATTACTCTCTTCATTTGAGACTTTTCTACCTCTAATCTCGGTGATTGAACTAGGCCATCAGGATAGAACGGCTCTATTTACCCCTATTTAAAGTGTTTCTCACATGTTTCTAATCATTTCGGGGACTATCATTGTGTATTTTAAGAGTATTACCAAAAGTAGACAGTTTTCCTGAAAGTATACACAGGAATCTCCTAGATATAAACTGTGCCATTCAGAAAACGCCAGGCAATTCAGCCTCAGTTGTAAATATAAACAGTATTCTCTTCATTTATCAGCTTCATACCCATATTCTAGCTTTATAAACTGCAATTCTTAATATTTGAAAGCTCATTCTTCGGAAATACATCATCTAAAGTAGCCAGAATGGTAAACCTTATCTGTACTCTCGTCATTATGCAGCATTCTATCTCTAATCTCCGTGATTGAACATGAATATAAACAGAGAACAGCGCTATGTACCAGCATTTCAAGTGTTTCTTACATGTTTCTAATCATTTCTCGGGACTGTCATTGTGTATGGGAAGAGTTTTACCAAAGGTAGACAGTTTTCCTACAAGTATTTACAGGAATCTTCAAGGTTTAAATTGAGTCATTCAGTAAACGCCAGTCTAATCATAATCACCTGTAAATATAAACAGTATTCTCTTCATTTATCAGCTTCACACATATTCTGAGCTTTATAAATGGAAATTCTTAATATATGAAAGCACTTTCTTTGGAAAAACATTATCTAATGTAGCCAGAATGGTAAAAATTATCTCTACTCTCGTCATTTCGCAGCATTCTACCTCTAATCTCCGTGATTGAACAGGAACATAAAGATAGAACGGCTCTATGTACCAGCATTTCAAGTGTTTCCTACATGTTTCTAATCATTTCCCAGGACGATCATTTTGTATTTTTACAGTTTTTCAAAATTAGACAGTTTTCCCAGAAGTATACACATGAATCTTCAGGATTTAAAGTGTTTCATTCAGAAAACGCCAGTCTAATCATAGTCACCTGTAAATATAAACAGTATTCTCTTCATTTATCAGCTTCACACATATTCTGAGCTTTATAAATGGAAATTCTCAATGTTTGAAAGCACTTTCTTTGGAAAAACATCATCTAAAGTAGCCAGAATGGTAAAAATTATCTGTACTCTCGTTATTTCGCAGCATTCTACCTCTAATCTCCGTGATTGAACATGAACATAAAGATAGATCGTCTCTATGTACCACCATTCAAAGTGTTTCCTACATGTTTCTAATCATTTCCCAGGACTATCATTGTGTATTTTTACAGTTTTTCAAAATTAGACAGTTTTCCCAGAATTATATACATGAATCTTCAGGATTTAAAGTGTTTCATTCAGAAAACGCCAGTCTAATCATAGTCACCTGTAAATATAAACAGTATTCTCTTCATTTATCAGCTTCACACATATTCTGAGCTTTATAAATGGAAATTCTCAATGTTTGAAAGCACTTTCTTTGGAAAAACATCATTTAAAGTAGCCAGAATGGTAAACATTATCTGTACTCTCGTCATTTCGCAGCATTCTACCTCTAATCTCCCCGATTGAACATGAACATAAAGATAGAACAGCTCTATGTACCAGCATTTCAAGTGTTTCTTACATGTTTCTATTCATTTCTCGGGACTATCATTGTGTATGTTAAGCGTTTTACGAAAAGTAGACAGTTTTCCTAGAAGTATACCCAGGAATCTTAAAGGTTTAAATTGAGCCATTCAGAAAACGCCAGTCTAATCAGAATCACCTGTAAATCTAAACAGTATTCTCTTCATTTATGATCCTCATACACATATTCTTAGCTTCTAAACAGCAATTTATAACGTTGGAAGCACTTTCTGTGGATAAACACCATCTAGAGTAGCCGGAATTGTAAACATTATCATTACTCTCTTCATTTGAGAGTTTTCTACCTCTACTCTCAGTGATTGAACTAGGCCATCAGGATAGAACGGCTCTATTTACCCCTATTTAAAGTGTTTCTCACATGTTTCTAATCATTTCGGGGACTCTCATTGTGTATTTTAAGAGTATTACCAAAAGTAGACAGTTTTCCTGAAAGTATACACAGGAATCTCTAGATATAAATTGTGCCATTCAGAAAACGCCAGGCAATTCAGCCTCAGTTGTAAATATAAACAGTATTCTCTTCATTTATCAGCTTCATACCCATATTCTAGCTTTATAAACTGCAATTCTTAATATTTGAAAGCTCATTCTTCGGAAATACATCATCTAAAGTAGCCAGAATGGTAAACATTATCTGTACTCTCGTCATTATGCAGCATTCTATCTCTAATCTCCGTGATTGAACATGAATATAAACAGAGAACAGCGCTATGTACCAGCATTTCAAGTGTTTCTTACATGTTTCTAATCATTTCTCGGGACTATCATTGTGTATGTGAAGAGTTTTACCAAAGGTAGACAGTTTTCCTACAAGTATTTACAGGAATCTTCAAGGTTTAAATTGAGTCATTCAGTAAACGCCAGTCTAATCAAAATCACCTGTAAATATAAACAGTATTCTCTTCATTTATCAGCTTCACACATATTCTGAGCTTTATAAATGGAAATTCTTAATATTTGAAAGCACTTTCTTTGGAAAAACATTATCTAATGTAGCCAGAATGGTAAAAATTATCTGTACTCTCGTCATTTCGCAGCATTCTACCTCTAATCTCCGTGATTGAACATGAACATAAAGATAGATCTGCTCTATGTACCACCATTCAAAGTGTTTCCTACATGTTTCTAATCATTTCCCAGCACTATCATTGTGTATATTTACAGTTTTTCAAAATTAGACAGTTTTCCCAGAAGTATATACATGAATCTTCAGGATTTAAAGTGTTTCATTCAGAAAACGCCAGTCTAATCATAGTCACCTGCAAATATAAACAGTATTCTCTTCATTTATCAGCTTCACACATATTCTGAGCTTTATAAATGGAAATTCTCAATGTTTGAAAGCACTTTCTTTGGAAAAACATCATCTAAAGTAGCCAGAATGGTAAACATTACCTGTACTCTCGTCATTTCGCAGCATTCTACCTCTAATCTCCCCGATTGAACATGAACATAAAGATAGAACAGCTCTATGTACCAGCATTTCAAGTGTTTCTTACATGTTTCTAATCATTTCTCGGGACTATCATTGTGTATGTTAAGCGTTTTACGAAAAGTAGACAGTTTTCCTAGAAGTATACCCAGGAATCTTAAAGGTTTAAATTGAGCCATTCAGAAAACGCCAGTCTAATCAGAATCACCTGTAAATATAAACAGTATTCTCTTCATTTATCATCCTCATACACATATTCTGAGCTTCTAAACAGCAATTCATAACGTTGGAAGCACTTTCTGTGGGAAAACACCATCTAGAGTAGCGGGAATTGTAAACATTATCATTACTCTCTTCATTTGAGACTTTTCTACCTCTAATCTCGGTGATTGAACTAGGCCATCAGGATAGAACGGCTCTATTTACCCCTATTTAAAGTGTTTCTCACATGTTTCTAATCATTTCGGGGACTATCATTGTGTATTTTAAGAGTATTACCAAAAGTAGACAGTTTTCCTGAAAGTATACACAGGAATCTCCTAGATATAAACTGTGCCATTCAGAAAACGCCAGGCAATTCAGCCTCAGTTGTAAATATAAACAGTATTCTCTTCATTTATCAGCTTCATACCCATATTCTAGCTTTATAAACTGCAATTCTAAATATTTGAAAGCTCATTCTTCGGAAATACATCATCTAAAGTAGCCAGAATGGTAAACCTTATCTGTACTCTAGTCATTATGCAGCATTCTATCTCTAATCTCCGTGATTGAACATGAATATAAACAGAGAACAGCGCTATGTACCAGCATTTCAAGTGTTTCTTACATGTTTCTAATCATTTCTCGGGACTGTCATTGTGTATGTGAAGAGTTTTACCAAAGGTAGACAGTTTTCCTACAAGTATTTACAGGAATCTTCAAGGTTTAAATTGAGTCATTCAGTAAACGCCAGTCTAATCATAATCACCTGTAAATATAAACAGTATTCTCTTCATTTATCAGCTTCACACATATTCTGAGCTTTATAAATGGAAATTCTTAATATTTGAAAGCACTTTCTTTGGAAAAACATTATCTAATGTAGCCAGAATGGTAAAAATTATCTCTACTCTCGTCATTTCGCAGCATTCTACCTCTAATCTCCGTGATTGAACAGGAACATAAAGATAGAACGGCACTATGTACCAGCATTTCAGGTGTTTCCTACATGTTTCTAATCATTTCCCAGGACGATCATTTTGTATTTTTACAGTTTTTCAAAATTAGACAGTTTTCCCAGAAGTATACACATGAATCTTCAGGATTTAAAGTGTTTCATTCAGAAAACGCCAGTCTAATCATAGTCACCTGTAAATATAAACAGTATTCTCTTCATTTATCAGCTTCACACATATTCTGAGCTTTATAAATGGAAATTCTCAATGTTTGAAAGCACTTTCTTTGGAAAAACATCATCTAAAGTAGCCAGAATGGTAAAAATTATCTGTACTCTCGTTATTTCGCAGCATTCTACCTCTAATCTCCGTGATTGAACATGAACATAAAGATAGATCGGCTCTATGTACCACCATTCAAAGTGTTTCCTACATGTTTCTAATCATTTCCCAGGACTATCATTGTGTATTTTTACAGTTTTTCAAAATTAGACAGTTTTCCCAGAATTATATACATGAATCTTCAGGATTTAAAGTGTTTCATTCAGAAAACGCCAGTCTAATCATAGTCACCTGTAAATATAAACAGTATTCTCTTCATTTATCAGCTTCACACATATTCTGAGCTTTATAAATGGAAATTCTCAATGTTTGAAAGCACTTTCTTTGGAAAAACATCATCTAAAGTAGCCAGAATGGTAAACATTATCTGTACTCTCGTCATTTCGCAGCATTCTACCTCTAATCTCCCCGATTGAACATGAACATAAAGATAGAACAGCTCTATGTACCAGCATTTCAAGTGTTTCTTACATGTTTCTATTCATTTCTCGGGACTATCATTGTGTATGTTAAGCGTTTTACGAAAAGTAGACAGTTTTCCTAGAAGTATACCCAGGAATCTTAAAGGTTTAAATTGAGCCATTCAGAAAACGCCAGTCTAATCAGAATCACCTGTAAATATAAACAGTATTCTCTTCATTTATCAGCTTCACACATATTCTGAGCTTTATAAATGGAAATTCTCAATGTTTGAAAGCACTTTCTTTGGAAAAACATCATCTAAAGTAGCCAGAATGGTAAACATTATCTGTACTCTCGTCATTTCGCAGCATTCTACCTCTAATCTCATCGATTGAACATGAACATAAAGATAGAACAGCTCTATGTACCAGCATTTCAAGTGTTTCTTACATGTTTCTAATCATTTCTCGGGACTATCATTGTGTATGTTAAGCGTTTTACGAAAAGTAGACAGTTTTCCTAGAAGTATACCCAGGAATCTCCTAGATATAAACTGTGCCATTCAGAAAACGCCGGGCAATTCAGCCTCAGTTGTAAATATAAACAGTATTCTCTTCATTTATCAGCTTCATACCCATATTCTAGCTTTATAAACTGCAATTCTTAATATTTGAAAGCTCATTCTTCGGAAATACATCATCTAAAGTAGCCAGAATGGTAAACATTATCTGTACTCTCGTCATTATGCAGCATTCTATCTCTAATCTCCGTGATTTTACATGAATATAAACAGAGAACAGCGCTATGTACCAGCATTTCAAGTGTTTCCTACATGTTTCTAATCATTTCCCAGGACTATCATTGTGTATTTTTACAGTTTTTCAAAATTAGACAGTTTTCCCAGAATTATTTACATGAATCTTCAGGATTTAAAGTGATTCATACAGAAAACGCCAGTCTAATCATAGTCACCTGTAAATATAAACAGTATTCTCTTCATTTATCAGCTTCACACATATTCTGAGCTTTATAAATGGAAATTCTCAATGTTTGAAAGCACTTTCTTTGGAAAAACATCATCTAAAGTAGCCAGAATGGTAAACATTATCTGTACTCTCGTCATTTCGCAGTATTCTACCTCTAATCTCCCCGATTGAACATGAACATAAAGATAGAACAGCTCTATGTACCAGCATTTCAAGTGTTTCTTACATGTTTCTAATCATTTCTCGGGACTATCATTGTGTATGTTAAGCGTTTTACGAAAAGTAGACAGTTTTCCTAGAAGTATACCCAGGAATCTTAAAGGTTTAAATTGAGCCATTCAGAAAACGCCAGTCTAATCAGAATCACATGTAAATATAAACAGTATTCTCTTCATTTATCAGCCTCATACACATATTCTGAGCTTCAAAACAGCAATTCATAATGTTGGAAGCACTTTCTGTGGAAAAACACCATCTAGAGTAGCGGGAATTGTAAACATTATCATTACTCTCTTCATTTGAGACTTTTCTACCTCTAATCTCGGTGATTGAACTAGGCCATCAGGATAGAACGGCTCTATTTACCCCTATTTAAAGTGTTTCTCACATGTTTCTAATCATTTCGGGGACTATCATTGTGTATTTAAGAGTATTACCAAAAGTAGACAGCTTTCCTGAAAGTATACACAGGAATCTCCTAGATATAAACTGTGCCATTCAGAAAACACCAGGCAATTCAGCCTCAGTTGTAAATATAACCAGTATTCTCTTCATTTATCAGCTTCATACCCATATTCTAGCTTTATAAACTGCAATTCTTAATATTTGAAAGCTCATTCTTCGGAAATACATCATCTAAAGTAGCCAGCATGGTAAACATTATCTGTACTCTCGTCATTATGCAGCATTCTATCTCTAATCTCAGTGATTGAACATGAATATAAACAGAGAACAGCGCTATGTACCAGCATTTCAAGTGTTTCTTACATGTTTCTAATCATTTCTCGGGACTGTCATTGTGTATGTGAAGAGTTTTACCAAAGGTAGACAGTTTTCCTACAAGTATTTACAGGAATCTTCAAGGTTTAAATTGAGTCATTCAGTAAACGCCAGTCTAATCATAATCACCTGTAAATATAAACAGTATTATCTTCATTTATCAGCTTCACACATATTCTGAGCTTTATAAATGGAAATTCTCAATATTTGAAAGCACTTTCTTTGGAAAAACATCATCTAAATTAGCCAGAATGGTAAGCATTATCTGTACTCTCGTCATTTCGCAGCATTCTACCTCTAATCTCCGTGATTGAACATGAACATAAAGATAGAACAGCTCTACGTACCAGCATTTCAAGTGTTTCTTACATGTTTCTAATCATTTCTCGGGACTATCATTGTGTATGTGAAGAGTTTTACCAAAGGTAGACAGTTTTCCTACAAGTATTTATAGGAATCTTCAAGGTTTAAATTGAGTCATTCAGTAAACGCCAGTCTAATCATAATCACCTGTAAATATAAACAGTATTCTCTTCATTTATCAGCTTCACACATATTCTGAGCTTTATAAATGGAAATTCTTAATATTTGAAAGCACTTTCTTTGGAAAAACATTATCTAATGTAGCCAGAATGGTAAAAATTATCTGTACTCTCATCATTTCGCAGCATTCTACCTCTAATCTCCGTGATTGAACATGAACATAAAGATTGAACGGCTCTATGTACCAGCATTTCAAGTGTTTCCTACATGTTTCTAATCATTTCCCAGGACTATCATTGTGTATTTTTACAGTTTTTCAAAATTAGACAGTTTTCCCAGAAGTATATACATGAATCTTCAAGATTTAAAGTGTTTCATTCAGAAAACGCCAGTCTAATCATAGTCAACTGTAAATATAAACAGTATTCTCTTCATTTATCAGCTTCACACATATTCTGAGCTTTATAAATGGAAATTCTCAATATTTGAAAGCACTTTCTTTGGAAAAACATCATCTAAATTAGCCAGAATGGTAAACATTATCTGTACTCTCGTCATTTCGCAGCATTCTACCTCTAATCTCCGTGATTGAACATGAACATAAAATAGAACAGCTCTATGTACCAGCATTTCAAGTGTTTCTTACATGTTTCTAATCATTTCTCGGGACTATCATTGTGTATGTTAAGCGTTTTACGAAATGTAGACAGTTTTCCTAGAAGTATACGCAGGAATCTTAAAGGTTTAAATTGAGCCATTCAGAAAACGCCAGTCTAATCAGAATCACCTGTAAATATAAACAGTATTCTCTTCATTTATCATCCTCATACACATATTCTGAGCTTCTAAACAGCAATTCATAACGTTGGAAGCACTTTCTTTGGAAAAACACCATCTAGAGTAGCCGGAATTGTAAACATTATCATTACTCTCTTCATTTTTAGAGTTTTCTACCTCTAATCTCGGTGATTGAACTAGGTCATCAGGATAGAACGGCTCTATTTACCCCTATTTAAAGTGTTTCTCACATGTTTCTAATCATTTCGGGGACTATCATTGTGTATTTTAAGAGTATTACCAAAAGTAGACAGTTTTCCTGAAAGTATACACAGGAATCTCCTAGATATAAACTGTGCCATTCAGAAAACGCCAGGCAATTCAGCCTCAGTTGTAAATATAAACAGTATTCTCTTCATTTATCAGCTTCATACCCATATTCTAGCTTTATAAACTGCAATTCTTAATATTTGAAAGCTCATTCTTCGGAAATACATCATCTAAAGGAGCCAGAATGGTAAACATTATCTGTACTCTCGTCATTATGCAGCATTCTATCTCTAATCTCCGTGATTGAACATGAATATAAACAGAGAACAGCGCTATGTACCAGCATTTCAAGTGTTTCCTACATGTTTCTAATCATTTCCCAGGACTATCATTGTGTATTTTTACAGTTTTTCAAAATTAGACAGTTTTCCCAGAAGTATATACATGAATCTTCAGGATTTAAAGTGTTTCATTCAGAAAACGCCAGTCTAATCATAGTCACCTGTAAATATAAACAGTATTCTCTTCATTTATCAGCTTCACACATATTCTGAGCTTTATAAATGGAAATTCTCAATATTTGAAAGCACTTTCTTTGGAAAAACATCATCTAAATTAGCCAGAATGGTAAGCATTATCTGTACTCTCGTCATTTCGCAGCATTCTACCTCTAATCTCCGTGATTGAACATGAACATAAAGATAGAACAGCTCTATGTACCAGCATTTCAAGTGTTTCTTACATGTTTCTAATCATTTCTCAGGACTATCATTGTGTATGTTAAGGGTTTTACGAAAAGTAGACAGTTTTCCTAGAAGTATACCCAGGCATCTTAAAGGTTTAAATTGAGCCATTCAGAAAACGCCAGTCTAATCAGAATCACCTGTAAATATAAACAGTATTCTCTTCATTTATCATCCTCATACACATATTCTGAGCTTCTAAACAGCAATTCATAACGTTGGAAGCACTTTCTGTGGAAAAACACCATCTAGAGTAGCCGGAATTGTAAACATTATCATTACTCTCTTCATTTTTCGAGTTTTCTACCTCTAATCTCGGTGATTGAACTAGGTCATCAGGATAGAACGGCTCTATTTACCCCTATTTAAAGTGTTTCTCACATGTTTCTAATCATTTCGGGGACTATCATTGTGTATTTTAAGAGTATTACCAAAAGTAGACAGTTTTCCTGAAAGTATACACAGGAATCTCCTAGATATAAACTGTGCCATTCAGAAAACGCCAGGCAATTCAGCCTCAGTTGTAAATATAAACAGTATTCTCTTCATTTATCAGCTTCATACCCATATTCTAGCTTTATAAACTGCAATTCTTAATATTTGAAAGCTCATTCTTCGGAAATACATCATCTAAAGTAGCCAGAATGGTAAACATTATCTGTACTCTCGTCATTATGCAGCATTCTATCTCTAATCTCCGTGATTGAACATGAATATAAACAGAGAACAGCGCTATGTACCAGCATTTCAAGTGTTTCTTACATGTTTCTAATCATTTCTCGGGACTATCATTGTGTATGTGAAGAGTTTTACCAAAGGTAGACAGTTTTCCTACAAGTATTTACAGAAATCTTCAAGGTTTAAATTGAGTCATTCAGTAAACGCCAGTCTTATCATAATCACCTGTAAATATAAACAGTATTCTCTTCATTTATCAGCTTCACACATATTCTGAGCTTTATAAATGGAAATTCTTAATATTTGAAAGCACTTTCTTTGGAAAAACATTATCTAATGTAGCCAGAATGGTAAACATTATCTGTACTCTCGTCATTTCGCAGCATTCTACCTCTAATCTCCGTGATTAAACATGAACATAAAGATAGAACGGCTCTATGTACCAGCATTTCAAGTGTTTCCTACATGTTTCTAATCATTTCCCAGGACTATCATTGTGTATTTTTACAGTTTTTCAAAATTAGACAGTTTTCCCAGAAGTATATACATGAATCTTCAGGATTTAAAGTGTTTCATTCAGAAACGCCAGTCTAATCACAGTCACCTGTAAATATAAACAGTATTCTCTTCATTTATCAGCTTCACACATATTCTGAGCTTTATAAATGGAAATTCTCAATGTTTGAAAGCACTTTCTTTGGAAAAACATCATCTAAAGTAGCCAGAATGGTAAACATTATCTGTACTCTCGGCATTTCGGAGCATTCTACCTGTAATCTCCCCGATTGAACATGAACATAAAGATAGAACAGCTCTATGTACCAGCATTTCAAGTGTTTCTTACATGTTTCTAATCATTTCTCAGGACAATCATTTTGTATGTTAAGCCTTTTACCAAAAGTAGATAGTTTTCCTAGAAAATTATACCCAGGAATCTTAAAGGTTTAAATTGAACCATTTAGTAAACGCCAGTCTAATCATAATCACCTGTAAATATAAACAGTATTCTCTTCATTTATGAGCTTCACACATATTCTGAGCTTTATAAATGGAAATTCTTAATATTTGAAAGCACTTTCTTTGGAAAAAATTATCTAATGTAGCCAGAATGGTAAAAATTATCTGTACTCTCGTCATTTCGCAGCATTCTACCTCTAATCTCCGTGATTGAACATGAACATAAAGATAGAACGGCTCTATGTACCAGCATTTCAAGTGTTTCCTACATGTTTCTAATCATTTCCCAGGACTATCATTGTGTATTTTTACAGTTTTTCAAAATTAGACACTTATCCCAGAAGTATATACATGAATCTTCAGGATTTAAAGTGTTTCATTCAGAAAACGCCAGTCTAATCATAGTCACCTGTAAATATAAACAGTATTCTCTTCATTTATCATCCTCATACACATATTCTGAGCTTCAAAACAGCAATTCATAACGTTGGAAGCACTTTCTGTGGAAAAACACCATCTAGAGTAGCCGGAATTGTAAACATTATCATTACTCTCTTCATTTTTAGAGTTTTCTACCTCTAATCTCGGTGATTGATCTAGGTCATCAGGATTGAACGGCTCTATTTACCCCTATTTCAAGTGTTTCTCACATGTTTCTAATCATTTCGGGGACTATCTTTGTGTATTTTAAGAGTATTACCAAAAGTAGACAGTTTTCCTGAAAGTATACACAGAAATCTATAGATATAAATTGTGCCATTCAGAAAACGCCAGGCAATTCAGCCTCAGTTGTAAATATAAACAGTATTCTCTTCATTTATCAGCTTCATACCCATATTCTAGCTTTATAAACTGCAATTCTTAATATTTGAAAGCTCATTCTTCGGAAATACATCATCTAAAGTAGCCAGAATGGTAAACATTATCTGTACTCTCGTCATTATGCAGCATTCTATCTCTAATCTCCGTGATTTTACATGAATATAAACAGAGGACAGCGCTATGTACCAGCATTTCAAGTGTTTCCTACATGTTTCTAATCATTTCCCAGGACGATCATTGTGTATTTTTACAGTTTTTCAAAATTAGACAGTTTTCCCAGAAGTATATACATGAATCTTCAAGATTTAAAGTGTTTCATTCAGAAAACGCCAGTCTAATCATAGTCAACTGTAAATATAAACAGTATTCTCTTCATTTATCAGCTTCACACATATTCTGAGCTTTATAAATGGAAATTCTCAATATTTGAAAGCACTTTCTTTGGAAAAACATCATCTAAATTAGCCAGAATGGTAAACATTATCTGTACTCTCGTCATTTCGCAGCATTCTACCTCTAATCTCCCCGATTGAACATGAACATAAAGATAGAACAGCTCTATGTACCAGCATTTCAAGTGTTTCTTACATGTTTCTAATCATTTCTCGGGACTATCATTGTGTATGTTAAGCGTTTTACGAAAAGTAGACAGTTTTTTTAGAAGTATACCCAGGAATCTTAAAGGTTTAAATTGAGCCATTCAGAAAACGCCAGTCTAATCAGAATCACCTGTAAATATAAACAGTATTCTCTTCATTTATCATCCTCATACACATATTCTGAGCTTCTAAACAGCAATTCATAACGTTGGAAGCACTTTCTGTGGAAAAACACCATCTAGAGTAGCGGGAATTGTAAACATTATCATTACTCTCTTCATTTTTAGAGTTTTCGACCTCTAATCTCGGTGATTGAACTAGGCCATCAGGATAGAACGGCTCTATTTACCCCTATTTAAAGTGTTTCTCACATGTTTCTAATCATTTCGGGGACTATCATTGTGTATTTTAAGAGTATTACCAAAAGTAGACAGTATTCCTGAAAGTATACACAGGAATCTCCTAGATATAAACTGTGCCATTCAGAAAACGCCAGGCAATTCAGCCTCAGTTGTAAATATAAACAGTATTCTCTTCATTTATCAGCTTCATACCCATATTCTAGCTTTATAAACTGCAATTCTTAATATTTGAAAGCTCATTCTTCGGAAATACATCATCTAAAGTAGCCAGAATGGTAAACCTTATCTGTACTCTCGTCATTATGCAGCATTCTATCTCTAATCTCCGTGATTGAACATGAATATAAACAGAGAACAGCGCTATGTACCAGCATTTCAAGTGTTTCTTACATGTTTCTAATCATTTCTCGGGACTATCATTGTGTATGTGAAGAGTTTTACCAAAGGTAGACAGTTTTCCTACAAGTATTTATAGGAATCTTCAAGGTTTAAATTGAGTCATTCAGTAAACGCCAGTCTAATCATAATCACCTGTAAATATAAACAGTATTCTCTTCATTTATCAGCTTCACACATATTCTGAGCTTTATAAATGGAAATTCTTAATATTTGAAAGCACTTTCTTTGGAAAAACATTATCTAATGTAGCCAGAATGGTAAAAATTATCTGTACTCTCGTCATTTCGCAGCATTCTACCTCTAATCTCCGTGATTGAACCTGAACATAAAGATAGAACGGCTCTATGTAACAGCATTTCAAGAGTTTCCTAGATGTTTCTAATCATTTCCCAGGACTATCATTGTGTATTTTTACAGTTTTTCAAAATTAGACAGTTTTCCCAGAAGTATATACATGAATCTTCAAGATTTAAAGTGTTTCATTCAGAAAACGCCAGTCTAATCATAGTCAACTGTAAATATAAACAGTATTCTCTTCATTTATCAGCTTCACACATATTCTGAGCTTTATAAATGGAAATTCTCAATATTTGAAAGCACTTTCTTTGGAAAAACATCATCTAAATTAGCCAGAATGGTAAACATTATCTGTACTCTCGTCATTTCGCAGCATTCTACCTCTAATCTCCGTGATTGAACATGAACATAAAGATAGAACAGCTCTATGTACCAGCATTTCAAGTGTTTCTTACATGTTTCTAATCATTTCTCGGGACTATCATTGTGTATGTTAAGCGTTTTACGAAAAGTAGACAGTTTTCCTAGAAGTATACCCAGGAATCTTAAAGGTTTAAATTGAGCCATTCAGAAAACGCGAGTCTAATCAGAATCACCTGTAAATATAAACAGTATTCTCTTCATTTATCAGCTTCACACATATTCTGAGCTTTATAAATGGAAATTCTTAATATTTGAAAGCACTTTCTTTGGAAAAACATTATCTAATGTAGCCAGAATGGTAAAAATTATCTGTACTCTCTTCATTTCGCAGCATTCTACCTCTAATCTCCGGGATTGAACATGAACATAAAGATAGAACGGCTCTATGTACCAGCATTTCAAGTGTTTCCTACATGTTTCTAATCATTTCCCAGGACTATCATTGTGTATTTTTACAGTTTTTCAAAATTAGACAGTTTTCCCAGAAGTATATACATGAATCTTCAGGATTTAAAGTGTTTCATTCAGAAATCGCCAGTCTAATCATAGTCACCTGTATATATAAACAGTATTCTCTTCATTTATCAGCTTCACACATATTCTGAGCTTTATAAATGGAAATTCTCAATGTTTGAAAGCACTTTCTTTGGAAAAACATCATCTAAAGTAGCCAGAATGGTAAACATTATCTGTACTCTCGTCATTTCGCAGCATTCTACCTCTAATCTCATCGATTGAACATGAACATAAAGATAGAACAGCTCTATGTACCAGCATTTCAAGTGTTTCTTACAAGTTTCTAATCATTTCTCGGGACTATCATTGTGTATGTTAAGCGTTTTACGAAAAGTAGACAGTTTTCCTAGAAGTATACCCAGGAATCTTAAAGGTTTAAATTGAGCCATTCAGAAAACGCCAGTCTAATCAGAATCACCTGTAAATATAAACAGTATTCTCTTCATTTATCATCCTCATACACATATTCTGAGCTTCTAAACAGCAATTCATAACGTTGGAAGCACTTTCTGTGGAAAAACACCATCTAGAGTAGCGGGAATTGTAAACATTATCATTACTCTCTTCATTTTTAGAGTTTTCGACCTCTAATCTCGGTGATTGAACTAGGCCATCAGGATAGAACGGCTCTATTTACCCCTATTTAAAGTGTTTCTCACATGTTTCTAATCATTTCGGGGACTATCATTGTGTATTTTAAGAGTACTACCAAAAGTAGACAGTTTTCCTGAAAGTATACACAGGAATCTCCTAGATATAAACTGTGCCATTCAGAAAACGCCAGGCAATTCAGCCTCAGTTGTAAATATAAACAGTATTCTCTTCATTTATCAGCTTCATACCCATATTCTAGCTTTATAAACTGCAATTCTTAATATTTGAAAGCTCATTCTTCGGAAATACATCATCTAAAGTAGCCAGAATGGTAAACATTATCTGTACTCTCGTCATTATGCAGCATTCTATCTCTAATCTCCGTGATTGAACATGAATATAAACAGAGAACAGCGCTATGTACCAGCATTTCAAGTGTTTCCTACATGTTTCTAATCATTTCCCAGGACTATCATTGTGTATTTTTACAGTTTTTCAAAATTAGACAGTTTTCCCAGAAGTATATACATGAATCTTCAGGATTTAAAGTGTTTCATTCAGAAAACGCCAGTCTAATCATAGTCAACTATAAATATAAACAGTATTCTCTTCATTTATCAGCTTCACACATATTCTGAGCTTTATAAATGGAAATTCTCAATATTTGAAAGCACTTTCTTTGGAAAAACATCATCTAAATTAGCCAGAATGGTAAGCATTATCTGTACTCTCGTCATTTCGCAGCATTCTACCTCTAATCTCCGTGATTGAACATGAACATAAAGATAGAACAGCTCTATGTACCAGCATTTCAAGTGTTTCTTACATGTTTCTAATCATTTCTCGGGACTATCATTGTGTATGTTAAGCGTTTTACGAAAAGTAGACAGTTTTCCTAGAAGTATACCCAGGAATCTTAAAGGTTTAAATTGAGCCATTCAGAAAACGCCAGTCTAATCAGAATCACCTGTAAATATAAACAGTATTCTCTTCATTTATCATCCTCATACACATATTCTGAGCTTCTAAACAGCAATTCATAACGTTGGAAGCACTTTCTGTGGAAAAACACCATCTAGAGTAGCCGGAATTGTAAACATTATCATTACTCTCTTCATTTTTAGAGTTTTCGACCTCTAATCTCGGTGATTGAACTAGGTCATCAGGATAGAACGGCTCTATTTACCCCTATTTAAAGTGTTTCTCACATGTTTCTAATCATTTCGGGGACTATCATTGTGTATTTTAAGAGTATTACCAAAAGTAGACAGTTTTCCTGAAAATATACACAGGAATCTCCTAGATATAAACTGTGGCATTCAGAAAACGCCAGGCAATTCAGCCTCAGTTGTAAATATAAACAGTATTCTCTTCATTTATCAGCTTCATACCCATATTCCAGCTTTATAAACTGCAATTCTTAATATTTGAAAGCTCATTCTTCGGAAATACATAATCTAAGGTAGCCAGAATGGTAAACATTATCTGTACTCTCGTCATTATGCAGCATTCTATCTCTAATCTCCGTGATTGAACATGAATATAAACAGAGAACAGCGCTATGTACCAGCATTTCAAGTGTTTCCTACATGTTTCTAATCATTTCCCAGGACTATCATTGTGTATTTTTACAGTTTTTCAAAATTAGACAGTTTTCCCAGAAGTATATACATGAATCTTCAGGATTTAAAGTGTTTCATTCAGAAAACGCCAGTCTAATCATAGTCAACTGTAAATATAAACAGTATTCTCTTCATTTATCAGCTTCACACATATTCTGAGCTTTATAAATGGAAATTCTCAATATTTGAAAGCACTTTCTTTGGAAAAACATTATCTAATGTAGCCAGAATGGTAAAAATTATCTGTACTCTCGTCATTTCGCACCATTCTACCTCTAATCTCCGTGATTGAACATGAACATTAAGATAGAACGGCTCTATGTACCACCATTCAAAGTGTTTCCTACATGTTTCTAATCATTTCCCAGGACTATCATTGTGTATTTTTACAGTTTTTCAAAATTAGACAGTTTTCCCAGAAGTATATACATGAATCTTCAAGATTTAAAGTGTTTCATTCAGAAAAAGCCAGTCTAATCATAGTCAACTGTAAATATAAACAGTATTCTCTTCATTTATCAGCTTCACACATATTCTGAGCTTTATAAATGGAAATTCTCAATGTTTGAAAGCACTTTCTTTGGAAAAACATCATCTAAAGTAGCCAGAATGGTAAACATTATCTGTACTCTCGTCATTAGGCAGCATTCTACCTCTAATCTCACCGATTGAACATGAACATAAAGATAGAACAGCTCTATGTACCAGCATTTCAAGTGTTTCTTACATGTTTCTAATCATTTCTCGGGACTATCATTGTGTATGTTAAGCGTTTTACGAAAAGTACACAGTTTTCCTAGAAGTATACCCAGGAATCTTAAAGGTTTAAATTGAGCCATTCAGAAAACGCCAGTCTAATCAGAATCACCTGTAAATATAAACAGTATTCTCTACATTTATCATCCTCATACACATATTCTGAGCTTCTAAACAGCAATTCATAACGTTGGAAGCACTTTCTGTGGAAAAACACCATCTAGAGTAGCCGGAATTGTAAACATTATCATTACTCTCTTCATTTTTAGAGTTTTCTACCTCTAATCTCGGTGATTGAACTAGGTCATCAGGATAGAACGGCTCTATTTACCCCTATTTAAAGTGTTTCTCACATGTTTCTAATCATTTCGGGGACTATCATTGTGTATTTTAAGAGTATTACCAAAAGTAGACAGTTTTCCTGAAAGTATACACAGGAATCTCCTAGATATAAACTGTGCCATTCAGAAAACGCCAGGCAATTCAGCCTCAGTTGTAAATATAAACAGTATTCTCTTCATTTATCAGCTTCATACCCATATTCCAGCTTTATAAACTGCAATTCTTAATATTTGAAAGCTCATTCTTCGGAAATACATCATCTAAAGTAGCCAGAATGGTAAACATTATCTATACTCTCGTCATTATGCAGCATTCTATCTCTAATCTCCGTGATTGAACATGAATATAAACAGAGAACAGCGCTATGTACCAGCATTTCAAGTGTTTCCTACATGTTTCTAATCATTTCCCAGGACTATCATTGTGTATTTTTACAGTTTTTCAAAATTAGACAGTTTTCCCAGAAGTATATACATGAATCTTCAAGATTTAAAGTGTTTCATTCAGAAAAAGCCAGTCTAATCATAGTCAACTGTAAATATAAACAGTATTCTCTTCATTTATCAGCTTCACACATATTCTGAGCTTTATAAATGGAAATTCTCAATATTTGAAAGCACTTTCTTTGGAAAAACATCATCTAAAGTAGCCAGAATGGTAAACATTATCTGTACTCTCGTCATTTCGCAGCATTCTACCTCTAATCTCACCGATTGAACATGAACATAAAGATAGAACAGCTCTATGTACCGGCATTTCAAGTGTTTCTTACATGTTTCTAATCATTTCTCGGGACTATCATTGTGTATGTTAAGCGTTTTACGAAAAGTAGACAGTTTTCCTAGAAGTCTACCCAGGAATCTTAAAGGTTTAAATTGAGCCATTCAGAAAACGCCAGTCTAATCAGAATCACCTGTAAATATAAACAGTATTCTCTTCATTTATCATACTCATACACATATTCTGAGCTTCTAAACAGCAATTCATAACGTTGGAAGCACTTTCTGTGGAAAAACACCATCTAGAGTAGCCGGAATTGTAAACATTATCATTACTCTCTTCATTTTTAGAGTTCTCTACCTCCAATCTCGGTGATTGAACTAGGTCATCAGGATAGAACGGCTCTATTTACCCCTATTGAAAGTGTTTCTCACATGTTTCTAATCATTTCGGGGACTATCATTGTGTATTTTAAGAGTATTACCAAAAGTAGACAGTTTTCCTGAAAGTATACACAGGAATCTCCTAGATATAAACTGTGCCATTCAGAAAACGCCAGGCAATTCAGCCTCAGTTGTAAATATAAACAGTATTCTCTTCATTTATCAGCTTCATACCCATATTCTAGCTTTATAAACTGCAATTCTTAATATTTGAAAGCTCATTCTTTGGAAATACATCATCTAAAGTAACCAGAATGGTAAACATTATCTGTACTCTCGTCATTATGCAGCATTCTATCTCTAATCTCCGTGATTGAACATGAATATAAACAGAGAACAGCGCTATGTACCAGCATTTCAAGTGTTTCTTACATGTTTCTAATCATTTCTCGGGACTATCATTGTGTATGTGAAGAGTTTTACCAAAGGTAGACAGTTTTCCTACAAGTATTTATAGGAATCTTCAAGGTTTAAATTGAGTCATTCAGTAAACGCCAGTCTAATCATAATCACCTGTAAATATAAACAGTATTCTCTTCATTTATCAGCTTCACACATATTCTGAGCTTTATAAATGGAAATTCTTAATATTTGAAAGCACTTTCTTTGGAAAAACATTATCTAATGTAGGCAGAATGGTAAAAATTATCTGTACTCTCGTCATTTCGCAGCATTCTACCTCTAATCTCCGTGATTGAACATGAACATAAACAGAGAACAGCGCTATGTACCAGCATTTCAAGTGTTTCCTACATGTTTCTAATCATTTCCCAGGACTATCATTGTGTATTTTTACAGTTTTTCAAAATTAGACAGTTTTCCCAGAAGTATATACATGAATCTTCAAGATTTAAAGTGTTTCATTCAGAAAACGCCAGTCTAATCATAGTCAACTGTAAATATAAACAGTATTCTCTTCATTTATCAGCTTCACACATATTCTGAGCTTTATAAATGGAAATTCTCAATATTTGAAAGCACTTTCTTTGGAAGAACATCATCTAAATTAGCCAGAATGGTAAACATTATTTGTACTCTCGTCATTTCGCAGCATTCTACCTCTAATCTCCGTGATTGAACATGAACATAAAGATAGAACAGCTCTATGTACCAGCATTTCAAGTGTTTCTTACATGTTTCTAATCATTTCTCGGGACTATCATTGTGTATGTTAAGCGTTTTACGAAAAGTAGACAGTTTTCCTAGAAGTATACCCAGGAATCTTAAAGGTTTAAATTGAGCCATTCAGAAAACGCCAGTCTAATCAGAATCACCTGTAAATATAAACAGTATTCTCTTCATTTATCATCCTCATACACATATTCTGAGCTTCTAAACAGCAATTCATAACGTTGGAAGCACTTTCTGTGGAAAAACACCATCTAGAGTAGCCGGAATTGTAAACATTATCATTACTCTCTTCATTTTTAGAGTTTTCGACCTCTAATCTCGGTGATTGAACTAGGTCATCAGGATAGAACGGCTCTATTTACCCCTATTTAAAGTGTTTCTCACATGTTTCTAATCATTTCGGGGACTATCATTGTGTATTTTAAGAGTATTACCAAAAGTAGACAGTTTTCCTGAAAGTATACACAGGAATCTCCTAGATATAAACTGTGCCATTCAGAAAAAGCCAGGTAATTCAGCCTCAGTTGTAAATATAAACAGTATTCTCTTCATTTATCAGCTTCATACCCATATTCTAGCTTTATAAACTGCAATTCTTAATATTTGAAAGCTCATTCTTCGGAAATACATCATCTAAAGTAGCCAGAATGGTAAACATTATCTGTACTCTCGTCATTATGCAGCATTCTATCTCTAATCTCCGTGATTGAACATGAATATAAACAGAGAACAGCGCTATGTACCAGCATTTCAAGTGTTTCCTACATGTTTCTAATCATTTCCCAGGACTATCATTGTGTATTTTTACAGTTTTTCAAAATTAGACAGTTTTCCCAGAAGTATATACATGAATCTTCAGGATTTAAAGTGTTTCATTCAGAAAACGCCAGTCTAATCATAGTCAACTGTAAATATAAACAGTATTCTCTTCATTTATCAGCTTCACACATATTCTGAGCTTTATAAATGGAAATTCTCAATATTTGAAAGCACTTTCTTTGGAAAAACATCATCTAAAGTAGCCAGAATGGTAAACATTATCTGTACTCTCCTCATTTCGCAGCATTCTACCTCTAATCTCCGTGATTGAACATGAACATAAAGATAGAACAGCTCTATGTACCAGCATTTCAAGTGTTTCTTACATGTTTCTAATCATTTCTCGGGACTATCATTGTGTATGTTAAGTGTTTTACGAAAAGTAGACAGTTTTCCTAGAAGTATACCCAAGAATCTTAAAGGTTTAAATTGAGCCATTCAGAAAACGCCAGTCTAATCAGAATCACCTGTAAATATATATAGTATTCTCTTCATTTATCATCCTCATACACATATTCTGAGCTTCTAAACAGCAATTCATAACATTGGAAGCACTTTCTGTGGAAAAACACCATCTAGAGTAGCGGGAATTGTAAACATTATCATTACTCTCTTCATTTTTAGAGTTTTCGACCTCTAATCTCGGTGATTGAACTAGGCCATCAGGATAGAACGGCTCTATTTACCCCTATTTAAAGTGTTTCTCACATGTTTCTAATCATTTCGGGGACTATCATTGTGTATTTTAAGAGTATTACCAAAAGTAGACAGTTTTCCTACAAGTATTTGTAGGAATCTTCAAGGTTTAAATTGAGTCATTCAGTAAACGCCAGTCTAATCATAATCACCTGTAAATATAAACAGTATTCTCTTCATTTATCAGCTTCACACATATTCTGAGCTTTATAAATGGAAATTCTTAATATTTGAAAGCACTTTCTTTGGAAAAACATTATCTAATGTAGCCAGAATGGTAAAAATTATCTGTACTCTCGTCATTTCGCAGCATTCTACCTCTAATCTCCGTGATTGAACATGAACATAAAGATAGAACGGCTATATGTACCAGCATTTCAAGTGTTTCCTACATGTTTCTAATCATTTCCCAGGACTATCATTGTGTATTTTTACAGTTTTTCAAAATTAGACAGTTTTCCCAGAAGTATATACATGAATCTTCAGGATTTAAAGTGTTTCATTCAGAAATCGCCAGTCTAATCATAGTCACCTGTATATATAAACAGTATTCTCTTCATTTATCAGCTTCACATATATTCTGAGCTTTATAAATGGAAATTCTCAATGTTTGAAAGCACTTTCTTTGGAAAACATCATCTAAAGTAGCCAGAATGGTAAACATTATCTGTACTCTCGTCATTTCACAGCATTCTACCTCTAATCTCCCCGACTGAACATGAACATAAAGATAGAACAGCTCTATGTACCAGCATTTCAAGTGTTTCTTACATGTTTCTAATCATTTCTCGGGACTATCATTGTGTATGTTAAGCGTTTTACGAAAAGTAGACAGTTTTCCTAGAAGTATACCCAGGAATCTTAAAGGTTTAAATTGAGCCATTCAGAAAACGCCAGTCTAATCAGAATCACCTGTAAATATAAACAGTATTCTCTTCATTTATCATCCTCATACACATATTCTGAGCTTCTAAACAGCAATTCATAACGTTGGAAGCACTTTCTGTGGAAAAACACCATCTAGAGTAGCTGGAATTGTAAACATTATCATTACTCTCTTCATTTTCAGAGTTTCGACCTCTAATCTCGGTGATTGAACTAGGCCATCAGGATAGAACGGCTCTATTTACCCCTATTGAAAGTGTTTCTCACATGTTTCTAATCATTTCGGGGACTATCATTGTGTATTTTAAGAGTATTACCAAAAGTAGACAGTTTTCCTGAAAGTATACACAGGAATCTCCTAGATATAAACTGTGCCATTCAGAAAACGCCAGGCAATTCAGCCTCAGTTGTAAATATAAACAGTATTTTCTTCATTTATCAGCTTCACACCCATATTCTAGCTTTATAAACTGCAATTCTTAATATTTGAAAGCTCATTCTTCGGAAATACATCATCTAAAGTAGCCAGAATGGTAAACATTATCTGTACTCTCGTCATTATGCAGCATTCTATCTCTAATCTCCCTGATTGAACATGAATATAAACAGAGAACAGCGCTATGTACCAGCATTTCAAGTGGTTCTTACATGTTTCTAATCATTTCTCGGGACTATCATTGTGTATGTGAAGAGTTTTACCAAAGGTAGACAGTTTTCCTACAAGTATTTGTAGGAATCTTCAAGGTTTAAATTGAGTCATTCAGTAAACGCCAGTCTAATCATAATCACCTGTAAATATAAACAGTATTCTCTTCATTTATCAGCTTCACACATATTCTGAGCTTTATAAATGGAAATTCTTAATATTTGAAAGCACTTTCTTTGGAAAAACATTATCTAATGTAGCCAGAATGGTAAAAATTATCTGTACTCTCGTCATTTCGCAGCATTCTACCTCTAATCTCCGTGATTGAACATGAACATATAGAACAGCTCTATATACCAGCATTTCAAGTGTTTCTTACATGTTTCTAATCATTTCTCGGGACTATCATTGTGTATGTTAAGCGTTTTACGAAAAGTAGACAGTTTTCTTAGAAGTATACCCAGGAATCTTAAAGGTTTAAATTGAGCCATTCAGAAAATGCCAGTCTAATCAGAATCACCTGTAAATATAAACAGTATTCTCTTCATTTATCATCCTCATACACATATTCTGAGCTTCTAAACAGCAATTCATAACGTTGGAAGCACTTTCTGTGGAAAAACACCATCTAGAGTAGCCGGAATTGTAAACATTATCATTACTCTCTTCATTTGAGAGTTTTCTACCTCTAATCTCGGTGATTGAAGTAGGTCATCAGGATAGAAAGGCTCTATTTACCCCTATTTAAAGTGTTTCTCACATGTTTCTAATCATTTCAGGGACTATCATTGTGTATTTTAAGATTATTACCAAAAGTAGACAGTTTTCCTGAAAGTATACAGAGGAATCTCCTAGATATAAACTGTGCCATTCAGAAAACGCCAGGCAATTCAGCCTCAGTTGTAAATATAAACAGTATTCTCTTCATTTATCAGCTTCATACCCATATTCTAGCTTTATAAACTGCAATTCTTAATATTTGAAAGCTCATTCTTCGGAAATACATCATCTAAAGTAGCCAGAATGGTAAACATTATCTGTACTCTCGTCATTATGCAGCATTCTATCTCTAATCTCCGTGATTGAACATGAATATAAACAGAAAACAGCGCTATGTACCAGCATTTCAAGTGTTTCCTACATGTTTCTAATCATTTCCCTGGACTATCATTGTGTATTTTTACAGTTTTTCAAAATTAGACAGTTTTCCCAGAAGTATATACATGAATCTTCAGGATTTAAAGTGTTTCATTCAGAAAACGCCAGTCTAATCATAGTCAACTGTAAATATAAACAGTATTCTCTTCATTTATCAGCTTCACACATATTCTGAGCTTTATAAATGGAAATTCTCAATATTTGAAAGCACTTTCTTTGGAAAAACATAATCTATATTAGCCAGAATGGTAAACATTATGTGTACTCTCGTCATTTCGCAGCATTCTACCTCTAATCTCCGTGATTGAACATGAACATAAAGATAGAACAGCTCTATGTACCAGCATTTCAAGTGTTTCTTACATGTTTCTAATCATTTCTCGGGACTATCATTGTGTATGTTAAGCGTTTAACCAAAAGTAGACAGTTTTTCTAGAAGTATAAACAGGAATGTTCAAGGTTTCAATTGAGTCATTCAGAAAACGCCAGTCTAATCAGAATCACCTGTAAATAGAAACAGTATTCTCTTTATTTATCAGCTTCCTACATATTCTGAGCTTTATAAACAGCAATTCTTAATGTTTGAAAGCACATTCTTCGGAAATATGTCATCTAAGGTAGCCAGAATGTTAAACATTGTCTGTACTGTCGTCATTATGCAGCATTCTGTCTCTAATCTCTGTGATTGAACATGAATATAAAGATAGAACTGCTCTATGTACCAGCATTTCAAGTGTTTCTTCCATGTTTCTAGTCACTTCCCGGGACTATCCTAGTGTATTTTAAGAGTTTTACCAAAATTAGACATTTTTCCAGAAGTAGATACATGAATCTTCAGGATGTAAACTTTGTCATTTAGAAAATGCCAGGCAATTCATCCTCAATTGTAATTATAAACAATATTCTCTCCATTGATCAACCTAACACACATATTCTGAGCTTTAAAAACAGGAATTGCTCATGTTGGAAGCACTTTCTTTGGAAAAACACCATCTAGAGTAGCCGGAATTGTAAACATTATCATTACTCTCTTCATTTGAGAGTTTTCTACCTCTAATCTCTCTGATTGAACTAGGCCATCAGGATAGAACGGCTCTATTTACCCGCATTTAAACTGTTTCTTACATGTCTCTAATCATTTCTGGGACTATCATTGTGTATTGTAAGAGTGTTACCAAAAGTAGACAGTTTTCCCAGAAGTATACACATGAATCTTCAAGAGTTAAATTGTGCCATTCAGAAAACGCCAGGCAATTCGGCCTCAGTTGTAAATATAAAAAGTATTCTCTTCATTTATCAGCTTCATACCCATATTCTCAGCTTTTTAAACGGAAATTCTTAATGTTTGAAAGCACTTTCTTCGGACATACATCATCTAAAGTAGCCAGAATGGTAAACCTTATCTGTACTCTCGTCATTTCGCACCATTCTACCTCTAATCTCCGTGATTGAACATGAACATAAAGATAGATCGGCTCTATGTACCACCATTCAAAGTGTTTCCTACATGTTTCTAATCATTTCCCAGGACTATCATTGTGTATTTTTACAGTTTTTCAAAATTAGACAGTTTTCCCAGAAGTATATACATGAATCTTCAAGATTTAAAGTGTTTCATTCAGAAAAAGCCAGTCTAATCATAGTCAACTGTAAATATAAACAGTATTCTCTTCATTTATCAGCTTCACACATATTCTGAGCTTTATAAATGGAAATTCTCAATATTTGAAAGCACTTTCTTTGGAAAAACATCATCTAAAGTAGCCATAATGGTAAACATTATCAGTACTCTCGTCATTTCGCAGCATTCTACCTCTAATCTCACCGATTGAACATGAACATAAAGATAGAGCAGCTCTATGTACCAGCATTTCAAGTGTTTCTTACATGTTTCTAATCATTTCTCGGGACTATCATTGTGTATGTTAAGCGTTTTACGAAAAGTAGACAGTTTTCCTAGAAGTCTACCCAGGAATCTTAAAGGTTTAAATTGAGCCATTCAGAAAACGCCAGTCTAATCAGAATCACCTGTAAATATAAACAGTATTCTCTTCATTTATCATACTCATACACATATTCTGAGCTTCTAAACAGCAATTCATAACGTTGGAAGCACTTTCTGTGGAAAAACACCATCTAGAGTAGCCGGAATTGTAAACATTATCATTACTCTCTTCATTTTTAGAGTTCTCTACCTCTAATCTCGGTGATTGAACTAGGTCATCAGGATAGAACGGCTCTATTTACCCCTATTTAAAGTGTTTCTCACATGTTTCTAATCATTTCGGGGACTATCATTGTGTATTTTAAGAGTATTACCAAAAGTAGACAGTTTTCCTGAAAGTATACACAGGAATCTCCTAGATATAAACTGTGCCATTCAGAAAACGCCAGGCAATTCAGCCTCAGTTGTAAATATAAACAGTATTCTCTTCATTTATCAGCTTCATACCCATATTCTAGCTTTATAAACTGCAATTCTTAATATTTGAAAGCTCATTCTTCGGAAATACATCATCTAAAGTAGCCAGAATGGTAAACATTATCTGTACTCTCGTCATTATGCAGCATTCTATCTCTAATCTCCGTGATTGAACATGAATATAAACAGAGAACAGCGCTATGTACCAGCATTTCAAGTGTTTCTTACATGTTTCTAATCATTTCTCGGGACTATCATTGTGTATGTGAAGAGTTTTCCAAAGGTAGACAGTTTTCCTACAAGTATTTATAGGAATCTTCAAGGTTTAAATTGAGTCATTCAGTAAACGCCAGTCTAATCATAATCACCTGTAAATATAAACAGTATTCTCTTCATTTATCAGCTTCACACATATTCTGAGCTTTATAAATGGAAATTCTTAATATTTGAAAGCACTTTCTTTGGAAAAACATTATCTAATGTAGCCAGAATGGTAAAAATTATCTGTACTCTCGTCATTTCGCAGCATTCTACCTCTAATCTCCGTGATTGAACATGAACATAAAGATAGAACGGCTCTATGTAACAGCATTTCAAGTGTTTCCTACATGTTTCTAATCATTTCCCAGGACGATCATTGTGTATTTTTACAGTTTTTCAAAATTAGACAGTTTTCCCAGAAGTATATACATGAATCTTCAAGATTTAAAGTGTTTCATTCAGAAAACGCCAGTCTAATCATAGTCAACTGTTAATATAAACAGTATTCTCTTCATTTATCAGCTTCACACATATTCTGAGCTTTATAAATGGAAATTCTCAATATTTGAAAGCACTTTCTTTGGAAAAACATCATCTAAATTAGCCAGAATGGTAAGCATTATCTGTACTCTCGTCATTTCGCAGCATTCTACCTCTAATCTCCGTGATTGAACATGAATATAAAGATAGAACAGCTCTATGTACCAGCATTTCAAGTGTTTCTTACATGTTTCTAATCATTTCTCGGGACTATCATTGTGTATGTTAAGCGTTTTACGAAAAGTAGACAGTTTTCCTAGAAGTATACCCAGGAATCTTAAAGGTTTAAATTGAGCCATTCAGAAAACGCCAGTCTAATCAGAATCACCTGTAAATATAAACAGTATTCTCTTCATTTATCATCCTCATACACATATTCTGAGCTTCTAAACAGCAATTCATAACGTTGGAAGCACTTTCTGTGGAAAAACACCATCTAGAGTAGCGGGAATTGTAAACATTATCATTACTCTCTTCATTTTTAGAGTTTTCGACCTCTAATCTCGGTGATTGAACTAGGCCATCAGGATAGAACGGCTCTATTTACCCCTATTTAAAGTGTTTCTCACATGTTTCTAATCATTTCGGGGACTATCATTGTGTATTTTAAGAGTATTACCAAAAGTAGACAGTTTTCCTGAAAGTATACACAGGAATCTCCTAGATATAAACTGTGCCATTCAGAAAACGCCAGGCAATTCAGCCTCAGTTGTAAATATAAACAGTATTCTCTTCATTTATCAGCTTCATACCCATATTCTAGCTTTATAAACTGCAATTCTTAATATTTGAAAGCTCATTCCTCGGAAATACATCATCTAAAGTAGCCAGAATGGTAAACCTTATCTGTACTCTCGTCATTATGCAGCATTCTATCTCTAATCTCCGTGATTGAACATGAATATAAACAGAGAACAGCGCTATGTACCAGCATTTCAAGTGTTTCTTACATGTTTCTAATCATTTCTCGGGACTATCATTGTGTATGTGAAGAGTTTTACCAAAGGTAGACAGTTTTCCTACAAGTATTTATAGGAATCTTCAAGGTTTAAAGTGAGTCATTCAGTAAACGCCAGTCTAATCATAATCACCTGTAAATATAAACAGTATTCTCTTCATTTATCAGCTTCACACATATTCTGAGCTTTATAAATGGAAATTCTTAATATTTGAAAGCACTTTCTTTGGAAAAACATTATCTAATGTAGCCAGAATGGTAAAAATTATCTGTACTCTCTTCATTTCGCAGCATTCTACCTCTAATCTCCGGGATTGAACATGAACATAAAGATAGAACGGCTCTATGTACCAGCATTTCAAGTGTTTCCTACATGTTTCTAATCATTTCCCAGGACTATCATTGTGTATTTTTACAGTTTTTCAAAATTAGACAGTTTTCCCAGAAGTATATACATGAATCTTCAGGATTTAAAGTGTTTCATTCAGAAATCGCCAGTCTAATCATAGTCACCTGTATATATAAACAGTATTCTCTTCATTTATCAGCTTCACACATATTCTGAGCTTTATAAATGGAAATTCTCAATGTTTGAAAGCACTTTCTTTGGAAAAACATCATCTAAAGTAGCCAGAATGGTAAACATTATCTGTACTCTCGTCATTCCGCAGCATTCTACCTCTAATCTCATCGATTGAACATGAACATAAAGATAGAACAGCTCTATGTACCAGCATTTCAAGTGTTTCTTACAAGTTTCTAATCATTTCTCGGGACTATCATTGTGTATGTTAAGCGTTTTACGAAAAGTAGACAGTTTTCCTAGAAGTATACCCAGGAATCTTAAAGGTTTAAATTGAGCCATTCAGAAAACGCCAGTCTAATCAGAATCACCTGTAAATATAAACAGTATTCTCTTCATTTATCATCCTCATACACATATTCTGAGCTTCTAAACAGCAATTCATAACGTTGGAAGCACTTTCTGTGGAAAAACACCATCTAGAGTAGCGGGAATTGTAAACATTATCATTACTCTCTTCATTTTTAGAGTTTTCGACCTCTAATCTCGGTGATTGAACTAGGCCATCAGGATAGAACGGCTCTATTTACCCCTATTTAAAGTGTTTCTCACATGTTTCTAATCATTTCGGGGACTATCATTGTGTATTTTAAGAGTATTACCAAAAGTAGACAGTTTTCCTGAAAGTATACACAGGAATCTCCTAGATATAAACTGTGCCATTCAGAAAACGCCAGGCAATTCAGCCTCAGTTGTAAATATAAACAGTATTCTCTTCATTTATCAGCTTCATACCCATATTCTAGCTTTATAAACTGCAATTCTTAATATTTGAAAGCTCATTCTTCGGAAATACATCATCTAAAGTAGCCAGAATGGTAAACATTATCTGTACTCTCGTCATTATGCAGCATTCTATCTCTAATCTCCGTGATTGAACATGAATATAAACAGAGAACAGCGCTATGTACCAGCATTTCAAGTGTTTCTTACATGTTTCTAATCATTTCTCGGGACTATCATTGTGTATGTGAAGAGTTTTACCAAAGGTAGACAGTTTTCCTACAAGTATTTATAGGAATCTTCAAGGTTTAAAGTGAGTCATTCAGTAAACGCCAGTCTAATCATAATCACCTGTAAATATAAACAGTATTCTCTTCATTTATCAGCTTCACACATATTCTGAGCTTTATAAATGGAAATTCTTAATATTTGAAAGCACTTTCTTTGGAAAAACATTATCTAATGTAGCCAGAATGGTAAAAATTATCTGTACTCTCGTCATTTCGCAGCATTCTACCTCTAATCTCCGTGATTGAACCTGAACATAAAGATAGAACGGCTCTATGTAACAGCATTTCAAGTGTTTCCTACATGTTTCTAATCATTTCCCAGGACGATCATTGTGTATTTTTACAGTTTTTCAAAATTAGACAGTTTTCCCAGAAGTATATACATGAATCTTCAAGATTTAAAGTGTTTCATTCAGAAAACGCCAGTCTAATCATAGTCAACTGTAAATATAAACAGTATTCTCTTCATTTATCAGCTTCACACATATTCTGAGCTTTATAAATGGAAATTCTCAATATTTGAAAGCACTTTCTTTGGAAAAACATCATCTAAATTAGCCAGAATGTTAAACATTATCTGTACTCTCGTCATTTCGCAGCATTCTACCTCTAATCTCCGTGATTGAACATGAACATAAAGATAGAACAGCTCTATGTACCAGCATTTCAAGTGTTTCTTACATGTTTCTAATCATTTCTCGGGACTATCATTGTGTATGTTAAGCGTTTTACGAAAAGTAGACAGTTTTCCTAGAAGTATACCCAGGAATCTTAAAGGTTTAAATTGAGCCATTCAGAAAACGCCAGTCTAATCAGAATCACCTGTAAATATAAACAGTATTCTCTTCATTTATCATCCTCATACACATATTCTGAGCTTCTAAAAAGCAATTCATAACGTTGGAAGCACTTTCTGTGGAAAAACACCATCTAGAGAAGCGGGAATTGTAAACATTATCATTACTCTCTTCATTTTTAGAGTTTTCGACCTCTAATCTCGGTGATTGAACTAGGTCATCAGGATAGAACGGCTCTATTTACCCCTATTTGAAGTGTTTCTCACATGTTTCTAATCATTTCGGGGACTATCATTGTGTATTTTAAGAGTATTACCAAAAGTAGACAGTTTTCCTGAAAGTATACACAGGAATCTCCTAGATATAAACTGTGCCATTCAGAAAACGCCAGGCAATTCAGCCTCAGTTGTAAATATAAACAGTATTCTCTTCATTTATCAGCTTCATACCCATATTCTAGCTTTATAAACTGCAATTCTTAATATTTGAAAGCTCATTCTTCGGAAATACATCATCTAAAGTAGCCAGAATGGTAAACATTATCTGTACTCTCGTCATTATGCAGCATTCTATCTCTAATCTCCGTGATTGAACATGAATATAAACAGAGAACAGCGCTATGTACCAGCATTTCAAGTGTTTCCTACATGTTTCTAATCATTTCCCAGGACTATCATTGTGTATTTTTACAGTTTTTCAAAATTAGACAGTTTTCCCAGAAGTATATACATGAATCTTCAGGATTTAAAGTGTTTCATTCAGAAAACGCCAGTCTAATCATAGTCAACTGTAAATATAAACAGTATTCTCTTCATTTATCAGCTTCACACATATTCTGAGCTTTATAAATGGAAATTCTCAATATTTGAAAGCACTTTCTTTGGAAAAACATCATCTAAATTAGCCAGAATGGTAAGCATTATCTGTACTCTCGTCATTTCGCAGCATTCTACCTCTAATCTCCGTGATTGAACATGAACATAAAGATAGAACAGCTCTATGTACCAGCATTTCAAGTGTTTCTTACATGTTTCTAATCATTTCTCGGGACTATCATTGTGTATGTTAAGCGTTTTACGAAAAGTAGACAGTTTTCCTAGAAGTATACCCAGGAATCTTAAAGGTTTAAATTGAGCCATTCAGAAAACGCCAGTCTAATCAGAATCACCTGTAAATATAAACAGTATTCTCTTCATTTATCATCCTCATACACATATTCTGAGCTTCTAAACAGCAATTCATAACGTTGGAAGCACTTTCTGTGGAAAAACACCATCTAGAGTAGCGGGAATTGTAAACATTATCATTACTCTCTTCATTTTTAGAGTTTTCGACCTCTAATCTCGGTGATTGAACTAGGCCATCAGGATAGAACGGCTCTATTTACCCCTATTTAAAGTGTTTCTCACATGTTTCTAATCATTTCGGGGACTATCATTGTGTATTTTAAGAGTATTACCAAAAGTAGACAGTTTTCCTGAAAGTATACACAGGAATCTCCTAGATATAAACTGTGCCATTCAGAAAACGCCAGGCAATTCAGCCTCAGTTGTAAATATAAACAGTATTCTCTTCATTTATCAGCTTCATACCCATATTCTAGCTTTATAAACTGCAATTCTTAATATTTGAAAGCTCATTCCTCGGAAATACATCATCTAAAGTAGCCAGAATGGTAAACCTTATCTGTACTCTCGTCATTATGCAGCATTCTATCTCTAATCTCCGTGATTGAACATGAATATAAACAGAGAACAGCGCTATGTACCAGCATTTCAAGTGTTTCTTACATGTTTCTAATCATTTCTCGGGACTATCATTGTGTATGTGAAGAGTTTTACCAAAGGTAGACAGTTTTCCTACAAGTATTTATAGGAATCTTCAAGGTTTAAAGTGAGTCATTCAGTAAACGCCAGTCTAATCATAATCACCTGTAAATATAAACAGTATTCTCTTCATTTATCAGCTTCACACATATTCTGAGCTTTATAAATGGAAATTCTTAATATTTGAAAGCACTTTCTTTGGAAAAACATTATCTAATGTAGCCAGAATGGTAAAAATTATCTGTACTCTCTTCATTTCGCAGCATTCTACCTCTAATCTCCGGGATTGAACATGAACATAAAGATAGAACGGCTCTATGTACCAGCATTTCAAGTGTTTCCTACATGTTTCTAATCATTTCCCAGGACTATCATTGTGTATTTTTACAGTTTTTCAAAATTAGACAGTTTTCCCAGAAGTATATACATGAATCTTCAGGATTTAAAGTGTTTCATTCAGAAATCGCCAGTCTAATCATAGTCACCTGTATATATAAACAGTATTCTCTTCATTTATCAGCTTCACACATATTCTGAGCTTTATACATGGAAATTCTCAATGTTTGAAAGCACTTTCTTTGGAAAAACATCATCTAAAGTAGCCAGAATGGTAAACATTATCTGTACTCTCGTCATTTCGCAGCATTCTACCTCTAATCTCATCGATTGAACATGAACATAAAGATAGAACAGCTCTATGTACCAGCATTTCAAGTGTTTCTTACAAGTTTCTAATCATTTCTCGGGACTATCATTGTGTATGTTAAGCGTTTTACGAAAAGTAGACAGTTTTCCTAGAAGTATACCCAGGAATCTTAAAGGTTTAAATTGAGCCATTCAGAAAACGCCAGTCTAATCAGAATCACCTGTAAATATAAACAGTATTCTCTTCATTTATCATCCTCATACACATATTCTGAGCTTCTAAACAGCAATTCATAACGTTGGAAGCACTTTCTGTGGAAAAACACCATCTAGAGTAGCGGGAATTGTAAACATTATCATTACTCTCTTCATTTTTAGAGTTTTCGACCTCTAATCTCGGTGATTGAACTAGGCCATCAGGATAGAACGGCTCTATTTACCCCTATTGAAAGTGTTTCTCACATGTTTCTAATCATTTCGGGGACTATCATTGTGTATTTTAAGAGTATTACCAAAAGTAGACAGTTTTCCTGAAAGTATACACAGGAATCTCCTAGATATAAACTGTGCCATTCAGAAAACGCCAGGCAATTCAGCCTCAGTTGTAAATATAAACAGTATTCTCTTCATTTATCAGCTTCATACCCATATTCTAGCTTTATAAACTGCAATTCTTAATATTTGAAAGCTCATTCTTCGGAAATACATCATCTAAAGTAGCCAGAATGGTAAACATTATCTGTACTCTGGTCATTATGCAGCATTCTATCTCTAATCTCCGTGATTGAACATGAATATAAACAGAGAACAGCGCTATGTACCAGCATTTCAAGTGTTTCTTACATGTTTCTAATCATTTCTCGGGACTATCATTGTGTATGTGAAGAGTTTTACCAAAGGTAGACAGTTTTCCTACAAGTATTTATAGGAATCTTCAAGGTTTAAATTGAGTCATTCAGTAAACGCCAGTCTAATCATAATCACCTGTAAATATAAACAGTATTCTCTTCATTTATCAGCTTCACACATATTCTGAGCTTTATAAATGGAAATTCTTAATATTTGAAAGCACTTTCTTTGGAAAAACATTATCTAATGTAGCCAGAATGGTAAAAATTATCTGTACTCTCGTCATTTCGCAGCATTCTACCTCTAATCTCCGTGATTGAACATGAACATAAAGATAGAACGGCTCTATGTAACAGCATTTCAAGTGTTTCCTACATGTTTCTAATCATTTCCCAGGACGATCATTGTGTATTTTTACAGTTTTTCAAAATTAGACAGTTTTCCCAGAAGTATATACATGAATCTTCAAGATTTAAAGTGTTTCATTCAGAAAACGCCAGTCTAATCATAGTCAACTGTTAATATAAACAGTATTCTCTTCATTTATCAGCTTCACACATATTCTGAGCTTTATAAATGGAAATTCTCAATATTTGAAAGCACTTTCTTTGGAAAAACATCATCTAAATTAGCCAGAATGGTAAGCATTATCTGTACTCTCGTCATTTCGCAGCATTCTACCTCTAATCTCCGTGATTGAACATGAATATAAAGATAGAACAGCTCTATGTACCAGCATTTCAAGTGTTTCTTACATGTTTCTAATCATTTCTCGGGACTATCATTGTGTATGTTAAGCGTTTTACGAAAAGTAGACAGTTTTCCTAGAAGTATACCCAGGAATCTTAAAGGTTTAAATTGAGCCATTCAGAAAACGCCAGTCTAATCAGAATCACCTGTAAATATAAACAGTATTCTCTTCATTTATCATCCTCATACACATATTCTGAGCTTCTAAACAGCAATTCATAACGTTGGAAGCACTTTCTGTGGAAAAACACCATCTAGAGTAGCGGGAATTGTAAACATTATCATTACTCTCTTCATTTTTAGAGTTTTCGACCTCTAATCTCGGTGATTGAACTAGGCCATCAGGATAGAACGGCTCTATTTACCCCTATTTAAAGTGTTTCTCACATGTTTCTAATCATTTCGGGGACTATCATTGTGTATTTTAAGAGTATTACCAAAAGTAGACAGTTTTCCTGAAAGTATACACAGGAATCTCCTAGATATAAACTGTGCCATTCAGAAAACGCCAGGCAATTCAGCCTCAGTTGTAAATATAAACAGTATTCTCTTCATTTATCAGCTTCATACCCATATTCTAGCTTTATAAACTGCAATTCTTAATATTTGAAAGCTCATTCTTCGGAAATACATCATCTAAAGTAGCCAGAATGGTAAACCTTATCTGTACTCTCGTCATTATGCAGCATTCTATCTCTAATCTCCGTGATTGAACATGAATATAAACAGAGAACAGCGCTATGTACCAGCATTTCAAGTGTTTCTTACATGTTTCTAATCATTTCTCGGGACTATCATTGTGTATGTGAAGAGTTTTACCAAAGGTAGACAGTTTTCCTACAAGTATTTATAGGAATCTTCAAGGTTTAAAGTGAGTCATTCAGTAAACGCCAGTCTAATCATAATCACCTGTAAATATAAACAGTATTCTCTTCATTTATCAGCTTCACACATATTCTGAGCTTTATAAATGGAAATTCTTAATATTTGAAAGCACTTTCTTTGGAAAAACATTATCTAATGTAGCCAGAATGGTAAAAATTATCTGTACTCTCTTCATTTCGCAGCATTCTACCTCTAATCTCCGGGATTGAACATGAACATAAAGATAGAACGGCTCTATGTACCAGCATTTCAAGTGTTTCCTACATGTTTCTAATCATTTCCCAGGACTATCATTGTGTATTTTTACAGTTTTTCAAAATTAGACAGTTTTCCCAGAAGTATATACATGAATCTTCAGGATTTAAAGTGTTTCATTCAGAAATCGCCAGTCTAATCATAGTCACCTGTATATATAAACAGTATTCTCTTCATTTATCAGCTTCACACATATTCTGAGCTTTATAAATGGAAATTCTCAATGTTTGAAAGCACTTTCTTTGGAAAAACATCATCTAAAGTAGCCAGAATGGTAAACATTATCTGTACTCTCGTCATTCCGCAGCATTCTACCTCTAATCTCATCGATTGAACATGAACATAAAGATAGAACAGCTCTATGTACCAGCATTTCAAGTGTTTCTTACAAGTTTCTAATCATTTCTCGGGACTATCATTGTGTATGTTAAGCGTTTTACGAAAAGTAGACAGTTTTCCTAGAAGTATACCCAGGAATCTTAAAGGTTTAAATTGAGCCATTCAGAAAACGCCAGTCTAATCAGAATCACCTGTAAATATAAACAGTATTCTCTTCATTTATCATCCTCATACACATATTCTGAGCTTCTAAACAGCAATTCATAACGTTGGAAGCACTTTCTGTGGAAAAACACCATCTAGAGTAGCGGGAATTGTAAACATTATCATTACTCTCTTCATTTTTAGAGTTTTCGACCTCTAATCTCGGTGATTGAACTAGGCCATCAGGATAGAACGGCTCTATTTACCCCTATTTAAAGTGTTTCTCACATGTTTCTAATCATTTCGGGGACTATCATTGTGTATTTTAAGAGTATTACCAAAAGTAGACAGTTTTCCTGAAAGTATACACAGGAATCTCCTAGATATAAACTGTGCCATTCAGAAAACGCCAGGCAATTCAGCCTCAGTTGTAAATATAAACAGTATTCTCTTCATTTATCAGCTTCATACCCATATTCTAGCTTTATAAACTGCAATTCTTAATATTTGAAAGCTCATTCTTCGGAAATACATCATCTAAAGTAGCCAGAATGGTAAACCTTATCTGTACTCTCGTCATTATGCAGCATTCTATCTCTAATCTCCGTGATTGAACATGAATATAAACAGAGAACAGCGCTATGTACCAGCATTTCAAGTGTTTCTTACATGTTTCTAATCATTTCTCGGGACTATCATTGTGTATGTGAAGAGTTTTACCAAAGGTAGACAGTTTTCCTACAAGTATTTATAGGAATCTTCAAGGTTTAAAGTGAGTCATTCAGTAAACGCCAGTCTAATCATAATCACCTGTAAATATAAACAGTATTCTCTTCATTTATCAGCTTCACACATATTCTGAGCTTTATAAATGGAAATTCTTAATATTTGAAAGCACTTTCTTTGGAAAAACATTATCTAATGTAGCCAGAATGGTAAAAATTATCTGTACTCTCGTCATTTCGCAGCATTCTACCTCTAATCTCCGTGATTGAACCTGAACATAAAGATAGAACGGCTCTATGTAACAGCATTTCAAGTGTTTCCTACATGTTTCTAATCATTTCCCAGGACGATCATTGTGTATTTTTACAGTTTTTCAAAATTAGACAGTTTTCCCAGAAGTATATACATGAATCTTCAAGATTTAAAGTGTTTCATTCAGAAAACGCCAGTCTAATCATAGTCAACTGTAAATATAAACAGTATTCTCTTCATTTATCAGCTTCACACATATTCTGAGCTTTATAAATGGAAATTCTCAATATTTGAAAGCACTTTCTTTGGAAAAACATCATCTAAATTAGCCAGAATGGTAAACATTATCTGTACTCTCGTCATTTCGCAGCATTCTACCTCTAATCTCCGTGATTGAACATGAACATAAAGATAGAACAGCTCTATGTACCAGCATTTCAAGTGTTTCTTACATGTTTCTAATCATTTCTCGGGACTATCATTGTGTATGTTAAGCGTTTTACGAAAAGTAGACAGTTTTCCTAGAAGTATACCCAGGAATCTTAAAGGTTTAAATTGAGCCATTCAGAAAACGCCAGTCTAATCAGAATCACCTGTAAATATAAACAGTATTCTCTTCATTTATCATCCTCATACACATATTCTGAGCTTCTAAAAAGCAATTCATAACGTTGGAAGCACTTTCTGTGGAAAAACACCATCTAGAGAAGCGGGAATTGTAAACATTATCATTACTCTCTTCATTTTTAGAGTTTTCGACCTCTAATCTCGGTGATTGAACTAGGTCATAAGGATAGAACGGCTCTATTTACCCCTATTTGAAGTGTTTCTCACATGTTTCTAATCATTTCGGGGACTATCATTGTGTATTTTAAGAGTATTACCAAAAGTAGACAGTTTTCCTGAAAGTATACACAGGAATCTCCTAGATATAAACTGTGCCATTCAGAAAACGCCAGGCAATTCAGCCTCAGTTGTAAATATAAACAGTATTCTCTTCATTTATCAGCTTCATACCCATATTCTAGCTTTATAAACTGCAATTCTTAATATTTGAAAGCTCATTCTTCGGAAATACATCATCTAAAGTACCCAGAATGGTAAACATTATCTGTACTCTCGTCATTATGCAGCATTCTATCTCTAATCTCCGTGATTGAACATGAATATAAACAGAGAACAGCGCTATGTACCAGCATTTCAAGTGTTTCCTACATGTTTCTAATCATTTCCCAGGACTATCATTGTGTATTTTTACAGTTTTTCAAAATTAGACAGTTTTCCCAGAAGTATATACATGAATCTTCAGGATTTAAAGTGTTTCATTCAGAAAACGCCAGTCTAATCATAGTCAACTGTAAATATAAACAGTATTCTCTTCATTTATCAGCTTCACACATATTCTGAGCTTTATAAATGGAAATTCTCAATATTTGAAAGCACTTTCTTTGGAAAAACATCATCTAAATTAGCCAGAATGGTAAGCATTATCTGTACTCTCGTCATTTCGCAGCATTCTACCTCTAATCTCCGTGATTGAACATGAACATAAAGATAGAACAGCTCTATGTACCAGCATTTCAAGTGTTTCTTACATGTTTCTAATCATTTCTCGGGACTATCATTGTGTATGTTAAGCGTTTTACGAAAAGTAGACAGTTTTCCTAGAAGTATACCCAGGAATCTTAAAGGTTTAAATTGAGCCATTCAGAAAACGCCAGTCTAATCAGAATCACCTGTAAATATAAACAGTATTCTCTTCATTTATCATCCTCATACACATATTCTGAGCTTCTAAACAGCAATTCATAACGTTGGAAGCACTTTCTGTGGAAAAACACCATCTAGAGTAGCGGGAATTGTAAACATTATCATTACTCTCTTCATTTTTAGAGTTTTCGACCTCTAATCTCGGTGATTGAACTAGGCCATCAGGATAGAACGGCTCTATTTACCCCTATTTAAAGTGTTTCTCACATGTTTCTAATCATTTCGGGGACTATCATTGTGTATTTTAAGAGTATTACCAAAAGTAGACAGTTTTCCTGAAAGTATACACAGGAATCTCCTAGATATAAACTGTGCCATTCAGAAAACGCCAGGCAATTCAGCCTCAGTTGTAAATATAAACAGTATTCTCTTCATTTATCAGCTTCATACCCATATTCTAGCTTTATAAACTGCAATTCTTAATATTTGAAAGCTCATTCTTCGGAAATACATCATCTAAAGTAGCCAGAATGGTAAACCTTATCTGTACTCTCGTCATTATGCAGCATTCTATCTCTAATCTCCGTGATTGAACATGAATATAAACAGAGAACAGCGCTATGTACCAGCATTTCAAGTGTTTCTTACATGTTTCTAATCATTTCTCGGGACTATCATTGTGTATGTGAAGAGTTTTACCAAAGGTAGACAGTTTTCCTACAAGTATTTATAGGAATCTTCAAGGTTTAAAGTGAGTCATTCAGTAAACGCCAGTCTAATCATAATCACCTGTAAATATAAACAGTATTCTCTTCATTTATCAGCTTCACACATATTCTGAGCTTTATAAATGGAAATTCTTAATATTTGAAAGCACTTTCTTTGGAAAAACATTATCTAATGTAGCCAGAATGGTAAAAATTATCTGTACTCTCTTCATTTCGCAGCATTCTACCTCTAATCTCCGGGATTGAACATGAACATAAAGATAGAACGGCTCTATGTACCAGCATTTCAAGTGTTTCCTACATGTTTCTAATCATTTCCCAGGACTATCATTGTGTATTTTTACAGTTTTTCAAAATTAGACAGTTTTCCCAGAAGTATATACATGAATCTTCAGGATTTAAAGTGTTTCATTCAGAAATCGCCAGTCTAATCATAGTCACCTGTATATATAAACAGTATTCTCTTCATTTATCAGCTTCACACATATTCTGAGCTTTATAAATGGAAATTCTCAATGTTTGAAAGCACTTTCTTTGGAAAAACATCATCTAAAGTAGCCAGAATGGTAAACATTATCTGTACTCTCGTCATTCCGCAGCATTCTACCTCTAATCTCATCGATTGAACATGAACATAAAGATAGAACAGCTCTATGTACCAGCATTTCAAGTGTTTCTTACAAGTTTCTAATCATTTCTCGGGACTATCATTGTGTATGTTAAGCGTTTTACGAAAAGTAGACAGTTTTCCTAGAAGTATACCCAGGAATCTTAAAGGTTTAAATTGAGCCATTCAGAAAACGCCAGTCTAATCAGAATCACCTGTAAATATAAACAGTATTCTCTTCATTTATCATCCTCATACACATATTCTGAGCTTCTAAACAGCAATTCATAACGTTGGAAGCACTTTCTGTGGAAAAACACCATCTAGAGTAGCGGGAATTGTAAACATTATCATTACTCTCTTCATTTTTAGAGTTTTCGACCTCTAATCTCGGTGATTGAACTAGGCCATCAGGATAGAACGGCTCTATTTACCCCTATTTAAAGTGTTTCTCACATGTTTCTAATCATTTCGGGGACTATCATTGTGTATTTTAAGAGTATTACCAAAAGTAGACAGTTTTCCTGAAAGTATACACAGGAATCTCCTAGATATAAACTGTGCCATTCAGAAAACGCCAGGCAATTCAGCCTCAGTTGTAAATATAAACAGTATTCTCTTCATTTATCAGCTTCATACCCATATTCTAGCTTTATAAACTGCAATTCTTAATATTTGAAAGCTCATTCTTCGGAAATACATCATCTAAAGTAGCCAGAATGGTAAACCTTATCTGTACTCTCGTCATTATGCAGCATTCTATCTCTAATCTCCGTGATTGAACATGAATATAAACAGAGAACAGCGCTATGTACCAGCATTTCAAGTGTTTCTTACATGTTTCTAATCATTTCTCGGGACTATCATTGTGTATGTGAAGAGTTTTACCAAAGGTAGACAGTTTTCCTACAAGTATTTATAGGAATCTTCAAGGTTTAAAGTGAGTCATTCAGTAAACGCCAGTCTAATCATAATCACCTGTAAATATAAACAGTATTCTCTTCATTTATCAGCTTCACACATATTCTGAGCTTTATAAATGGAAATTCTTAATATTTGAAAGCACTTTCTTTGGAAAAACATTATCTAATGTAGCCAGAATGGTAAAAATTATCTGTACTCTCGTCATTTCGCAGCATTCTACCTCTAATCTCCGTGATTGAACCTGAACATAAAGATAGAACGGCTCTATGTAACAGCATTTCAAGTGTTTCCTACATGTTTCTAATCATTTCCCAGGACGATCATTGTGTATTTTTACAGTTTTTCAAAATTAGACAGTTTTCCCAGAAGTATATACATGAATCTTCAAGATTTAAAGTGTTTCATTCAGAAAACGCCAGTCTAATCATAGTCAACTGTAAATATAAACAGTATTCTCTTCATTTATCAGCTTCACACATATTCTGAGCTTTATAAATGGAAATTCTCAATATTTGAAAGCACTTTCTTTGGAAAAACATCATCTAAATTAGCCAGAATGGTAAACATTATCTGTACTCTCGTCATTTCGCAGCATTCTACCTCTAATCTCCGTGATTGAACATGAACATAAAGATAGAACAGCTCTATGTACCAGCATTTCAAGTGTTTCTTACATGTTTCTAATCATTTCTCGGGACTATCATTGTGTATGTTAAGCGTTTTACGAAAAGTAGACAGTTTTCCTAGAAGTATACCCAGGAATCTTAAAGGTTTAAATTGAGCCATTCAGAAAACGCCAGTCTAATCAGAATCACCTGTAAATATAAACAGTATTCTCTTCATTTATCATCCTCATACACATATTCTGAGCTTCTAAAAAGCAATTCATAACGTTGGAAGCACTTTCTGTGGAAAAACACCATCTAGAGAAGCGGGAATTGTAAACATTATCATTACTCTCTTCATTTTTAGAGTTTTCGACCTCTAATCTCGGTGATTGAACTAGGTCATAAGGATAGAACGGCTCTATTTACCCCTATTTGAAGTGTTTCTCACATGTTTCTAATCATTTCGGGGACTATCATTGTGTATTTTAAGAGTATTACCAAAAGTAGACAGTTTTCCTGAAAGTATACACAGGAATCTCCTAGATATAAACTGTGCCATTCAGAAAACGCCAGGCAATTCAGCCTCAGTTGTAAATATAAACAGTATTCTCTTCATTTATCAGCTTCATACCCATATTCTAGCTTTATAAACTGCAATTCTTAATATTTGAAAGCTCATTCTTCGGAAATACATCATCTAAAGTACCCAGAATGGTAAACATTATCTGTACTCTCGTCATTATGCAGCATTCTATCTCTAATCTCCGTGATTGAACATGAATATAAACAGAGAACAGCGCTATGTACCAGCATTTCAAGTGTTTCCTACATGTTTCTAATCATTTCCCAGGACTATCATTGTGTATTTTTACAGTTTTTCAAAATTAGACAGTTTTCCCAGAAGTATATACATGAATCTTCAGGATTTAAAGTGTTTCATTCAGAAAACGCCAGTCTAATCATAGTCAACTGTAAATATAAACAGTATTCTCTTCATTTATCAGCTTCACACATATTCTGAGCTTTATAAATGGAAATTCTCAATATTTGAAAGCACTTTCTTTGGAAAAACATCATCTAAATTAGCCAGAATGGTAAGCATTATCTGTACTCTCGTCATTTCGCAGCATTCTACCTCTAATCTCCGTGATTGAACATGAACATAAAGATAGAACAGCTCTATGTACCAGCATTTCAAGTGTTTCTTACATGTTTCTAATCATTTCTCGGGACTATCATTGTGTATGTTAAGCGTTTTACGAAAAGTAGACAGTTTTCCTAGAAGTATACCCAGGAATCTTAAAGGTTTAAATTGAGCCATTCAGAAAACGCCAGTCTAATCAGAATCACCTGTAAATATAAACAGTATTCTCTTCATTTATCATCCTCATACACATATTCTGAGCTTCTAAACAGCAATTCATAACGTTGGAAGCACTTTCTGTGGAAAAACACCATCTAGAGTAGCGGGAATTGTAAACATTATCATTACTCTCTTCATTTTTAGAGTTTTCGACCTCTAATCTCGGTGATTGAACTAGGCCATCAGGATAGAACGGCTCTATTTACCCCTATTTAAAGTGTTTCTCACATGTTTCTAATCATTTCGGGGACTATCATTGTGTATTTTAAGAGTATTACCAAAAGTAGACAGTTTTCCTGAAAGTATACACAGGAATCTCCTAGATATAAACTGTGCCATTCAGAAAACGCCAGGCAATTCAGCCTCAGTTGTAAATATAAACAGTATTCTCTTCATTTATCAGCTTCATACCCATATTCTAGCTTTATAAACTGCAATTCTTAATATTTGAAAGCTCATTCCTCGGAAATACATCATCTAAAGTAGCCAGAATGGTAAACCTTATCTGTACTCTCGTCATTATGCAGCATTCTATCTCTAATCTCCGTGATTGAACATGAATATAAACAGAGAACAGCGCTATGTACCAGCATTTCAAGTGTTTCTTACATGTTTCTAATCATTTCTCGGGACTATCATTGTGTATGTGAAGAGTTTTACCAAAGGTAGACAGTTTTCCTACAAGTATTTATAGGAATCTTCAAGGTTTAAAGTGAGTCATTCAGTAAACGCCAGTCTAATCATAATCACCTGTAAATATAAACAGTATTCTCTTCATTTATCAGCTTCACACATATTCTGAGCTTTATAAATGGAAATTCTTAATATTTGAAAGCACTTTCTTTGGAAAAACATTATCTAATGTAGCCAGAATGGTAAAAATTATCTGTACTCTCGTCATTTCGCAGCATTCTACCTCTAATCTCCGTGATTGAACATGAACATAAAGATAGAACGGCTATATGTACCAGCATTTCAAGTGTTTCCTACATGTTTCTAATCATTTCCCAGGACTATCATTGTGTATTTTTACAGTTTTTCAAAATTAGACAGTTTTCCCAGAAGTATATACATGAATCTTCAGGATTTAAAGTGTTTCATTCAGAAATCGCCAGTCTAATCATAGTCACCTGTATATATAAACAGTATTCTCTTCATTTATCAGCTTCACATATATTCTGAGCTTTATAAATGGAAATTCTCAATGTTTGAAAGCACTTTCTTTGGAAAACATCATCTAAAGTAGCCAGAATGGTAAACATTATCTGTACTCTCGTCATTTCACAGCATTCTACCTCTAATCTCCCCGACTGAACATGAACATAAAGATAGAACAGCTCTATGTACCAGCATTTCAAGTGTTTCTTACATGTTTCTAATCATTTCTCGGGACTATCATTGTGTATGTTAAGCGTTTTACGAAAAGTAGACAGTTTTCCTAGAAGTATACCCAGGAATCTTAAAGGTTTAAATTGAGCCATTCAGAAAACGCCAGTCTAATCAGAATCACCTGTAAATATAAACAGTATTCTCTTCATTTATCATCCTCATACACATATTCTGAGCTTCTAAACAGCAATTCATAACGTTGGAAGCACTTTCTGTGGAAAAACACCATCTAGAGTAGCGGGAATTGTAAACATTATCATTACTCTCTCCATTTTTAGAGTTTTCTACCTCTAATCTCGGTGATTGAACTAGGTCATCAGGATAGAACGGCTCTATTTACCCCTATTTAAAGTGTTTCTCACATGTTTCTAATCATTTCGGGGACTATCATTGTGTATTTTAAGAGTATTACCAAATGTAGACAGTTTTCCTGAAAGTATACACAGGAATCTCCTAGATATAAACTGTGCCATTCAGAACACGCCAGGCAATTCAGCCTCAGTTGTAAATATAAACAGTATTCTCTTCATTTATCAGCTTCATACCCATATTCTAGCTTTATAAACTGCAATTCTTAATATCTGAAAGCTCATTCTTCGGAAATACATCATCTAAAGTAGCCAGAATGGTAAACATTATCTGTACTCTCGTCATTATGCAGCATTCTATCTCTAATTTCCATGATTGAACATGAATATAAACAGAGAACAGCGCTATGTACCAGCATTTCAAGTGTTTCCTACATGTTTCTAATCATTTCCCAGGACTATCATTGTGTATGTTTACAGTTTTTCAAAATTAGACAGTTTTCCCAGAAGTATATACATGAATCTTCAGGATTTAAAGTGTTTCTTTCAGAAAACGCCAGTCTAATCATAGTCAACTGTAAATATAAACAGTATTCTCTTTATTTATCAGCTTCACACATATTCTGAGCTTTATAAATGGAAATTCTCAATATTTGAAAGCACTTTCTTTGGAAAAACATCATCTAAATTAGCCAGAATGGTAAACATTATGTGTACTCTCGTCATTTCGCAGCATTCTACCTCTAATCTCCGTGATTGAAAATGAACATAAAGATAGAACAGCTCTACGTACCAGCATTTCAAGTGTTTCTTACATGTTTCTAATCATTTCTCGGGACTATCATTGTGTATGTTAAGCGTTTTACGAAAAGTAGACAGTTTTCCTAGAAGTATACCCAGGAATCTTAAAGGTTTAAATTGAGCCATTCAGAAAACGCCAGTCTAATCAGAATCACCTGTAAATATATACAGTATTCTATTCATTTATCATCCTCATACACATATTCTGAGCTTCTAAACAGCAATTCATAACGTTGGAAGCACTTTCTGTGGAAAAACACCATCTAGAGTAGCGGGAATTGTAAACATTATCATTACTCTCTTCATTTTTAGAGTTTTCGACCTCTAATCTCGGTGATTGAACTAGGCCATCGGGATAGAACGGCTCTATTTACCCCTATTTAAAGTGTTTCTCACATGTTTCTAATCATTTCGGGGACTATCATTGTGTATTTTAAGAGTATTACCAAAAGTAGACAGTTTTCCTGAAAGTATACACAGGAATCTCCTAGATATAAACTGTGCCATTCAGAAAACGCCAGGCAATTCAGCCTCAGTTGTAAATATAAACAGTATTCTCTTCATTTATCAGCTTCATACCCATATTCTAGCTTTATAAACTGCGATTCTTAATATTTGAAAGCTCATTCTTCGGAAATACATCATCTAAAGTAGCCAGAATGGTAAACATTATCTGTACTCTCAGCATTATGCAGCATTCTATCTCTAATCTCCCTGATTGAACATGAATATAAACAGAGAACAGCGCTATGTACCAGCATTTCAAGTGTTTCTTACATGTTTCTAATCATTTCTCGGGACTATCATTGTGTATGTGAAGAGTTTTACCAAAGGTAGACAGTTTTCCTACAAGTATTTGTAGGAATCTTCAAGGTTTAAATTGAGTCATTCAGTAAACGCCAGTCTAATCATAATCACCTGTAAATATAAACAGTATTCTCTTCATTTATCAGCTTCACACATATTCTGAGCTTTATAAATGGAAATTCTTAATATTTGAAAGCACTTTCTTTGGAAAAACATTATCTAATGTAGCCAGAATGGTAAAAATTATCTGTACTCTCGTCATTTCGCAGCATTCTACCTCTAATCTCCGTGATTGAACATGAACATAAAGATAGAACGGCTCTATGTACCAGCATTTCAAGTGTTTCCTACATGTTTCTAATCATTTCCCAGGACTATCATTGTGTATTTTTACAGTTTTTCAAAATTAGACAGTTTTCCCAGAAGTATATACATGAATCTTCAGGATTTAAAGTGTTTCATTCAGAAAACGCCAGTCTAATCATAGTCAACTGTAAATATAAACAGTATTCTCTTCATTTATCAGCTTCACACATATTCTGAGCTTTATAAATGGAAATTCTCAATATTTGAAAGCACTTTCTTTGGAAAAACATCATCTAAATTAGCCAGAATGGTAAACATTATCTGTACTCTCGTCATTTCGCAGCATTCTACCTCTAATCTCCGTGATTGAACATGACCATAAAGATAGAACAGCTCTATGTACCAGCATTTCAAGTGTTTCTTACATGTTTCTAATCATTTCTCGGGACTATCATTGTGTATGTTAAGCGTTTTACGAAAAGTAGACAGTTTTCCTAGAAGTATACCCAGGAATCTTAAAGGTTTAAATTGAGCCATTCAGAAAACGCCAGTCTAATCAGAATCACCTGTAAATATAAACAGTATTCTCTTCATTTATCATCCTCATACACATATTCTGAGCTTCTAAACAGCAATTCATAACGTTGGAAGCACTTTCTGTGGAAAAACACCATCTAGAGTAGCGGGAATTGTAAACATTATCATTACTCTCTTCATTTTTAGAGTTTTCGACCTCTAATCTCGGTGATTGAACTAGGCCATCAGGATAGAACGGCTCTATTTACCCCTATTTAAAGTGTTTCTCACATATTTCTAATCATTTCGGAGACTATCATTGTGTATTTTAAGAGTATTACCAAAAGTAGACAATTTTCCTGAAAGTATACACAGGAATCTCCTAGATATAAACTGTGCCATTCAGAAAACGCCAGGCAATTCAGCCTCAGTTCTAAATATAAACAGTACTCTCTTCATTTTTCCGCTTCATACCCATATTCTAGCTTTATAAACTGCAATTCTTTTTTTTTTTTTTTGTTTACTTTCTTTTTTTTTTTTTATTTTATTTTTTTTTTTATTTTCCTCTTAAAGTATTACAAAGGGTATTACATAAGTATCCTTTTCCCCCCCCCCCCGCCCTTGACAAACCACTACCCTCCCTTACCCCCCAGTGTCTTATGTCCATTAGTTATGCTTATATGCATGCATACAAGTCCTTCGGTTGATCTCTTACTCCCCTCCCTCCTGCCCCCCAACTCTCTCTGGCCTTCCCACTGCAGTTTGACAATCAGTTTGAGGCAGCTCTGCCTCTGTATCTATTATTGTTCAAAAGTTTGTAATGGTCTTTATTATCCATGAATGAGTGAGATCATGTGGTATTTTTCCTTCATTGACTGGCTTGTTTCACTTAGCATAATGCTCTCCAGTTCCATCCATGATGTTGCAAATGGTAGGAGTTCCTTCTTTTTAACAGCAGCATAGTATTCCATCGTGTAGATGTACCACAGTTTTCTAATCCATTCATCTACTGATGGGCACTTAGGCTGTTTCCAGATCTTAGCTATGGTGAATTGTGCTGCTATGAACATCTGGGTGCATATATCCTTTCTGATAGGTGTTTCTGGTTTCTTGGGATATATTCCTAGTAGTGGGATCACAGGGTCAAATGGGAGTTCCATTTCCAATTTTTTGAGGAACCTCCATACTGCCTTCCATAGTGGCTGCACCAGTCTGCATTCCCACCAGCAGTGCACAAGTGTTCCTTTTTCTCCACATCCTCTCCAGCACTTGTCGTTTGTTGATTTGTTGATGATGGCCATTCTGACAGGTGTGAGATGGTACCTCATTGTTGTTTTGATTTGCATCTCTCGGATGATTAGTGACTTTGAGCATGTTTTCATATGTCTCTTGGCTTTCTGAATGTCCTCTTTTGAAAGGTGTCTATTTAGATCCTTTGCCCATTTTTTGATTGGATTGTTTATCTTCTTTTTGTTAAGTTGTATGAGTTCCCTATAAATTTTGGAGATTAAGCCCTTATCAGATATGACGTTGGCAAATATGTTTTCCCACGAGGTGGGTTTTCTTGTTGTTTTGTTGATGGTTTCTTTTGCTGTGCAGAAGCTTTTTATTTTGATGTAGTCCCATTTGTTCAGTTTCTCTTTAGTTTCAACTGCCCTAGGAGCTGTATCAGTGAAGAAATTGTTTTGGCATATGTCTGAGATTTTGTTGCCTTTGTATTCTTCTAGAATTTTTATGGTTTCCTGTCGTACATTTAAGTCCTTTATCCATTTTGAGTTTATTCTTGTGTATGGTGTAAGTTGGTGGTCTAGTTTCATTTTCTTGCATATGTCTGTCCAATTTTCCCAACACCATTTATTGAAGAGACTATCTTGGCTCCATTGTATGTTCATGCCTCCTTTGTCAAAAATTAATTGAGCATATTGGTTCGGGCTAATTTCTGGACTCTCTATTCTATTCCACTGATCTATATGTCTGTTCTTGTGCCAGTACCAGGCAGTTTTGAGAACAGTGGCTTTGTAATACAGCTTGATATCTGGCATTGAGATCCCACCTACTTTGTTCTTTCTCAGGATCGTTGCAGCTATTCGGGGTCTTTTTTTATTCCAGATGAATTTTTGGAGAGTTCGTTCTAGATCTTTGAAGAAGGCCATTGGTATTTTAATGGGAAGTGCGTTGAATGTATAGATTGCTTTGGGTAGTATGGACATTTTAATGATGTTGATTCTACCAATCCAAGAACATGGTATGTTCTTCCATCTGTTTATGTCTTCCTCTATCTCTTTTTTCAACGTCCTGTAGTTTTCTGAGTAGAGGTCTTTAACCTCTTTAGTTAAGTTTATTCCTAGGTATCTTAATTTTTTTGGTGCGATGGTAAATGGGATTGTTTTTCTGATCTCCCTTTCTGAAAGTTCACTGTTGGTGTATAGAAATGCCTCAGATTTCTTGGGGTTAATTTTGTATCCTGCTACATTGCCAAATTCATGTATTAAGTCTAGTAGCTTTTTGATGGAGTCTCTAGGGTTTTGTATGTATAATATCATGTCATCTGCAAATAAGGACAGTTTTACTTCCTCTTTTCCAATTTGGATGCCTTTTATTCCTTCTTCTTGCCTAATTGCAATGGCTAATACTTCCAGTACTATGTTGAACAGGAGTGGTGAGAGTGGGCATCCCTGTCTTGTTCCTGTTCTTAGGGGAAATGGTGTTAGTTTTTGTCCATTGAGTATGATGTTGGCTGTGGGCCTGTCATATATGGCTTTTATTATGTTGAGGTATGATCCTTCTATTCCCACCTTTCTGAGAGTTTTTATCAAAAATGGGTGTTGGATTTTGTCGAATGCTTTTTCTGCATCAATTGATATGACCATGTGGTTTTTTTCTTTCAATTTGTTTATGTGATGTATCACATTTATTGATTTACGGATGTTGTACCATCCTTGCATCTCTGGGATGAATCCTACTTGGTCATGGTGTATGATCCTTCTGATGTACTGCTGGATCCGATTTGCTAAGATTTTGTTGAGGATTTTGGCATCTATGTTCATGAGGGATATTGGCCTGTAATTCTCTTTCATTGTGATATCTTTACCTGGTTTTGGTATTAGGGTGATGCTGGCTTCATAGAATGAGCTTGGAAGCGTTCCTTCCTCTTGAATTTTTTGTAGTAGTCTGAGGAGGGTAGGTTTTAGTTCTTCCTTGAATGTTTGGTAGAACTCCCCTGTGAAGCCGTCTGGCCCTGGGCTTTTGTTTGCTGGAAGCTTTCTGATGACTGCTTCAATTTCTTCCATAGTTATTGGCCTATTGAGGTTTTTAGATTCTTCCTGATTGAGTTTTGGAATGTTGTATTTTTCTAGGAATTTGTCCATTTCCTCCAGGTTGTCCAGTTTGTTGGAGTAGAGTTGCTCGTAGTATTGTTTAACAATCATTTGTATTTCTGTGGGGTCTGTTGTTATTTCGCCTCTATCATTTCTGATTTGGTTTATTTGGGACCTCTCTCTTTGCTCCTTGGTGAGCCTGGCTAGGGGTTTGTCAATCTTGTTTATCCTTTCAAAGAACCAGCTCTTGGTTTCATTGATTTTCTGTATTGTTTTTTTGGTCTCTATTTCATTGATTTCTGCTCTAATCTTTATTATCTCCTTCCTTCTGCTCACTCTGGGGTTTTCTTGTTGCTCTCTTTCTAATTCTTTGAGTTGTAGAGTTAGATGATTGACTACCATTTTTTCTTGTTTTTTGAGATAGGCCTGTAGAGCTATAAACTTCCCTCTCAGGACTGCTTTCATTGTGTCCCAGAGGTTTTGGATTGTTGTGTTTTCATTGTCATTAGTGTCCAGGATGTTTTTAATTTCTTCTTTGATGTCATTGGTAACCCAATCAATATTTAATAACATGCTATTCAGCTTCCAAGTGTTTGAGTATTTTGGGTTGTTTTTATTGTAGTTTATTTCTAACATTATGCCATCGTGGTCTGTGAAGAAGCTTTTTATGATTTCAATCTTCTTGAATTTGTGGAGACTTTGCTTGTGACCCAATATGTGGTCTATTTTTGAATATGTCCCATGAGCACCTGAGAGGAATGTATATTCCGCAGCTGTGGGGTGAAGTGTTCTGAAGATGTCAATTAAGTCCATCTGATCTAGTGAGTCATTTAGGATTGCTGTTTCTTTGCTGAGTTTTTGTCTAGCGGATTTATCCAGTGATGTCAGTGGTGTATTAAAGTCCCCTACTATGATTGTATTGTTGTCGATCTCTCCCCTGATATCTTCCAGAAGTTTTCTTATGTATGTGGGTGCTCCTGCATTGGGTGCATATATGTTTACCAGGGTTATATCTTCTTGTTGTATTGATCCCTTTAGTATTATGAAGTGGCCTTCCTTATCTCTGGTTATGGCCTTCACTTTGAGATGTACTTTGTCAGATATAAGTATTGCTACCCCAGCTTTCTTTTCCTTTCCATTTGCGTGAAAGATATTTTTCCATCCCTTCACTTTCAGTCTGTGTGAGTCCCTTCTAATGAGGTGGGTCTCTTGTAGACAGCAGATGTATGGGTCATGTTTTTTTATCCATTCAGCCACTCGATGTCTTTTGGTTGGAGCATTTAGTCCATTTACATTTAAAGTTATTATTGAAAGGTATTTGTTTGTAGCCATTTCTTTTTGTGTGTGTGTGTGTGGCTGTTTTCTTTCTGAGCTTGATATTTCTTCTTTTTACACCAGTCCCTTTAGCATTTCTTGCATGGCTGGCTTGGTGGTGATAAACTCCCTTAGCCCTTTTTTGTCTGTGAAGCTTCTTATTTCCCCTTCAATTTTGAATGATAGCCTTGCTGGATAGAGTATTCTTGGATTCAGTCCTTTGCTTTGCATCACTTTGTAGATTTCCGTCCATTCTTTTCTGGCCTGATGTGTTTCTGTTGAGAAATCATTTGATAATCTAATGGGAGATCCCTTGTATGTTACTTTCCGTCTCTCTCTTGCAGCCTGTAAGATTCTCTCTTTATCCTGAACATTTGCCATGGTAATTATGATGTGTCTTGGTGTGGGTCTTTTCGGGTTCACCTTGTTTGGGACTCTCTGGGCTTGTGTGACTTTTTTCTTCCCCACCTCAGGGAAGTTTTCTGATATTATTTCTTCGAATAGGTTTTCTAATCCATGTTCATCTTTCTGTTGTTCTGGCACCCCTATTATTCGTATGTTGTTTCGTTTCATGTTGTCCCAAAGCTCCCTTAGGCTCTCCTCCTGTCTTTTAATTTTTTTCTCCATTTGCCGTACAGTTTGAGTGTGTTTTGCTTCCTTGTCTTCTAATTCACTAATTCGGTCCTCCGCTTCTCCCAGTCTACTGTTGATACTTTCAATGGAGTTTTTTATTGAAGCTATGTCACTCTTCATTTCTTCTTGGGACTTACTTAAGTTGTTGATTTTTTCATCTGTTTCTTCTAGCTTCTTGCATAAGTAGTTGAGTTTTTCATCTGTTTCTTCTTGCTTCTTGAACATGTGGTGCATGTACTCTAGGAACCTTATTCTGAATTCTTTTTCCGTCATGTTGCATATCTCTGTCTCACTTAGCTGCTTTTCTGGCGAGTCCTCCTTTTCTTTCCTTTGGGGGTTTCTTTGCCTACCCATGTTTGATCTCGCTGACATATGTAGATGTTGAGGTGTTCAGTGGCTGCTCCCTGGGTGGCAGGGGCTCCTTGGGTTGTGGTTGCTGCTCAGACGGTTGCGGTAGCAGCTGCTTTCCAGTTGGCAGCAGCTCCTCTGGTGGGTGTTGTTCACAGCTGTGTTGGCTCTTCTGGCTGGTGGGGGGAGGCTTCACGTACAGTTGCTGTTCCACAGACAGAGGGTGTGGTGATCAGGAGGCTGTGGTGATCAGGAGGCTGCGGTGATCAGGGGGCTGCTGTTGCTTGGATCTGCTGCGTTGATTTAAAGGCACAAAATACAACAGAGCAAGGCACAACGTACCAGGCACTGAACACAAGTATATTCACAATATTAATAACTCCAAATAAAGGTGACCACCCGAATTAAGAGAATTAGGGGATAAGGGAGAAAGAAGAGAAGAAGATAAAAGAGAGAACAGAAAAGAAAAATAAGAAAAAAACAAACAAAAAAGGAGTGCAAAAATAGAGTTGGGAAAAAAGAGGGGGGAAAAAAAGAGAGCGAAAAAAGAGAATGAAGTAGAAGTGGGGAAGAGACTCCCCGTATGAGGAGCAAACTCCAATAGAACTGCCACTAATCTCAACAAATTCCAGCAACAGATCCCTGGAGATGAATGCAAACTACAAACCACCAATAATATCCAGAGGGGTAAGGGAAAACAGAAGCACAAAAATAACTGGGGTGGGGTGGGGGAGGGAAGGGAAAAACCAGCAGAAAAAAAAAAGAAAAAGAAAAAGAAAAAGAAAAACAACCTCACAACCAGTCCTAAAAAAGAAGAAAAAACACAAAACAAAACAAACAAACAAATTAAAAAAAAAAAAAAAAAAAAAAGCCCAATATATTCAACAATCAAGAAAACAATAGAAAGATAAGAGAGAAAAAAAATGGTTGGAAAGTGAAGAAGGATAAAGAATAGGTGTATAAGGATTTAGAGCAGTAGATTGGAAATAGGATATATAAGTAGGGTGGAATTAGACAGGGGGTAAAAAGAGGGAATTGGGAAAGTCTGGAGCAGGAATAGGGTAAGAGAAACAGGACACCAAAAGGGGAAAAGTAAGGAAGAGGGTTTTAGCAAAGAGGTGGAATTGAGATAGGGAAAATTAATGCTAAAGGAACGATGAAAATAGAATGGAGAACACTAATCCCAAAAGAAAATAAAGAGAAAATAAAATGGCACTTTAAAAAATGGTAAAATGGTAGGAGTAATAATACTGGTTAAAAATAAAAATGTGGTAATTGAAAGGGTAAAATCAGGTGATGGAAAAAGAAGAAAAAGAGAAAAAAAAATTGGTTTCTTAGTAAAAAGGTGAAAAAATTAAAAAGAAAAAGAAAAAGAAAAAATTTGCTGTAGTGATGGTCTTTCGGTTCTTCTACTCTTCAGCCTGGTTCGCCTTAGTCCTGCCAGGTATTTAGGAGAGTGTTGAATTTGCCTGCATTACACTGTTCCTCCGTGTTGTAAATCACAGTCCTGATTTTAAAGCAGGCCGTATTTGTGATCCAGTCTGCCTTAATTTGTATTCCCCTAAGAGTCAGTTTGTGGCTCAACCTCTGGGTGGCAGTGTTTTTGGGTTGGCCTCTGAGGCTATACAGCTTCTCTATCCTTTTTTAATCCTTACCCTGCTCTGTGTTGTTGGTGGGACTCTAAACTGCAATTCTTAATATTTGAAAGCTCATTCTTCGGAAATACATCATCTAAAGTAGCCAGAATGGTAAACATTATCTGTACTCTCGTCATTATGCAGCATTCTATCTCTAATCTCCGTGATTGAACATGAATATAAACAGAGAACAGCGCTATGTACCAGCATTTCAAGTGTTTCTTACATGTTTCTAATCATTTCTCGGGACTATCATTGTGTATGTGAAGAGTTTTACCAAAGGTAGACAGTTTTCCTACAAGTATTTACAGGAATCTTCAAGGTTTAAATTGAGTCATTCAGTAAACGCCAGTCTAATCATAATCACCTGTAAATATAAATAGTATTCTCTTCATTTATCAGCTTCACACATATTCTGAGCTTTATAAATGGAAATTCTTAATATTTGAAAGCACTTTCTTTGGAAAAACATTATCTAATGTAGCCAGAATGGTAAAAATTATCTGTACTCTCCTCATTTCGCAGCATTCTACCTCTAATCTCCGTGATTGAACATGAACATAAAGATAAAACAGCTCTATGTACCAGCATTTCAAGTGTTTCTTACATGTTTCTAATCATTTCTCGGGACTATCATTGTGTATGTTAAGCGTTTTACGAAAAGTAGACAGTTTTCCTAGAAGTATACCCAGGAATCTTAAAGGTTTAAATTGAGCCATTCAGAAAACGCCAGTCTAATCAGAATCACCTGTAAATATAAACAGTATTCTCTTCATTTATCATCCTCATACACATATTCTGAGCTTCTAAACAGCAATTCATAACGTTGGAAGCACTTTCTGTGGAAAAACACCATCTAGAGTAGCGGGAATTGTAAACATTATCATTACTCTCTTCATTTTCAGAGTTTCGACCTCTAATCTCGGTGATTGAACTAGGCCATCAGGATAGAACGGCTCTATTTACCCCTATTTAAAGTGTTTCTCACATGTTTCTAATCATTTCGGGGACTATCATTGTGTATTTTAAGAGTATTACCAAAAGTAGACAGTTTTCCTGAAAGTATACACAGGAATCTCCTAGATATAAACTGTGCCATTCAGAAAACGCCAGGCAATTCAGCCTCAGTTGTAAATATAAACAGTATTTTCTTCATTTATCAGCTTCATACCCATATTCTAGCTTTATAAACTGCAATTCTTAATATTTGAAAGCTCATTCTTCGGAAATACATCATCTAAAGTAGCCAGAATGGTAAACATTATCTGTACTCTCGTCATTATGCAGCATTCTATCTCTAATCTCCCTGATTGAACATGAATATAAACAGAGAACAGCGCTATGTACCAGCATTTCAAGTGGTTCTTACATGTTTCTAATCATTTCTCGGGACTATCATTGTGTCTGTTAAGCGTTTTACCAAAAGTAGACAGTATTCCTACAAGTATACACAGGAATCTTCAAGGTTTAAATTGAGTCATTCAAAAAACGCCAGTCTAATCAGAATCACCTGTAAATATAAACAGTATTCTCTTCATTTATCAGCTTCACACATATTCTGAGCTTTATAAATGGAAATTCTTAATATTTGAAAGCACTTTCTTTGGAAAAACATTATCTAATGTAGCCAGAATGGTAAAAATTATCTGTACTCTCGTCATTTCGCAGCATTCTACCTCTAATCTCCGTGATTGAACATGAACATATAGAACAGCTCTATGTACCAGCATTTCAAGTGTTTCTTACATGTTTCTAATCATTTCTCGGGACTATCATTGTGTATGTTAAGCGTTTTACGAAAAGTAGACAGTTTTCTTAGAAGTATACCCAGGAATCTTAAAGGTTTAAATTGAGCCATTCAGAAAACGCCAGTCTAATCAGAATCACCTGTAAATATAAACAGTATTCTCTTCATTTATCATCCTCATACACATATTCTGAGCTTCTAAACAGCAATTCATAACGTTGGAAGCACTTTCTGTGGAAAAACACCATCTAGAGTAGCCGGAATTGTAAACATTATCATTACTCTCTTCATTTGAGAGTTTTCTACCTCTAATCTCGGTGATTGAACTAGGTCATCAGGATAGAACGGCTCTATTTACCCCTATTTAAAGTGTTTCTCACATGTTTCTAATCATTTCAGGGACTATCATTGTGTATTTTAAGATTATTACCAAAAGTAGACAGTTTTCCTGAAAGTATACAGAGGAATCTCCTAGATATAAACTGTGCCATTCAGAAAACGCCAGGCAATTCAGCCTCAGTTGTAAATATAAACAGTATTCTCTTCATTTATCAGCTTCATACCCATATTCTAGCTTTATAAACTGCAATTCTTAATATTTGAAAGCTCATTCTTCGGAAATACATCATCTAAAGTAGCCAGAATGGTAAACATTATCTGTACTCTCGTCATTATGCAGCATTCTATCTCTAATCTCCGTGATTGAACATGAATATAAACAGAAAACAGCGCTATGTACCAGCATTTCAAGTGTTTCCTACATGTTTCTAATCATTTCCCAGGACTATCATTGTGTATTTTTACAGTTTTTCAAAATTAGACAGTTTTCCCAGAAGTATATACATGAATCTTCAGGATTTAAAGTGTTTCATTCAGAAAACGCCAGTCTAATCATAGTCAACTGTAAATATAAACAGTATTCTCTTCATTTATCAGCTTCACACATATTCTGAGCTTTATAAATGGAAATTCTCAATATTTGAAAGCACTTTCTTTGGAAAAACATAATCTATATTAGCCAGAATGGTAAACATTATGTGTACTCTCGTCATTTCGCAGCATTCTACCTCTAATCTCCGTGATTGAACATGAACATAAAGATAGAACAGCTCTATGTACCAGCATTTCAAGTGTTTCTTACATGTTTCTAATCATTTCTCGGGACTATCATTGTGTATGTTAAGCGTTTAACCAAAAGTAGACAGTTTTTCTAGAAGTATAAACAGGAATGTTCAAGGTTTCAATTGAGTCATTCAGAAAACGCCAGTCTAATCAGAATCACCTGTAAATAGAAACAGTATTCTCTTTATTTATCAGCTTCCTACATATTCTGAGCTTTATAAACAGCAATTCTTAATGTTTGAAAGCACATTCTTCGGAAATATGTCATCTAAGGTAGCCAGAATGTTAAACATTGTCTGTACTGTCGTCATTATGCAGCATTCTGTCTCTAATCTCTGTGATTGAACATGAATATAAAGATAGAACTGCTCTATGTACCAGCATTTCAAGTGTTTCTTCCATGTTTCTAGTCACTTCCCGGGACTATCCTAGTGTATTTTAAGAGTTTTACCAAAATTAGACATTTTTCCAGAAGTAGATACATGAATCTTCAGGATGTAAACTTTGTCATTTAGAAAATGCCAGGCAATTCATCCTCAATTGTAATTATAAACAGTATTCTCTCCATTGATCAACCTAACACACATATTCTGAGCTTTAAAAACAGGAATTGCTCATGTTGGAAGCACTTTCTTTGGAAAAACACCATCTAGATTAGCCGGAATTGTAAACATTATCATTACTCTCTTCATTTGAGAGTTTTCTACCTCTAATCTCTCTGATTGAACTAGGCCATCAGGATAGAACGGCTCTATTTACCCGCATTTAAACTGTTTCTTACATGTCTCTAATAATTTCTGGGACTATCATTGTGTATTGTAAGAGTGTTACCAAAAGTAGACAGTTTTCCCAGAAGTATACACATGAATCTTCAAGAGTTAAACTGTGCCATTCAGAAAACGCCAGGCAATTCGGCCTCAGTTGTAAATATAAAAAGTATTCTCTTCATTTATCAGCTTCATACCCATATTCTCAGCTTTTTAAACGGAAATTCTTAATGTTTGAAAGCACTTTCTTCGGACATACATCATCTAAAGTAGCCAGAATGGAAAACATTATCTGTTCTCTCGGCATTACGCAGCATTCTATCTCTAATCTCCGTGATTGAACATGAACATAAAGATAGAACGGCTCTATGTACCAGCGTTTCAAGTGTTTCTTACATGTTTCTGATCATTTCTCGGGACTATCATTGTGTCTGTTAAGCGTTTTACCAAAAGTAGACAGTTTTCCTAGAGGTATACACAGGAATCTTCAAGGTTTAATTTGAGTCATTCCGAAAACGCCAGTCTAATCATAATCACCTGTAAATATAAACAGTATTCTCTTCATTTATCAGCTTCACAAATAGTCTGAGCTTTATAAATGGAAATTCTTAATGTTTGAAAGCACTTTATTTGGAAAAACATCATCTAAAATAGCCAGAATGGTAAACATTATCTGTACAATCGTCATTTCCCAGCATTCTACCTCTAATCTTGTGATTGAACATGAAAATAAAGATAGAACGGCTCTATGTACCAGCATTTCAAGTGTTTCTTACATGTTTCTAATCATTTCTCGGGACTATCATTGTGTCTGTTAAGCGTTTTACCAAAAGTAGACAGTCTTCCTACAAGTATACACAGGAATCTTCAAGGTTTAAATTGAGTCATTCAAAAATCGCCAGTCTAATCAGAATCACCTGTGAATATAAACAGTATTCTCTTCATTTATCAGCTGCATACCCATATTGTCAGCTTTTTAAATGGAAATTCTTAATGTTTGAAAGCACTTTCTTTGGTTATACATCATCTAAAGTAGCCAGAATGGTAAATATTATCTCTACTCTTGTCATTACCCAGCATTCTATCTCTAAGCTCCGGGATTGAACATGAACATAAAGATAGAAAGGCTCTATGTACCAGCATTTCAAGTGTTTCTTACAAGTTTCTAATCATTTCTCGGGAATATCATGGCGTATGTTAAGCGTTTTACCAAAAGTAGACAGTTTTCCTAGAGGTATACACAGGAATTTTCAAGGTTTCAATTGAGTCATTCAGAAAACGCCAGTCTAATCAGAATCACCTGTACATAGAAACAGTATTCTCTTTATTTATCAGCTTCCTACATATTCTGAGCTTTATAAACAGCAATTCTTAATGTTTGAAAGCACATTCTTCGGAAATATGTCATCTAAGGTAGCCAGAATGTTAAACATTATCTGTACTGTCGTCATTACGCAGCATTCTGTCTCTAATCTCCGTGATTGAACATGAACTAAAGATAGAACGGCTCTATGTACCAGCATTTCAAGTGTTTCTTACATGATTCTAATCATTTCTCGTGACAATCATTGTGTCTGTTAAGCGTTTTACCAAAAGTAGACAGTTTTCCTAGAGGTATACACAGGAATCTTCAAGGTTTAATTTGAGTCATTCAGAAAACGCCAGTCTAATCAGAATCACCTGTGAATATAAACAGTATTCTCTTCATTTATCAGCTTCACAAATAGTCTGAGCTTTATAAATGGAAATTCTTAAAGTTTGAAAGCACTTTATTTGGAAAAACATCATCTAAAATAGCCAGAATGGTAAACATTATCTGTACAATCGTCATTTCCCAGCATTCTACCTCTAATCTTGTGATTGAACATGAAAATAAAGATAGAACGGCTCTATGTACCAGCATTTCAAGTGTTTCTTACATGTTTCTAATCATTTCTCGGGACTATCATTGTGTCTGTTAAGCGTTTTACCAAAAGTAGACAGTCTTCCTACAAGTATACACAGGAATCTTCAAGGTTTAAATTGAGTCATTCAAAAATCGCCAGTCTAATCAGAATCACCTGTGAATATAAACAGTATTCTCTTCATTTATCAGCTGCATACCCATATTGTCAGCTTTTTAAATGGAAATTCTTAATGTTTGAAAGCACTTTCTTCGGAAATACATCATCTAAAGTAGCCAGAATGGAAAACATTATCTGTTCTCTCGGCATTACGCAGCATTCTACCTCTAATCTCCGTGATTGAACATGAATATAAAGATAGAACGGCTCTATGTACCAGCATTTCAAGTGTTTCTTACATGATTCTAATCATTTCTCGGGACTATCATTGTGTCTGTTAAGCGTTTTACCAAAAGTAGACAGTTTTCCTAGAGGTATACACAGGAATCTTCAAGGTTTAATTTGAGTCATTCAGAAAACGCCAGTCTAATCATAATCACCTGTAAATATAAACAGTATTCTCTTCATTTATCAGCTTCACAAATAGTCTGAGCTTTATAAATGGAAATTCTTAATGTTTGAAAGCACTTTATTTGGAAAAACATCATCTAAAATAGCCAGAATGGTAAACATTATCTGTACAATCGTCATTTCCCAGCATTCTACCTCTAATCTCCGTGATTGAACATGAAAATAAAGATAGAGCGGCTCTATGTACCAGCATTTCAAGTGTTTCTTACATGTTTCTAATCATTTCTCGGGACTATCATTGTGTCTGTTAAGCGTTTTACCAAAAGTAGACAGTCTTCCTACAAGTATACACAGGAATCTTCAAGGTTTAAATTGAGTCATTCAAAAAAAGCCAGTCTAATCAGAATCACCTGTGAATATAAACAGTATTCTCTTCATTTATCAGCTTCATACCCATATTGTCAGCTTTTTAAACGGAAATTCTTAATGTTTGAAAGCACTTTCTTCGGTAATACATCATCTAAAGTAGACAGAATGGAAAACATTATCTGTTCTCTCGGCATTACGCAGCATTCTATCTCTAATCTCCGTGATTGAACATGAACATAAAGATAGAACGGCTCTATGTACCAGCATTTCAAGTGTTTCTTACATGTTTCTAATCATTTCTCAGGTCTATCATGGTGTATGTTAAGCGTTTAACCAAAAGTAGACAGTTTTCCTAGAAGTATAAACAGGAATGTTAAAGGTTTCAATTGAGTCATTCAGAAAACGCCAGTCTAATCAGAATCACCTGTGAATATAAACAGTATTCTCTTCATTTATCAGCTTCATACCCATATTGTCAGCTTTTTAAACGGAAATTCTTAATGTTTGAAAGCACTTTCTTCGGTAATACATCATCTAAAGTAGCCAGAATGGTAAACATTATCTCTACTCTTGTCATTACCCAGCATTCTATCTCTAAGCTCCGGGATTGAACATGAACATAAAGATAGAAAGGCTCTATGTACCAGCATTTCAAGTGTTTCTTACATGATTCTAATCATTTCTCGGGACTATCATTGTGTCTGTTAAGCGTTTTACCAAAAGTAGACAGTTTTCCTAGAGGTATACACAGGAATCTTCAAGGTTTAATTTGAGTCATTCAGAAAACGCCAGTCTAATCATAATCACCTGTAAATATAAACAGTATTCTCTTCATTTATCAGCTTCACAAATAGTCTGAGCTTTATAAATGGAAATTCTTAATGTTTGAAAGCACTTTATTTGGAAAAACATCATCTAATATAGCCAGAATGGTAAACATTATCTGTACAATCGTCATTTCCCAGCATTCTACCTCTAATCTCCGTGATTGAACATGAAAATAAAGATAGAGCGGCTCTATGTACCAGCATTTCAAGTGTTTCTTACATGTTTCTAATCATTTCTCGGGACTATCATTGTGTCTGTTAAGCGTTTTACCAAAAGTAGACAGTCTTCCTACAAGTATACACAGGAATCTTCAAGGTTTAAATTGAGTCATTCAAAAAAAGCCAGTCTAATCAGAATCACCTGTGAATATAAACAGTATTCTCTTCATTTATCAGCTTCATACCCATATTGTCAGCTTTTTAAACGGAAATTCTTAATGTTTGAAAGCACTTTCTTCGGTAATACATCATCTAAAGTAGACAGAATGGAAAACATTATCTGTTCTCTCGGCATTACGCAGCATTCTATCTCTAATCTCCGTGATTGAACATGAACATAAAGATAGAACGGCTCTATGTACCAGCATTTCAAGTGTTTCTTACATGTTTCTAATCATTTCTCAGGTCTATCATGGTGTATGTTAAGCGTTTAACCAAAAGTAGACAGTTTTCCTAGAAGTATAAACAGGAATGTTAAAGGTTTCAATTGAGTCATTCAGAAAACGCCAGTCTAATCAGAATCACCTGTGAATATAAACAGTATTCTCTTCATTTATCAGCTTCATACCCATATTGTCATCTTTTTAAACGGAAATTCTTAATGTTTGAAAGCACTTTCTTCGGTAATACATCATCTAAAGTAGCCAGAATGGTAAACATTATCTCTACTCTTGTCATTACCCAGCATTCTATCTCTAAGCTCCGGGATTGAACATGAACATAAAGATAGAAAGGCTCTATGTACCAGCATTTCAAGTGTTTCTTACAAGTTTCTAATCATTTCTCGGGAATATCATGGCGTATGTTAAGCGTTTTACCAAAAGTAGACAGTTTTCCTAGAAGTATACACACAGGAATCTTCAAGGTTTCAATTGAGTCATTCAGAAAATGCCAGTCTAATCAGAATCACCTGTAAATAGAAACAGTATTCTCTTTATTTATCAGCTTCATACGTATTCTGAGCTTTATAAACAGCAATTCTTAATGTTTGAAAGCACTTTCCTTGGAAAAACAACATCTGGAGTAGCCGCAAATGTAAACTTCATCCTTACTCTCCTCAGTTGAGAGTTTTTTTCCTCAAATCTCAGTGATTGAACTAGGCCATAAAGATAGCACGGCTCTATTATACAGCATTTCAAGTGTTTCTTCCATGCTTCTAGTCACTTCCCGGGACTATCCTAGTGTATTTTAAGAGTTTTACCAAAATTAGACATTTTTCCAGAAGTAGATACATGAATCTTCAGGACGTAAACTTTGTCATTTAGAAAATGCCAGGCAATTCAGCCTCAATTGTAATTATAAACAGTACTCTCTCCATTGATCAACCTAACACACATATTCTGAGCTTTAAAAACAGGAATTGCTCATGTTGGAAGCACTTTCTTTGGAAAAACACCATCTAGAGTAGCCGGAATTGTAAACATTATCATTACTCTCTTCATTTGAGAGTTTTCTACCTCTAATCTCTCTGATTGAACTAGGCCATCAGGATAGAACGGCTCTATTTACCCGCATTTAAACTGTTTCTTACATGTCTCTAATCATTTCTGGGACTATCATTGTGTATTGTAAGAGTGTTACCAAAAGTAGACAGTTTTCCCAGAAGTATACACATGAATCTTCAAGAGTTAAATTGTGCCATTCAGAAAACGCCAGGCAATTCGGCCTCAGTTGTAAATATAAAAAGTATTCTCTTCATTTATCAGCTTCATACCCATATTCTCAGCTTTTTAAACGGAAATTCTTAATGTTTGAAAGCACTTTCTTCGGACATACATCATCTAAAGTAGCCAGAATGGAAAACATTATCTGTTCTCTCGGCATTACGCAGCATTCTATCTCTAATCTCCGTGATTGAACATGAACATAAAGATAGAACGGCTCTATGTACCAGCGTTTCAAGTGTTTCTTACATGTTTCTGATCATTTCTCGGGACTATCATTGTGTCTGTTAAGCGTTTTACCAAAAGTAGACAGTTTTCCTAGAGGTATACACAGGAATCTTCAAGGTTTAATTTGAGTCATTCTGAAAACGCCAGTCTAATCATAATCACCTGTAAATATAAACAGTATTCTCTTCATTTATCAGCTTCACAAATAGTCTGAGCTTTATAAATGGAAATTCTTAATGTTTGAAAGCACTTTATTTGGAAAAACATCATCTAAAATAGCCAGAATGGTAAACATTATCTGTACAATCGTCATTTCCCAGCATTCTACCTCTAATCTTGTGATTGAACATGAAAATAAAGATAGAACGGCTCTATGTACCAGCATTTCAAGTGTTTCTTACATGTTTCTAATCATTTCTCGGGACTATCATTGTGTCTGTTAAGCGTTTTACCAAAAGTAGACAGTCTTCCTACAAGTATACACAGGAATCTTCAAGGTTTAAATTGAGTCATTCAAAAATCGCCAGTCTAATCAGAATCACCTGTGAATATAAACAGTATTCTCTTCATTTATCAGCTGCATACTCATATTGTCAGCTTTTTAAATGGAAATTCTTAATGTTTGAAAGCACTTTCTTTGGTAATACATCATCTAAAGTAGCCAGAATGGTAAACATTATCTCTACTCTTGTCATTACCCAGCATTCTATCTCTAAGCTCCGGGATTGAACATGAAAATAAAGATAGAAAGGCTCTATGTACCAGCATTTCAAGTGTTTCTTACAAGTTTCTAATCATTTCTCGGGAATATCATGGCGTATGTTAAGCGTTTTACCAAAAGTAGACAGTTTTCCTAGAGGTATACACAGGAATCTTCAAGGTTTAAATTGAGTCATTCAAAAAACGCCAGTCTAATCAGAATCACCTGTGAATATAAACAGTATTCTCTTCATTAATCAGCTTCATACCCATATTGTCAGCTTTTTAAATGGAAATTCTTAATGTTTGAAAGCACTTTCTTCGGTAATACATCATCTAAAGTAGCCAGAATGGTAAACATTATCTTTACTCTTGTCATTACCCACATTCTATCTCTAAGCTCCGGGATTGAACATGAACATAAAGATAGAAAGGCTCTATGTACCAGCATTTCAAGTGTTTCTTACAAGTTTCTAATCATTTCTCGGGAATATCATGGCGTATGTTAAGCGTTTTACCAAAAGTAGACAGTTTTCCTAGAAGTATACACACAGGAATCTTCAAGGTTTCAATTGAGTCATTCAGAAAACGCCAGTCTAATCAGAATCCCATGTAAATAGAAACAGTATTCTCTTTATTTATCAGCTTCATACCTATTCTGAGCTTTATAAACAGCAATTCTAAATGTTTGAAAGCACTTTCCTTGGAAAAACAACATCTGGAGTTGCCGCAAATGTAAACTTCAGTCTTACTCTCCTCAGTTGAGAGTTTTTTACCTCTAATCTCAGTGATTGAACTAGGCCATAAAGATAGCACGGCTCTATTATACAGCATTTCAAGTGTTTCTTCCATGTTTCTAGTCACTTCCCGGGACTATCCTAGTGTATTTTAAGAGTTTTACCAAAATTAGCCATTTTTCCAGAAGTAGATACATGAATCTTCAGGATGTAAACTTTGTCATTTAGAAAATGCCAGGCAATTCATCCTCAATTGTAATTATAAACAGTATTCTCTCCATTGATCAACCTAACACACATATTCTGAGCTTTAAAAACAGCAATTGCTCATGTTGGAAGCACTTTCTTTGGAAAAACACCATCTAGAGTAGCCGTAATTGTAAACATTATCATTACTCTCTTCATTTGAGAGTTTTCTACCTCTAATCTCTCTGATTGAACTAGGCCATCAGGATAGAACGGCTCTATTTACCCGCATTTAAACTGTTTCTTACATGTCTCTAATCATTTCTGGGACTATCATTGTGTATTGTAAGAGTGTTACCAAAAGTAGACAGTTTTCCCAGAAGTATACACATGAATCTTCAAGAGTTAAATTGTGCCATTCAGAAAACGCCAGGCAATTCGGCCTCAGTTGTAAATATAAACAGTATTCTCTTCATTTATCAGCTTCATACCCATATTCTCAGCTTTTTAAATGGAAATTCTTAATGTTTGAAAGCACTTTCTTCGGAAATACATCATCTAAAGTAGCCAGAATGGAAAACATTATCTGTTCTCTCGGCATTACGCAGCATTCTACCTCTAATCTCCGTGATTGAACATGAATATAAAGATAGAACGGCTCTATGTACCAGCATTTCAAGTGTTTCTTACATGATTCTAATCATTTCTCGGGACTATCATTGTGTCTGTTAAGCGTTTTACCAAAAGTAGACAGTTTTCCTAGAGGTATACACAGGAATCTTCAAGGTTTAATTTGAGTCATTCAGAAAAAGCCAGTCTAATCATAATCACCTGTAAATATAAACAGTATTCTCTTCATTTATCAGCTTCACAAATAGTCTGAGCTTTATAAATGGAAATTCTTAATGTTTGAAAGCACTTTATTTGGAAAAACATCATCTAAAATAGCCAGAATGGTAAACATTATCTGTACAATCGTCATTTCCCAGCATTCTACCTCTAATCTCCGTGATTGAACATGAAAATAAAGATAGAGCGGCTCTATGTACCAGCATTTCAAGTGTTTCTTACATGTTTCTAATCATTTCTCGGGACTATCATTGTGTCTGTTAAGCGTTTTACCAAAAGTAGACAGTCTTCCTACAAGTATACACAGGAATCTTCAAGGTTTAAATTGAGTCATTCAAAAAAAGCCAGTCTAATCAGAATCACCTGTGAATATAAACAGTATTCTCTTCATTTATCAGCTTCATACCCATATTGTCAGCTTTTTAAACGGAAATTCTTAATGTTTGAAAGCACTTTCTTCGGTAATACATCATCTAAAGTAGACAGAATGGAAAACATTATCTGTTCTCTCGGCATTACGCAGCATTCTATCTCTAATCTCCGTGATTGAACATGAACATAAAGATAGAACGGCTCTATGTACCAGCATTTCAAGTGTTTCTTACATGTTTCTAATCATTTCTCGGGTCTATCATGGTGTATGTTAAGCGTTTAACCAAAAGAGACAGTTTTCCTAGAAGTATAAAGAGGAATGTTAAAGGTTTCAATTGAGTCATTCAGAAAACGCCAGTCTAATCAGAATCACCTGTGAATATAAACAGTATCAGTGATTGAACATGAAAATAAAGATAGAACGGCTCTATGTACCAGCATTTGAAGTGTTTCTTACATGTTTCTAATCATTTCATGGGACTATCATTGTGTCTGTTAAGCGTTTTACCAAAAGTATACAGTCTTCCTACAAGTATACACAGGAATCTTCAATGTTTAAATTGAGTCATTCAAAAAACGCCAGTCTAATCAGAATCACCTGTGAATATAAACAGGATTCTCTTCATTTATCAGCTTCATACCCATATTGTCAGCTTTTTAAATGGAAATTCTTAATGTTTGAAAGCACTTTCTTCGGTAATACATCATCTAAAGTAGCCAGAATGGTAAACATTATCTCTACTCTTGTCATTACCCAGCATTCTATCTCTAAGCTCCGGGATTGAACATGAACATAAAGATAGAAAGGCTCTATGTACCAGCATTTCAAGTGTTTCTTACAAGTTTCTAATCATTTCTCGGGAATATCATGGCGTATGTTAAGCGTTTTACCAAAAGTAGACAGTTTTCCTAGAAGTATACACACAGGAATCTTCAAGGTTTCAATTGAGTCATTCAGAAAACGCCAGTCTAATCAGAATCACCTGTAAATAGAAACAGCATTCTCTTTATTTATCAGCTTCATACGTTTTCTGAGCTTTATAAACAGCAATTCTTAATGTTTGAAAGCACTTTCCTTGGAAAAACAACATCTAGAGTAGCCACAAATGTAAACTTCATCCTTACTCTCCTCAGTTGAGAGTTTTTTACCTCTAATCTCAGTCATTGAACTAGGCCATAAAGATAGCACGGCTCTATTATACAGCATTTCAAGTGTTTCTTCCATGTTTCTAGTCACTTCCCGGGACTATCCTATTGTATTTTAAGAGTTTTACCAAAATTAGCCATTTTTCCAGAAGTAGATACATGAATCTTCAGGATGTAAACTTTGTCATTTAGAAAATGCCAGGCAATTCATCCTCAATTGTAATTATAAACAGTATTCTCTCCATTGATCAACCTAACACACATATTCTGAGCTTTAAAAACAGCAATTGCTCATGTTGGAAGCACTTTCTTTGGAAAAACACCATCTAGAGTAGCCGGAATTGTAAACATTATCATTACTCTCTTCATTTGAGAGTTTTCTACCTCTAATCTCTCTGATTGAACTAGGCCATCAGGATAGAACGGCTCTATTTACCCGCATTTAAACTGTTTCTTACATGTCTCTAATCATTTCTGGGACTATCATTGTGTATTGTAAGAGTGTTACCAAAAGAAGACAGTTTTCCCAGAAGTATACACATCAATCTTCAAGAGTTAAATTGTGCCATTCAGAAAACGCCAGGCAAGTCGGCCTCAGTTGTAAATATAAACAGTATTCTCTTCATTTATCAGCTTCATACCCATATTCTCAGCTTTTTAAACGGAAATTCTTAATGTTTGAAAGCACTTTCTTCGGAAATACATCATCTAAAGTAGCCAGAATGGAAAACATTATCTGTTCTCTCGGCATTACGCAGCATTCTATCTCTAATCTCCGTGAGTGAACATGAACATAAAGATAGAACGGCTCTATGTACCAGCATTTCAAGTGTTTCTTACATGTTTCTGATCATTTCTCGGGACTATCATTGTGTCTGTTAAGCGTTTTACCAAAAGTAGACAGTTTTCCTAGAGGTATACACAGGAATCTTCAAGGTTTAATTTGAGTCATTCAGAAAACGCCAGTCTAATCATAATCACCTGTAAATATAAACAGTATTCTCTTCATTTATCAGCTTCACAAATAGTCTGAGCTTTATAAATGGAAATTCTTAATGTTTGAAAGCACTTTATTTGGAAAAACATCATCTAAAATAGCCAGAATGGTAAACATTATCTGTACAATCGTCATTTCCCAGCATTCTACCTCTAATCTCCCTGATTGAACATGAACATAAAGATAGAACGGCTCTATGTACCAGCATTTCAAGTGTTTCTTACATGTTTCTAATCATTTCTCGGGTCTATCATGGTGTATGTTAAGCGTTTAACCAAAAGTAGACAGTTTTCCTAGAAGTATAAACAGAAATGTTAAAGGTTTCAATTGAGTCATTCAGAAAACGCCAGTCTAAACAGAATCACCTGTGAATATAAACAGTATTCTCTTCATTTATCAGCTTCATACCCATATTGTCAGCTTTTTAAACGGGAATTCTTAATGTTTGAAAGCACTTTCTTCGGTAATACATCATCTAAAGTAGGCAGAATGGAAAACATTATCTGTTCTCTCGGCATTACGCAGCATTCTATCTCTAATCTCCGTGATTGAACATGAACATAAAGATAGAACGGCTCTATGTACCAGCATTTCAAGTGTTTCTTACATGTTTCTAATCATTTCTCGGGTCTATCATGGTGTATGTTAAGCGTTTAACCAAAAGTAGACAGTTTTCCTAGAAGTATAAACAGGAATGTTAAAGGTTTCAATTGAGTCATTCAGAAAACGCCAGTCTAATCAGAATCACCTGTAAATAGAAACAGTATTCTCTTTATTTATCAGCTTCATACGTATTCTGCGCTTTATAAACAGCAATTCTTAATGTTTGAAATCACTTTCCTTGGAAAAACAACATCTAGAGTAGCCGCAAATGTAAACTTCATCCTTACTCTCCTCAGTTGAGAGTTTTTTACCTCTAATCTCAGTGATTGAACTAGGCCATAAAGATAGCACGGCTCTATTATACAGCATTTCAAGTGTTTCTTCCATGTTTCTAGTCACTTCCCGGGACTATCCTAGTGTATTTTAAGAGTTTTACCAAAATTAGCCATTTTTCCAGAAGTAGATACATGAATCTTCAGGATGTAAACTTTGTCATTTAGAAAATGCCAGGCAATTCATCCTCAATTGTAATTATAAACAGTATTCTCTCCATTGATCAACCTAACACACATATTCTGAGCTTTAAAAACAGCAATTGCTCATGTTGGAAGCACTTTCTTTGGAAAAACACCATCTAGAGTAGCCGGAATTGTAAACTTTATCATTACTCTCTTCATTTGAGAGTTTTCTACCTCTAATCTCTCTGATTGAACTAGGCCATCAGGATAGAACGGCTCTATTTACCCGCATTTAAACTGTTTCTTACATGTCTCTAATCATTTCTGGGACTATCATTGTGTATTGTAAGAGTGTTACCAAAAGTAGACAGTTTTCCCAGAAGTATACACATGAATCTTCAAGAGTTAAATTGTGCCATTCAGAAAACGCCAGGCAAGTCGGCCTCAGTTGTAAATATAAACAGTATTCTCTTCATTTATCAGCTTCATACCCATATTCTCAGCTTTTTAAACCGAAATTCTTAATGTTTGAAAGCACTTTCTTTGGAAATACATCATCTAAAGTAGCCAGAATGGAAAACATTATCTGTTCTCTCGGCATTACGCAGCATTCTATCTCTAATCTCCGTGACTGAACATGAACATAAAGATAGAATGGCTCTATGTACCAGCATTTCAAGTGTTTCTTACATGTTTCTGATCATTTCTCGGGACTATCATTGTGTCTGTTAAGCGTTTTACCAAAAGGAGACAGTCTTCCTACAAGTATACACAGGAATCGTCAAGGTTTAAATTGAGTCATTCAAAAAACGCCAGTCTAATCAGAATCACCTGTGCATATAAACAGTATTCTCTTCATTTATCAGCTTCATACCCATATTGTCAGCTTTTTAAACGAAAATTCTTAATGTTTGAAAGCACTTTCTTCGGTAATACATCATCTAAAGTAGCCAGAATGGAAAACATTATCTGTTCTCTCGGCATTACGCAGCATTCTATCTCTAATCTCCGTGATTGAACATGAACATAAAGATAGAACGGCTCTATGTACCAGCATTTCAAGTGTTTCTTACATGTTTCTAATCATTTCTCGGGTCTATCATGGTGTATGTTAAGCGTTTAACCAAAAGTAGACAGTTTTCCTAGAAGTATAAACAGGAATGTTAAAGGTTTCAATTGAGTCATTCAGAAAACGCCAGTCTAATCAGAATCACCTGTGAATATAAACAGTATTCTCTTCATTTATCAGCTTCATACCCATATTGTCAGCTTTTTAAACGGAAATTCTTAATGTTTGAAAGCACTTTCTTCGGTAATACATCATCTAAAGTAGACAGAATGGAAAACATTATCTGTTCTCTCGGCATTACGCAGCATTCTATCTCTAATCTCCGTGATTGAACATGAACATAAAGATAGAACGGCTCTATGTACCAGCATTTCAAGTGTTTCTTACATGTTTCTAATCATTTCTCGGGTCTATCATGGTGTATGTTAAGCGTTTAACCAAAAGTAGACAGTTTTCCTAGAAGTATAAACAGGAATGTTAAAGGTTTCAATTGAGTCATTCAGAAAACGCCAGTCTAATCAGAATCACCTGTAAATAGAAACAGTATTCTCTTTATTTATCAGCTTCATACGTATTCTGAGCTTTATAAACAGCAATTCTTAATGTTTGAAATCACTTTCCTTGGAAAAACAACATCTAGAGTAGCCGCAAATGTAAACTTCATCCTTACTCTCCTCAGTTGAGAGTTTTTTACCTCTAATCTCAGTGATTGAACTAGGCCATAAAGATAGCACGGCTCTATTATACAGCATTTCAAGTGTTTCTTCCATGTTTCTAGTCACTTCCCGGGACTATCCTAGTGTATTTTAAGAGTTTTACCAAAATTAGCCATTTTTCCAGAAGTAGATACATGAATCTTCAGGATGTAAACTTTGTCATTTAGAAAATGCCAGGCAATTCATCCTCAATTGTAATTATAAACAGTATTCTCTCCATTGATCAACCTAACACACATATTCTGAGCTTTAAAAACAGCAATTGCTCATGTTGGAAGCACTTTCTTTGGAAAAACACCATCTAGAGTAGCCGGAATTGTAAACATTATCATTACTCTCTTCATTTGAGAGTTTTCTACCTCTAATCTCTCTGATTGAACTAGGCCATCAGGATAGAACGGCTCTATTTACCCGCATTTAAACTGTTTCTTACATGTCTCTAATCATTTCTGGGACTATCATTGTGTATTGTAAGAGTGTTACCAAAAGTAGACAGTTTTCCCAGAAGTATACACATCAATCTTCAAGAGTTAAATTGTGCCATTCAGAAAACGCCAGGCAAGTCGGCCTCAGTTCTAAATATAAACAGTATTCTCTTCATTTATCAGCTTCATACCCATATTCTCAGCTTTTTAAACGGAAATTCTTAATGTTTGAAAGCACTTTCTTCGGTAATACATCATCTAAAGTAGACAGAATGGAAAACATTTTCTGTTCTCTCGGCATTACGCAGCATTCTATCTCTAATCTCCGTGATTGAACATGAACATAAAGATAGAACGGCTCTATGTACCAGCATTTCAAGTGTTTCTTACATGTTTCTGATCATTTCTCGGGACTATCATTGTGTCTGTTAAGCGTTTTACCAAAAGTAGACAGTTTTCCTAGAGGTATACACAGGAATCTTCAAGGTTTAATTTGAGTCATTTAGAAAACGCCAGTCTAATCATAATCACCTGTAAATATAAACAGTATTCTCTTCATTTATCAGCTTCACAAATAGTCTGAGCTTTATAAATGGAAATTCTTAATGTTTGAAAGCACTTTATTTGGAAAAACATCATCTAAAATAGCCAGAATGGTAAACATTATCTGTACAATCGTCATTTCCCAGCATTCTACCTCTAATCTCCGTGATTGAACATGAACATAAAGATAGAACGGCTCTATGTACCAGCATTTCAAGTGTTTCTTACATGTTTCCAATCATTTCTCGGGTCTATCATGGTGTATGTTAAGCGTTTAACCAAAAGTAGACAGTTTTCCTAGAAGTATAAACAGGAATGTTAAAATTTTCAATTGAGTCATTCAGAAAACGCCAGTCTAATCAGAATCACCTGTAAATAGAAACAGTATTCTCTTTATTTATCAGCTTCATACGTATTCTGAGCTTTATAAACAGCAATTCTTAATGTTTGAAATCACTTTCCTTGGAAAAACAACATCTAGAGTAGCCGCAAATGTAAACTTCATCCTTACTCTCCTCAGTTGAGAGTTTTTTACCTCTAATCTCAGTGATTGAACTAGGCCATAAAGATAGCACGGCTCTATTATACAGCATTTCAAGTGTTTCTTCCATGTTTCTAGTCACTTCCCGGGACTATCCTAGTGTATTTTAAGAGTTTTACCAAAATTAGACATTTTTCCAGAAGTAGATACATGAATCTTCAGGACGTAAACTTTGTCATTTAGAAAATGCCAGGCAATTCAGCCTCAATTGTAATTATAAACAGTATTCTCTCAATTGATCAACCTAATACACATATTCTGAGCTTTAAAAACAGCAATTGCTCATGTTGGAAGCACTTTCTTTGGAAAAACACCATCTAGAGTATCCGGAATTGTAAATATTATCATTACTCTCTTCATTTGAGAGTTTTCTACCTCTAATCTCTCTGATTGAACTAGGTCATCAGGATAGAACGGCTCTATTTACCCGCATTTAAACTGTTTCTTACATGTCTCTAATCATTTCTGGGACTATCATTGTGTATTGTAAGAGTGTTACCAAAAGTAGACAGTTTTCCCAGAAGTATACACATGAATCTTCAAGAGTTAAATTGTGCCATTCAGAAAACGCCAGGCAAGTCGGCCTCAGTTGTAAATATAAACAGTATTCTCTTCATTTATCAGCTTCATACCGATATTCTCAGCTTTTTAAACGGAAATTCTTAATGTTTGAAAGCACTTTCTTCGGAAATACATCATCTAAAGTATCCAGAATAGAAAACATTATCTGTTCTCTCGGCATTACGCAGCATTCTATCTCTAATCTCCGTGATTGAACATGAACATAAAGATAGAACGGCTCTATGTACCAGCATTTCAAGTGTTTCTTACATGTTTCTGATCATTTCTCGGGACTATCATTGTGTCTGTTAAGCGTTTTACCAAAAGTAGACAGTTTTCCTAGAGGTATACACAGGAATCTTCAAGGTTTAATTTGAGTCATTCAGAAAACGCCAGTCTAATCATAATCACCTGTAAATATAAACAGTATTCTCTTCATTTATCAGCTTCACAAAGAGTCTGAGCTTTATAAATGGAAATTCTTAATGTTTGAAAGCACTTTATTTGGAAAAACATCATCTAAAATAGCCAGAATGGTAAACATTATCTGTACAATCGTCATTTCCCAGCATTCTACCTCTAATCTCCGTGATTGAACATGAACATAAAGATAGAACGGCTCTATGTACCAGCATTTCAAGTGTTTCTTACATGTTTCCAATCATTTCTCGGGTCTATCATGGTGTATGTTAAGCGTGTAACCAAAAGTAGACAGTTTTCCTAGAAGAATAAACAGGAATGTTGAAGGTTTCAATTGAGTCATTCAGAAAACGCCAGTCTAATCAAAATCACCTGTAAATAGAAACAGTAATCTCTTTATTTATCAGCTTCATACGTATTCTGAGCTTTATAAACAGCAATTCTTAATGTTTGAAATCACTTTCCTTGGAAAAACAACATCTAGAGTAGCCGCAAATGTAAACTTCATCCTTACTCTCCTCAGTTGAGTGTTTTTTACCTCTAATCTCAGTGATTGAACTAGGCCATAAAGATAGCACGGCTCTATTATACAGCATTTCAAGTGTTTCTTCCATGTTTCTAGTCACTTCCCGGGACTATCCTAGTGTATTTTAAGAGTTTTACCAAAATTAGCCATTTTTCCAGAAGTAGATACATGAATCTTCAGGTTGTAAACTTTGTCATTTAGAAAATGCCAGGCAATTCATCCTCAATTGTAATTATAAACAGTATTCTCTCCATTGATCAACCTAACACACATATTCTGAGCTTTAAAAACAGCAATTGCTCATGTTGGAAGCACTTTCTTTGGAAAAACACCATCTAGAGTAGCCGGAATTGTAAACATTATCATTACTCTCTTCATTTGAGAGTTTTCTACCTCTAATCTCTCTGATTGAACTAGGCCATCAGGATAGAACGGCTCTATTTACCCGCATTTAAACTGTTTCTTACATGTCTCTAATCATTTCTGGGACTATCATTGTGTATTGTAAGAGTGTTACCAAAAGTAGACAGTTTTCCCAGAAGTATACACATGAATCTTCAAAGTTAAATTGTGCCATTCAGAAAACGCCAGGCAAGTCGGCCTCAGTTCTAAATATAAACAGTATTCTCTTCATTTATCAGCTTCATACCCATATTCTCAGCTTTTTAAACGGAAATTCTTAATGTTTGAAAGCACTTTCTTCGGAAATACATCATCTAAAGTAGCCAGAATGGAAAACATTATCTGTTCTCTCGGCATTACGCAGCATTCTATCTCTAATCTCCGTGATTGAACATGAACATAAAGATAGAACGGCTCTATGTACCAGCATTTCAAGTGTTTCTTACATGTTTCTGATCATTTCTCGGGACTATCATTGTGTCTGTTAAGCGTTTTACCAAAAGTAGACAGTTTTCCTAGAGGTATACACAGGAATCTTCAAGGTTTAATTTGAGTCATTCAGAAAACGCCAGTCTAATCATAATCACCTGTAAATATAAACAGTATTCTCTTCATTTATCAGCTTCACAAATAGTCTGAGCTTTATAAATGGAAATTCTTAATGTTTGAAAGCACTTTATTTGGAAAAACATCATCTAAAATAGCCAGAATGGTAAACATTATCTGTACAATCGTCATTTCCCAGCATTCTACCTCTAATCTCCGTGATTGAACATGAACATAAAGATAGAACGGCTCTATGTACCAGCATTTCAAGTGTTTCTTACATGTTTCTAATCATTTCTCGGGTCTATCATGGTGTATGTTAAGCGTTTAACCAAAAGTAGACAGTTTTCCTAGAAGTATAAACAGAAATGTTAAAGGTTTCAATTGAGTCATTCAGAAAACGCCAGTCTAATCAGAATCACCTGTGAATATAACGTATTCTCTTCATTTATCAGCTTCATACCCATATTGTCAGCTTTTTAAACGGAAATTCTTAATGTTTGAAAGCACTTTCTTTGGTAATACATCATCTAAAGTAGACAGAATGGAAAACATTATCTGTTCTCTCGGCATTACGCAGCATTCTATCTCTAATCTCCGTGATTGAACATGAACATAAAGATAGAACGGCTCTATGTACCAGCATTTCAAGTGTTTCTTACATGTTTCTAATCATTTTTCGGGTCTATCATGGTGTATGTTAAGCGTTTAACCAAAAGTAGACAGTTTTCCTAGAAGTATAAACAGGAATGTTAAAGGTTTCAATTGAGTCATTCAGAAAACGCCAGTCTAATCAGAATCACCTGTAAATAGAAACAGTATTCTCTTTATTTATCAGCTTCATACGTATTCTGAGCTTTATAAACAGCAATTCTTAATGTTTGAAATCACTTTCCTTGGAAAAACAACATCTAGAGTAGCCGCAAATGTAAACTTCATCCTTACTCTCCTCAGTTGAGAGTTTTTTACCTCTAATCTCAGTGATTGAACTAGGCCATAAAGATAGCACGGCTCTATTATACAGCATTTCAAGTGTTTCTTCCATGTTTCTAGTCACTTCCCGGGACTATCCTATTGTATTTTAAGAGTTTTACCAAAATTAGCCATTTTTCCAGAAGTAGATACATGAATCTTCAGGTTGTAAACTTTGTCATTTAGAAAATGCCAGGCAATTCATCCTCAATTGTAATTATAAACAGTATTCTCTCCATTGATCAACCTAACACACATATTCTGAGCTTTAAAAACAGCAATTGCTCATGTTGGAAGCACTTTCTTTGGAAAAACACCATCTAGAGTAGCCGGAATTGTAAACATTATCATTACTCTCTTCATTTGAGAGTTTTCTACCTCTAATCTCTCTGATTGAACTAGGCCATCAGGATAGAACGGCTCTATTTACCCGCATTTAAACTGTTTCTTACATGTCTCTAATCATTTCTGGGACTATCATTGTGTATTGTAAGAGTGATACCAAAAGTAGACAGTTTTCCCAGAAGTATACACATGAATCTTCAAGAGTTAAATTGTGCCATTCAGAAAACGCCAGGCAAGTCGGCCTCAGTTGTAAATATAAACAGTATTCTCTTCATTTATCAGCTTCATACCCATATTCTCAGCTTTTTAAACGGAAATTCTTAATGTTTGAAAGCACTTTCTTTGGAAATACATCATCTAAAGTAGCCAGAATGGAAAACATTATCTGTTCTCTCGGCATTACGCAGCATTCTATCTCTAATCTCCGTGATTGAACATGAACATAAAGATAGAACGGCTCTATGTACCAGCATTTCAAGTGTTTCTTACATGTTTCTGATCATTTCTCGGGACTATCATTGTGTCTGTTAAGCGTTTTACCAAAAGTAGACAGTTTTCCTAGAGGTATACACAGGAATCTTCAAGGTTTAATTTGAGTCATTCAGAAAACGCCAGTCTAATCATAATCACCTGTAAATATAAACAGTATTCTCTTCATTTATCAGCTTCACAAATAGTCTGAGCTTTATAAATGGAAATTCTTAATGTTTGAAAGCACTTTATTTGGAAAAACATCATCTAAAATAGCCAGAATGGTAAACATTATCTGTACAATCGTCATTTCCCAGCATTCTACCTCTAATCTCCGTGATTGAACATGAACATAAAGATAGAACGGCTCTATGTACCAGCATTTCAAGTGTTTCTTACATGTTTCCAATCATTTCTCGGGTCTATCATGGTGTATGTTAAGCGTTTAACCAAAAGTAGACAGTTTTCCTAGAAGTATAAACAGGAATGTTAAAGTTTTCAATTGAGTCATTCAGAAAACGCCAGTCTAATCAGAATCACCTGTAAATAGAAACAGTATTCTCTTCATTTATCAGCTTCATACCCATATTGTCAGCTTTTTAAACGGAAATTCTTAATGTTTGAAAGCACTTTCTTCGGTAATACATCATCTAAAGTAGACAGAATGGAAAACATTATCTGTTCTCTCGGCATTACTCAGCATTCTATCTCTAATCTCCGTGATTGAACATGAACATAAAGATAGAACGGCTCTATGTACCAGCATTTCAAGTGTTTCTTACATGTTTCTAATCATTTCTCGGGTCTATCATGGTGTATGTTAAGCGTTTAACCAAAAGTAGACAGTTTTCCTAGAAGTATAAACAGAAATGTTAAAGGTTTCAATTGAGTCATTCAGAAAACGCCAGTCTAATCAGAATCACCTGTGAATATAAACAGTATTCTCTTCATTTATCAGCTTCATACCCATATTGTCAGCTTTTTAAACGGAAATTCTTAATGTTTGAAAGCACTTTCTTCGGTAATACATCATCTAAAGTAGACAGAATGGAAAACATTATCTGTTCTCTCGGCATTACGCAGCATTCTATCTCTAATCTCCGTGATTGAACATGAACATAAAGATAGAACGGCTCTATGTACCAGCATTTCAAGTGTTTCTTACATGTTTCCAATCATTTCTAGGGTCTATCATGGTGTATGTTAAGCGTTTAACCAAAAGTAGACAGTTTTCCTAGAAGTATAAACAGGAATGTTAAAGGTTTCAATTGAGTCATTCAGAAAACGCCAGTCTAATCAGAATCACCTGTAAATAGAAACAGTATTCTCTTTATTTATCACCTTCATACGTATTCTTAGGTTTATAAACAGCAATTCTTAATGTTTGAAATCACTTTCCTTGGAAAAACAACATCTAGAGTAGCCGCAAATGTAAACTTCATCCTTACTCTCCTCAGTTGAGAGTTTTTTTACCTCTAATCTCAGTGATTGAACTAGGCCATAAAGATAGCACGGCTCTATTATACAGCATTTCAAGTGTTTCTTCCATGTTTCTAGTCACTTCCCGGGACTATCCTCGTGTATTTTAAGAGTTTTACCAAAATTAGACATTTTTCCAGAAGTAGATACATGAATCTTCAGGACGTAAACTTTGTCATTTAGAAAATGCCAGGCAATTCAGCCTCAATTGTAATTATAAACAGTATTCTCTCAATTGATCAACCTAATACACATATTCTGAGCTTTAAAAACAGCAATTGCTCATGTTGGAAGCACTTTCTTTGGAAAAACACCATCTAGATTATCCGGAATTGTAAATATTATCATTACTCTCTTCATTTGAGAGTTTTCTACCTCTAATCTCTCTGATTGAACTAGGTCATCAGGATAGAACGGCTCTATTTACCCGCATTTAAACTGTTTCTTACATGTCTCTAATCATTTCTGGGACTATCATTGTGTATTGTAAGAGTGTTACCAAAAGTAGACAGTTTTCCCAGAAGTATACACATGAATCTTCAAGAGTTAAATTGTGCCATTCAGAAAACGCCAGGCAAGTCGGCCTCAGTTGTAAATATAAACAGTATTCTCTTCATTTATCAGCTTCATACCCATATTCTCAGCTTTTTAAATGGAAATTCTTAATGTTTGAAAGCACTTTCTTCGGAAATACATCATCTAAAGTAGCCAGAATGGAAAACATTATCTGTTCTCTCGGCATTACGCAGCATTCTATCTCTAATCTCCGTGATTGAACATGAACATAAAGATAGAACGGCTCTATGTACCAGCATTTCAAGTGTTTCTTACATGTTTCTGATCATTTCTCGGGACTATCATTGTGTCTGTTAAGCGTTTTACCAAAAGTAGACAGTTTTCCTAGAGGTATACACAGGAATCTTCAAGGTTTAATTTGAGTCATTCAGAAAACGCCAGTCTAATCATAATCACCTGTAAATATAAACAGTATTCTCTTCATTTATCAGCTTCACAAATAGTCTGAGCTTTATAAATGGAAATTCTTAATGTTTGAAAGCACTTTATTTGGAAAAACATCATCTAAAATAGCCAGAATGGTAAACATTATCTGTACAATCGTCATTTCCCAGCATTCTATCTCTAATCTCCGTGATTGAACATGAACATAAAGATAGAACGGCTCTATGTACCAGCATTTCAAGTGTTTCTTACATGTTTCTAATCATTTCTCGGGACTCTCATTGTGTCTGTTAAGCGTTTTACCAAAAGTAGACAGTCTTCCTAAGAGTATACAGAGGAATCTTCAAGGTTTAAATTGAGTCATTCAAAAAACGCCAGTCTATTCAGAATCACCTGTGAATATAAACAGTATTCTCTTCATTTATCAGCTTCATACCCATATTGTCAGCTTTTTAAACGGAAATTCTTAATGTTTGAAAGCACTTTCTTCGGTAATACATCATCTAAAGTAGACAGAATGGAAAACATTATCTGTTCTCTCGGCATTACGCAGCATTCTATCTCTAATCTCCGTGATTGAACATGAACATAAAAATAGAACGGCTCTATGTACCAGCATTTCAAGTGTTTCTTACATGTTTCTAATCATTTCTCGGGTCTATCATGGTGTATGTTAAGCATTTAAGCAAAAGTACACAGTTTTTCTAGAAGTATAAACAGGAATGTTCATGGTTTCAATTGAGTCATTCAGAAAACGCCAGTCTAATCAGAATCACCTGTAAATAGAAACAGTATTCTCTTTATTTATCAGCTTCCTACATATTCTGAGCTTTATAAACAGCAATTCTTAATGTTTGAAAGCACATTCTTCGGAAATATGTCATCTAATGTAGCCAGAATGTTAAACATTATCTGTACTGTCGTCATTACGCAGCATTCTGTCTCTAATCTCCATGATTGAACATGAATATAAAGATAGTACGGCTCTATGTACCAGCATTTCAAGTGTTTCTTACATGATTCTAATCATTTCTGGGACTATCATTGTGTCTGTTAAGCGTTTTACCAAAAGTAGACAGTTTTCCTAGAGTTATACACAGGAATCTTCAAGGTTTAATTTGAGTCATTCAGAAAACGCCAGTCTAATCATAATCACCTGTAAATATAAACAGTATTCTCTTCATTTATCAGCTTCACAAATAGTCTGAGCTTTATAAATGGAAATTCTTAATGTTTGAAAGCACTTTATTTGGAAAAACATCATCTAAAATAGCCAGAATGGTAAACATTATCTGTACAATCGTCATTTCCCAGCATTCTACCTCTAATCTTGTGATTGAACATGAACATAAAGATAGAACGGCTCTATGTACCAGCATTGCAAGTGTTTCTTACATGTTTCTAATCATTTCTCGGGACTATCATTGTGTCTGTTAAGCGTTTTAACAAAAGTAGACAGTCTTCCTACAAGTATACACAGGAATCTTCAAGGTTTAAATTGAGTCATTCAAAAACGCCAGTCTAATCAGAATCACCTGTGAATATAAACAGTATTCTCTTCATTTATCAGCTTCATACCCATATTGTCAGCTTTTTAAACGGAAATTTTTAATGTTTGAAAGCACTTTCTTCGGTAATACATCATCTAAAGTAGACAGAATGGAAAACATTATCTGTTCTCTCGGCATTACGCAGCATTCTATCTCTAATCTCCGTGATTGAACATGAACATAAAGATAGAACGGCTCTATGTACCAGCATTTCAAGTGTTTCTTACATGTTTCTAATCATTTCTCGGGTCTATCATGGTGTATGTTAAGCGTTTAACCAAAAGTAGACAGATTTCCTAGAAGTATAAACAGAAATGTTAAAGGTTTCAATTGAGTCATTCAGAAAACGCCAGTCTAATCAGAATCACCTGTGAATATAAACAGTATTCTCTTCATTTATCAGCTTCATACCCATATTGTCAGCTTTTTAAACGGAAATTCTTAATGCTTGAAAGCACTTTCTTCGGTAATACATCATCTAAAGTAGACAGAATGGAAAACATTATCTGTTCTCTCAGCATTACGCAGCATTCTATCTCTAATCTCCGTGATTGAACATGAACATAAAGATAGAACGGCTCTATGTACCAGCATTTCAAGTGTTTCTTACATGTTTCTAATCATTTCTCGGGTCTATCATGGTGTCTGTTAAGCGTTTTACCAAAGGTAGACAGTTTTCCTAGAGGTATACACAGGAATCTTCAAGGTTTAATTTGAGTCATTCAGAAAACGCCAGTCTAATCATAATCACCTGTAAATATAAACAGTATTCTCTTCATTTATCAGCTTCACAAATAGTCTGAGCTTTATAAATGGAAATTCTTAATGTTTGAAAGCACTTTATTTGGAAAAACATCATCTAAAATAGCCAGAATGGTAAACATTATCTGTACAATCGTCATTTCCCAGCATTCTACCTCTAATCTTGTGATTGAACATGAAAATAAAGATAGAACGGCTCTATGTACCAGCATTTCAAGTGTTTATTACATGTTTCTAATTATTTCTCGGGACTATCATTGTGTCTGTTAAGCATTTTGCCAAAAGTAGACAGTCTTCCTACAAGTATACACAGGAATCTTCAAGGTTTAAATTGAGTGATTCAAAAAACGCCAGTCTAATCAGAATCACCTGTGAATATAAACAGTATTCTCTTCATTTATCAGCTTCATACCCATATTGTCAGCTTTTTAAATGGAAATTCTTAATGTTTGAAAGCACTTTCTTCGGTAATACATCATCTAAAGTAGACAGAATGGAAAACATTATCTGTTCTCTCGGCATTACGCAGCATTCTATCTCTAATCTCCGTGATTGAACATGAACATAAAGATAGAACGGCTCTATGTTCCAGCATTTCAAGTGTTTCTTACATGTTTCTAATCATTTCTCGGGTCTATAATGGTGTATGTTAAGCATTTAAGCAAAAGTAGACAGTTTTTCTAGAAGTATAAACAGGAATGTTCATGGTTTCAATTGAGTCATTCAGAAAACGCCAGTCTAATCATAATCACCTGTAATAGAAACAGTATTCTCTTTATTTATCAGCTTCCTACATATTCTGAGCTTTATAAACAGCAATTCTTAATGTTTGAAAGCACATTCTTCGGAAATATGTCATCTAAGGTAGCCAGAATGTTAAACATTATCTGTACTGTCGTCATTACGCGGCATTCTGTCTCTAATCTCCATGATTGAACATGAATATAAAGATAGTACGGCTCTATGTACCAGCATTTCAAGTGTTTCTTACATGATTCTAATCATTTCTGGGACTATCATTGTGTCTGTTAAGCGTTTTACCAAAAGTAGACAGTTTTCCTAGAGGTATACACAGGAATCTTCAAGGTTTAATTTGAGTCATTCAGAAAACGCCAGTCTAATCATAATCACCTGTAAATATAAACAGTATTCTCTTCATTTATCAGCTTCACAAATAGTCTGAGCTTTATAAATGGAAATTCTTAATGTTTGAAAGCACTTTATTTGGAAAAACATCATCTAAAATAGCCAGATTGGTAAACATTATCTGTACAATCGTCATTTTCCAGCATTCTACCTCTAATCTTGTGATTGAACATGAACATAAAGATAGAACGGCTCTATGTACCAGCATTTCAAGTGTTTCTTACATGTTTCCAATCATTTCTAGGGTCTATCATGGTGTATGTTAAGCGTTTAACCAAAAGTAGACAGTTTTCCTAGAAGTATAAACAGGAATGTTAAAGGTTTCAATTGAGTCATTCAGAAAACGCTAGTCTAATCAGAATCACCTGTAAATAGAAACAGTATTCTCTTCATTTATCAGCTTCATACCCATATTGTCAGCTTTTTAAACGGAAATTCTGAATGTTTGAAAGCACTTTCTTCGGTAATACATCATCTAAAGTAGACAGAATGGAAAACATTATCTGTTCTCTCGGCATTACGCAGCATTCTATCTCTAATCTCCGTGATTGAACATGAACATAAAAATAGAACGGCTCTATGTACCAGCATTTCAAGTGTTTCTTACATGTTTCTAATCATTTCTCGGGTCTATCATGGTGTATGTTAAGCATTTAAGCAAAAGTAGACAGTTTTTCTAGAAGTATAAACAGGAATGTTCATGGTTTCAATTGAGTCATTCAGAAAACGCCAGTCTAATCAGAATCACCTGTAAATAGAAACAGTATTCTCTTTATTTATCAGCTTCCTACATATTCTGAGCTTTATAAACAGCAATTCTTAATGTTTGAAAGCACATTCTTCGGAAATATGTCATCTAAGGTAGCCAGAATGTTAAACATTATCTGTACTGTCGTCATTACGCAGCATTCTGTCTCTAATCTCCATGATTGAACATGAATATAAAGATAGTACGGCTCTATGTACCAGCATTTCAAGTGTTTCTTACATGATTCTAATCATTTCTGGGACTATCATTGTGTCTGTTAAGCGTTTTACCAAAAGTAGACAGTTTTCCTAGAGTTATACACAGGAATCTTCAAGGTTTAATTTGAGTCATTCAGAAAACGCCAGTCTAATCATAATCACCTGTAAATATAAACAGTATTCTCTTCATTTATCAGCTTCACAAATAGTCTGAGCTTTATAAATGGAAATTCTTAATGTTTGAAAGCACTTTATTTGGAAAAACATCATCTAAAATAGCCAGAATGGTAAACATTATCTGTACAATCGTCATTTCCCAGCATTCTACCTCTAATCTTGTGATTGAACATGAACATAAAGATAGAACGGCTCTATGTACCAGCATTTCAAGTGTTTCTTACATGTTTCTAATTATTTCTCGGGACTATCATTGTGTCTGTTAAGCGTTTTAACAAAAGTAGACAGTCTTCCTACAAGTATACACAGGAATCTTCAAGGTTTAAATTGAGTCATTCAAAAACGCCAGTCTAATCAGAATCACCTGTGAATATAAACAGTATTCTCTTCATTTATCAGCTTCATACCCATATTGTCAGCTTTTTAAACGGAAATTCTTAATGCTTGAAAGCACTTTCTTCGGTAATACATCATCTAAAGTAGACAGAATGGAAAACATTATCTGTTCTCTCAGCATTACGCAGCATTCTATCTCTAATCTCCGTGATTGAACATGAACATAAAGATAGAGCGGCTCTATGTACCAGCATTTCAAGTGTTTCTTACATGTTTCTAATCATTTCTCGGGTCTATCATGGTGTCTGTTAAGCGTTTTACCAAAGGTAGACAGTTTTCCTAGAGGTATACACAGGAATCTTCAAGGTTTAATTTGAGTCATTCAGAAAACGCCAGTCTAATCAGAATCACCTGTAAATAGAAACAGTATTCTCTTTATTTATCAGCTTCATACGTATTCTGCGCTTTATAAACAGCAATTCTTAATGTTTGAAATCACTTTCCTTGGAAAAACAACATCTAGAGTAGCCGCAAATGTAAACTTCATCCTTACTCTCCTCAGTTGAGAGTTTTTTACCTCTAATCTCAGTGATTGAACTAGGCCATAAAGATAGCACGGCTCTATTATACAGCATTTCAAGTGTTTCTTCCATGTTTCTAGTCACTTCCCGGGACTATCCTCGTGTATTTTAAGAGTTTTACCAAAATTAGACATTTTTCCAGAAGTAGATACATGAATCTTCAGGACGTAAACTTTGTCATTTAGAAAATGCCAGGCAATTCAGCCTCAATTGTAATTATAAACAGTATTCTCTCAATTGATCAACCTAATACACATATTCTGAGCTTTAAAAACAGCAATTGCTCATGTTGGAAGCACTTTCTTTGGAAAAACACCATCTAGATTATCCGGAATTGTAAATATTATCATTACTCTCTTCATTTGAGAGTTTTCTACCTCTAATCTCTCTGATTGAACTAGGTCATCAGGATAGAACGGCTCTATTTACCCGCATTTAAACTGTTTCTTACATGTCTCTAATCATTTCTGGGACTATCATTGTGTATTGTAAGAGTGTTACCAAAAGTAGACAGTTTTCCCAGAAGTATACACATGAATCTTCAAGAGTTAAATTGTGCCATTCAGAAAACGCCAGGCAAGTCGGCCTCAGTTGTAAATATAAACAGTATTCTCTTCATTTATCAGCTTCATACCCATATTCTCAGCTTTTTAAATGGAAATTCTTAATGTTTGAAAGCACTTTCTTCGGAAATACATCATCTAAAGTAGCCAGAATGGAAAACATTATCTGTTCTCTCGGCATTACGCAGCATTCTATCTCTAATCTCCGTGATTGAACATGAACATAAAGATAGAACGGCTCTATGTACCAGCATTTCAAGTGTTTCTTACATGTTTCTGATCATTTCTCGGGACTATCATTGTGTCTGTTAAGCGTTTTACCAAAAGTAGACAGTTTTCCTAGAGGTATACACAGGAATCTTCAAGGTTTAATTTGAGTCATTCAGAAAACGCCAGTCTAATCATAATCACCTGTAAATATAAACAGTATTCTCTTCATTTATCAGCTTCACAAATAGTCTGAGCTTTATAAATGGAAATTCTTAATGTTTGAAAGCACTTTATTTGGAAAAACATCATCTAAAATAGCCAGAATGGTAAACATTATCTGTACAATCGTCATTTCCCAGCATTCTATCTCTAATCTCCGTGATTGAACATGAACATAAAGATAGAACGGCTCTATGTACCAGCATTTCAAGTGTTTCTTACATGTTTCTAATCATTTCTCGGGACTCTCATTGTGTCTGTTAAGCGTTTTACCAAAAGTAGACAGTCTTCCTAAGAGTATACAGAGGAATCTTCAAGGTTTAAATTGAGTCATTCAAAAAACGCCAGTCTATTCAGAATCACCTGTGAATATAAACAGTATTCTCTTCATTTATCAGCTTCATACCCATATTGTCAGCTTTTTAAACGGAAATTCTTAATGTTTGAAAGCACTTTCTTCGGTAATACATCATCTAAAGTAGACAGAATGGAAAACATTATCTGTTCTCTCGGCATTACGCAGCATTCTATCTCTAATCTCCGTGATTGAACATGAACATAAAAATAGAACGGCTCTATGTACCAGCATTTCAAGTGTTTCTTACATGTTTCTAATCATTTCTCGGGTCTATCATGGTGTATGTTAAGCATTTAAGCAAAAGTACACAGTTTTTCTAGAAGTATAAACAGGAATGTTCATGGTTTCAATTGAGTCATTCAGAAAACGCCAGTCTAATCAGAATCACCTGTAAATAGAAACAGTATTCTCTTTATTTATCAGCTTCCTACATATTCTGAGCTTTATAAACAGCAATTCTTAATGTTTGAAAGCACATTCTTCGGAAATATGTCATCTAATGTAGCCAGAATGTTAAACATTATCTGTACTGTCGTCATTACGCAGCATTCTGTCTCTAATCTCCATGATTGAACATGAATATAAAGATAGTACGGCTCTATGTACCAGCATTTCAAGTGTTTCTTACATGATTCTAATCATTTCTGGGACTATCATTGTGTCTGTTAAGCGTTTTACCAAAAGTAGACAGTTTTCCTAGAGTTATACACAGGAATCTTCAAGGTTTAATTTGAGTCATTCAGAAAACGCCAGTCTAATCATAATCACCTGTAAATATAAACAGTATTCTCTTCATTTATCAGCTTCACAAATAGTCTGAGCTTTATAAATGGAAATTCTTAATGTTTGAAAGCACTTTATTTGGAAAAACATCATCTAAAATAGCCAGAATGGTAAACATTATCTGTACAATCGTCATTTCCCAGCATTCTACCTCTAATCTTGTGATTGAACATGAACATAAAGATAGAACGGCTCTATGTACCAGCATTGCAAGTGTTTCTTACATGTTTCTAATCATTTCTCGGGACTATCATTGTGTCTGTTAAGCGTTTTAACAAAAGTAGACAGTCTTCCTACAAGTATACACAGGAATCTTCAAGGTTTAAATTGAGTCATTCAAAAACGCCAGTCTAATCAGAATCACCTGTGAATATAAACAGTATTCTCTTCATTTATCAGCTTCATACCCATATTGTCAGCTTTTTAAACGGAAATTTTTAATGTTTGAAAGCACTTTCTTCGGTAATACATCATCTAAAGTAGACAGAATGGAAAACATTATCTGTTCTCTCGGCATTACGCAGCATTCTATCTCTAATCTCCGTGATTGAACATGAACATAAAGATAGAACGGCTCTATGTACCAGCATTTCAAGTGTTTCTTACATGTTTCTAATCATTTCTCGGGTCTATCATGGTGTATGTTAAGCGTTTAACCAAAAGTAGACAGATTTCCTAGAAGTATAAACAGAAATGTTAAAGGTTTCAATTGAGTCATTCAGAAAACGCCAGTCTAATCAGAATCACCTGTGAATATAAACAGTATTCTCTTCATTTATCAGCTTCATACCCATATTGTCAGCTTTTTAAACGGAAATTCTTAATGCTTGAAAGCACTTTCTTCGGTAATACATCATCTAAAGTAGACAGAATGGAAAACATTATCTGTTCTCTCAGCATTACGCAGCATTCTATCTCTAATCTCCGTGATTGAACATGAACATAAAGATAGAACGGCTCTATGTACCAGCATTTCAAGTGTTTCTTACATGTTTCTAATCATTTCTCGGGTCTATCATGGTGTCTGTTAAGCGTTTTACCAAAGGTAGACAGTTTTCCTAGAGGTATACACAGGAATCTTCAAGGTTTAATTTGAGTCATTCAGAAAACGCCAGTCTAATCATAATCACCTGTAAATATAAACAGTATTCTCTTCATTTATCAGCTTCACAAATAGTCTGAGCTTTATAAATGGAAATTCTTAATGTTTGAAAGCACTTTATTTGGAAAAACATCATCTAAAATAGCCAGAATGGTAAACATTATCTGTACAATCGTCATTTCCCAGCATTCTACCTCTAATCTTGTGATTGAACATGAAAATAAAGATAGAACGGCTCTATGTACCAGCATTTCAAGTGTTTATTACATGTTTCTAATTATTTCTCGGGACTATCATTGTGTCTGTTAAGCATTTTGCCAAAAGTAGACAGTCTTCCTACAAGTATACACAGGAATCTTCAAGGTTTAAATTGAGTGATTCAAAAAACGCCAGTCTAATCAGAATCACCTGTGAATATAAACAGTATTCTCTTCATTTATCAGCTTCATACCCATATTGTCAGCTTTTTAAATGGAAATTCTTAATGTTTGAAAGCACTTTCTTCGGTAATACATCATCTAAAGTAGACAGAATGGAAAACATTATCTGTTCTCTCGGCATTACGCAGCATTCTATCTCTAATCTCCGTGATTGAACATGAACATAAAGATAGAACGGCTCTATGTTCCAGCATTTCAAGTGTTTCTTACATGTTTCTAATCATTTCTCGGGTCTATAATGGTGTATGTTAAGCATTTAAGCAAAAGTAGACAGTTTTTCTAGAAGTATAAACAGGAATGTTCATGGTTTCAATTGAGTCATTCAGAAAACGCCAGTCTAATCATAATCACCTGTAATAGAAACAGTATTCTCTTTATTTATCAGCTTCCTACATATTCTGAGCTTTATAAACAGCAATTCTTAATGTTTGAAAGCACATTCTTCGGAAATATGTCATCTAAGGTAGCCAGAATGTTAAACATTATCTGTACTGTCGTCATTACGCGGCATTCTGTCTCTAATCTCCATGATTGAACATGAATATAAAGATAGTACGGCTCTATGTACCAGCATTTCAAGTGTTTCTTACATGATTCTAATCATTTCTGGGACTATCATTGTGTCTGTTAAGCGTTTTACCAAAAGTAGACAGTTTTCCTAGAGGTATACACAGGAATCTTCAAGGTTTAATTTGAGTCATTCAGAAAACGCCAGTCTAATCATAATCACCTGTAAATATAAACAGTATTCTCTTCATTTATCAGCTTCACAAATAGTCTGAGCTTTATAAATGGAAATTCTTAATGTTTGAAAGCACTTTATTTGGAAAAACATCATCTAAAATAGCCAGATTGGTAAACATTATCTGTACAATCGTCATTTTCCAGCATTCTACCTCTAATCTTGTGATTGAACATGAACATAAAGATAGAACGGCTCTATGTACCAGCATTTCAAGTGTTTCTTACATGTTTCCAATCATTTCTAGGGTCTATCATGGTGTATGTTAAGCGTTTAACCAAAAGTAGACAGTTTTCCTAGAAGTATAAACAGGAATGTTAAAGGTTTCAATTGAGTCATTCAGAAAACGCCAGTCTAATCAGAATCACCTGTAAATAGAAACAGTATTCTCTTCATTTATCAGCTTCATACCCATATTGTCAGCTTTTTAAACGGAAATTCTGAATGTTTGAAAGCACTTTCTTCGGTAATACATCATCTAAAGTAGACAGAATGGAAAACATTATCTGTTCTCTCGGCATTACGCAGCATTCTATCTCTAATCTCCGTGATTGAACATGAACATAAAAATAGAACGGCTCTATGTACCAGCATTTCAAGTGTTTCTTACATGTTTCTAATCATTTCTCGGGTCTATCATGGTGTATGTTAAGCATTTAAGCAAAAGTAGACAGTTTTTCTAGAAGTATAAACAGGAATGTTCATGGTTTCAATTGAGTCATTCAGAAAACGCCAGTCTAATCAGAATCACCTGTAAATAGAAACAGTATTCTCTTTATTTATCAGCTTCCTACATATTCTGAGCTTTATAAACAGCAATTCTTAATGTTTGAAAGCACATTCTTCGGAAATATGTCATCTAAGGTAGCCAGAATGTTAAACATTATCTGTACTGTCGTCATTACGCAGCATTCTGTCTCTAATCTCCATGATTGAACATGAATATAAAGATAGTACGGCTCTATGTACCAGCATTTCAAGTGTTTCTTACATGATTCTAATCATTTCTGGGACTATCATTGTGTCTGTTAAGCGTTTTACCAAAAGTAGACAGTTTTCCTAGAGTTATACACAGGAATCTTCAAGGTTTAATTTGAGTCATTCAGAAAACGCCAGTCTAATCATAATCACCTGTAAATATAAACAGTATTCTCTTCATTTATCAGCTTCACAAATAGTCTGAGCTTTATAAATGGAAATTCTTAATGTTTGAAAGCACTTTATTTGGAAAAACATCATCTAAAATAGCCAGAATGGTAAACATTATCTGTACAATCGTCATTTCCCAGCATTCTACCTCTAATCTTGTGATTGAACATGAACATAAAGATAGAACGGCTCTATGTACCAGCATTTCAAGTGTTTCTTACATGTTTCTAATTATTTCTCGGGACTATCATTGTGTCTGTTAAGCGTTTTAACAAAAGTAGACAGTCTTCCTACAAGTATACACAGGAATCTTCAAGGTTTAAATTGAGTCATTCAAAAACGCCAGTCTAATCAGAATCACCTGTGAATATAAACAGTATTCTCTTCATTTATCAGCTTCATACCCATATTGTCAGCTTTTTAAACGGAAATTCTTAATGCTTGAAAGCACTTTCTTCGGTAATACATCATCTAAAGTAGACAGAATGGAAAACATTATCTGTTCTCTCAGCATTACGCAGCATTCTATCTCTAATCTCCGTGATTGAACATGAACATAAAGATAGAGCGGCTCTATGTACCAGCATTTCAAGTGTTTCTTACATGTTTCTAATCATTTCTCGGGTCTATCATGGTGTCTGTTAAGCGTTTTACCAAAGGTAGACAGTTTTCCTAGAGGTATACACAGGAATCTTCAAGGTTTAATTTGAGTCATTCAGAAAACGCCAGTCTAATCAGAATCACCTGTAAATAGAAACAGTATTCTCTTTATTTATCAGCTTCATACGTATTCTGCGCTTTATAAACAGCAATTCTTAATGTTTGAAATCACTTTCCTTGGAAAAACAACATCTAGAGTAGCCGCAAATGTAAACTTCATCCTTACTCTCCTCAGTTGAGAGTTTTTTACCTCTAATCTCAGTGATTGAACTAGGCCATAAAGATAGCACGGCTCTATTATACAGCATTTCAAGTGTTTCTTCCATGTTTCTAGTCACTTCCCGGGACTATCCTAGTGTATTTTAAGAGTTTTACCAAAGTTAGCCATTTTTCCAGAAGTAGATACATGAATCTTCAGGATGTAAACTTTGTCATTTAGAAAATGCCAGGCAATTCATCCTCAATTGTAATTATAAACAGTATTCTCTCCATTGATCAACCTAACACACATATTCTGATCTTTAAAAACAGCAATTGCTCATGTTGGAAGCACTTTCTTTGGAAAAACACCATCTAGAGTATCCGGAATTGTAAACTTGATCATTACTCTTTTCATTTGAGAGTTTTCTACCTCTAATCTCTCTGATTGAACTAGGCCATCAGGATAGAACGGCTCTATTTACCCGCATTTAAACTGTTTCTTACATGTCTCTAATCATTTCTGGGACTATCATTGTGTATTGTAAGAGTGTTACCAAAAGTAGACAGTTTTCCCAGAAGTATACACATGAATCTTCAACAGTTACATTGTGCCATTCAGAAAACGCCAGGCAAGTCGGCCTCAGTTGTAAATATAAACAGTATTCTCTTCATTTATCAGCTTCATACCCATATTCTCAGCTTTTTAAAACGGAAATTCTTAATGTTTGAAAGCACTTTCTTCGGAAATACATCATCTAAAGTAGCCAGAATGGAAAACATTATCTGTTCTCTCGGCATTACGCAGCATTCTATCTCTAATCTCCGTGATTGAACATGAACATAAAGATAGAACGGCTCTATGTACCAGCATTTCAAGTGTTTCTTACATGTTTCTGATCATTTCTCGGGACTATCATTGTGTCTGTTAAGCGTTTTACCAAAAGTAGACAGTTTTCCTAGAGGTATACACAGGAATCTTCAAGGTTTAATTTGAGTCATTCAGAAAACGCCAGTCTAATCATAATCACCTGTAAATATAAACAGTATTCTCTTCATTTATCAGCTTCACAAATAGTCTGAGCTTTATAAATGGAAATTCTTAATGTTTGAAAGCACTTTATTTGGAAAAACATCATCTAAAATAGCCAGAATGGTAAACATTATCTGTACAATCATCATTTCCCAGCATTCTACCTCTAATCTCCGTGATTGAACATGAACATAAAGATAGAACGGCTCTATGTACCAGCATTTCAAGTGTTTCTTACATGTTTCTGATCATTTCTCGGGACTATCATTGTGTCTGTTAAGCGTTTTACCAAAAGTAGACAGTCTTCCTACAAGTATACACAGGAATCGTCAAGGTTTAAATTGAGTCATTCAAAAAACGCCAGTCTAATCAGAATCACCTGTGAATATAAACAGTATTCTCTTCATTTATCAGCTTCATACCCATATTGTCAGCTTTTTAAACGGAAATTCTTAATGTTTGAAAGCACTTTCTTCGGTAATACATCATCTAAAGTAGACAGAATGGAAAACATTATCTGTTCTCTCGGCATTACGCAGCATTCTATCTCTAATCTCCGTGATTGAACATGAACATAAAGATAGAACGGCTCTATGTACCAGCATTTCAAGTGTTTCTTACATGTTTCTAATCATTTCTCGGGTCTATCATGGTGTATGTTAAGCGTTTAAACCAAAAGTAGACAGTTTTCCTAGAAGTATAAACAGGAATGTTAAAGGTTTCAATTGAGTCATTCAGAAAACGCCAGTCTAATCAGAATCACCTGTGAATATAAACAGTATTCTCTTCATTTATCAGCTTCATACCCATATCGTCAGCTTTTTAAACGGAAATTCTTAATGTTTGAAAGCACTTTCTTCGGTAATACATCATCTAAAGTAGACAGAATGGAAAACATTATCTGTTCTCTGGGCATTACGCAGCATTCTATCTCCAATCTCCGTGATTGAACATGAACATAAAGATAGAACGGCTCTATGTACCAGCATTTCAAGTGTTTCTTACATGTTTCTAATCATTTCTCGGGTCTATCATGGTGTATGTTAAGCGTTTAACCAAAAGTAGACAGTTTTCCTAGAAGTATAAACAGGAGTGTTAAAGGTTTCAATTGAGTCATTCAGAAAACGCCAGTCTAATCAGAATCACCTGTAAATAGAAACAGTATTCTCTTTATTTATCAGCTTCATACGTATTCTGAGCTTTATAAACAGCAATTCTTAATGTTTGAAATCACTTTCCTTGGAAAAACAACATCTAGAGTAGCCGCAAATGTAAACTTCATCCTTACGCTCCTCAGTTGAGAGTTTTTTACCTCTAATCTCAGTGATTGAACTAGGCCATAAAGATAGCACGGCTCTATTATACAGCATTTCAAGTGTTTCTTCCATGTTTCTAGTCACTTCCCGGGACTATCCTAGTGTATTTTAAGAGTTTTACCAAAATTTGCCATTTTTCCAGAAGTAGATACATGAATCTTCAGGATGTAAACTTTGTCATTTAGAAAATGCCAGGCAATTCATCCTCAATTGTAATTATAAACAGTATTCTCTCCATTGATCAACCTAACACACATATTCTGAGCTTTAAAAACAGCAATTGCTCATGTTGGAAGCACTTTCTTTGGAAAAACACCATCTAGAGTAGCCGGAATTGTAAACATTATCATTACTCTCTTCATTTGAGAGTTTTCTACCTCTAATCTCTCTGATTGAACTAGGCCATCAGGATAGAACGGCTCTATTTACCCGCATTTAAACTGTTTCTTACATGTCTCTAATCATTTCTGGGACTATCATTGTGTATTGTAAGAGTGTTACCAAAAGTAGACAGTTTTCCCAGAAGTATACACATCAATCTTCAAGAGTTACATTGTGCCATTCAGAAAACGCCAGGCAAGTCGGCCTCAGTTCTAAATATAAACAGTATTCTCTTCATTTATCAGCTTCATACCCATATTCTCAGCTTTTTAAACGGAAATTCTTAATGTTTGAAAGCACTTTCTTCGGAAATAGATCATCTAAAGTAGCCAGAATGGAAAACATTATCTGTTCTCTCGGCATTACGCAGCATTCTATCTCTAATCTCCGTGATTGAACATGAACATAAAGATAGAACGGCTCTATGTACCAGCATTTCAAGTGTTTCTTACATGTTTCTGATCATTTCTCGGGACTATCATTGTGTCTGTTAAGCGTTTTACCAAAAGTAGACAGTTTTCCTAGAGGTATACACAGGAATCTTCAAGGTTTAATTTGAGTCATTCAGAAAACGCCAGTCTAATCATAATCACCTGTAAATATAAACAGTATTCTCTTCATTTATCAGCTTCACAAATAGTCTGAGCTTTATAAATGGAAATTCTTAATGTTTGAAAGCACTTTATTTGGAAAAACATCATCTAAAATAGCCAGAATGGTAAACATTATCTGTACAATCGTCATTTCCCAGCATTCTACCTCTAATCTCCGTGATTGAACATGAACATAAAGATAGAACGGCTCTATGTACCAGCATTTCAAGTGTTTCTTCCATGTTTCTAATCATTTCTCGGGTCTATCATGGTGTATGTTAAGCGTTTAACCAAAAGTAGACAGTTTTCCTAGAAGTATAAACAGGAATGTTAAAGGTTTCAATTGAGTCATTCAGAAAACGCCAGTCTAATCAGAATCACCTGTGAATATAAACAGTATTCTCTTCATTTATCAGCTTCATACCCATATTGTCAGCTTTTTAAACGGAAATTCTTAATGTTTGAAAGCACTTTCTTTGGTAATACATCATCTAAAGTAGACAGAATGGAAAACATTATCTGTTCTCTCGGCATTACGCAGCATTCTATCTATAATCTCCGTGATTGAACATGAACATAAAGATAGAACGGCTCTATGTACCAGCATTTCAAGTGTTTCTTACATGTTTCTAATCATTTTTCGGGTCTATCATGGTGTATGTTAAGCGTTTAACCAAAAGTAGACAGTTTTCCTAGAAGTATAAACAGGAATGTTAAAGGTTTCAATTGAGTCATTCAGAAAACGCCAGTCTAATCAGAATCACCTGTAAATAGAAACAGTATTCTCTTTATTTATCAGCTTCATACGTATTCTGAGCTTTATAAACAGCAATTCTTAATGTTTGAAATCACTTTCCTTGGAAAAACAACATCTAGAGTAGCCGCAAATGTAAACTTCATCCTTACTCTCCTCAGTTGAGAGTTTTTTACCTCTAATCTCAGTGATTGAACTAGGCCATAAAGATAGCACGGCTCTATTATACAGCATTTCAAGTGTTTCTTCCATGTTTCTAGTCACTTCCCGGGACTATCCTAGTGTATTTTAAGAGTTTTACCAAAATTAGACATTTTTCCAGAAATAGATACATGAATCTTCAGGATGTAAACTTTGTCATTTAGAAAATGCCAGGCAATTCATCCTCAATTGTAATTATAAACAGTATTCTCTCCATTGATCAACCTAACACACATATTCTGAGCTTTAAAAACAGCAATTGCTCATGTTGGAAGCACTTTCTTTGGAAAAACACCATCTAGAGTAGCCGGAATTGTAAACATTATCATTACTCTCTTCATTTGAGAGTTTTCTACCTCTAATCTCTCTGATTGAACTAGGCCATCAGGATAGAACGGCTCTATTTACCCGCATTTAAACTGTTTCTTACATGTCTCTAATCATTTCTGGGACTATCATTGTGTATTGTAAGAGTGTTACCAAAAGTAGACAGTTTTCCCAGAAGTATACACATGAATCTTCAAGAGTTAAATTGTGCCATTCAGAAAACGCCAGGCAAGTCGGCCTCAGTTGTAAATATAAACAGTATTCTCTTCATTTATCAGCTTCATACCCATATTCTCAGCTTTTTAAACGGAAATTCTTAATGTTTGAAAGCACTTTCTTCGGAAATACATCATCTAAAGTAGCCAGAATGGAAAACATTATCTGTTCTCTCGGCATTACGCAGCATTCTATCTCTAATCTCCGTGATTGAACATGAACATAAAGATAGAACGGCTCTATGTACCAGCATTTCAAGTGTTTCTTACATGTTTCTAATCATTTCTCGGGTCTATCATGGTGTATGTTAAGCGTTTAACCAAAAGTAGACAGTTTTCCTAGAAGTATAAACAGGAATGTTAAAGGTTTCAATTGAGTCATTCAGAAAACGCCAGTCTAATCAGAATCACCTGTAAATAGAAACAGTATTCTCTTTATTTATAAGCTTCATACGTATTCTGCGCTTTATAAACAGCAATTCTTAATGTTTGAAATCACTTTCCTTAGAAAATCAACATCTAGAGTAGCCGCAAATGTAAACTTCATCCTTACTCTCCTCAGTTGAGAGTTTTTTACCTCTAATCTCAGTGATTGAACTAGGCCATAAAGATAGCACGGCTCTATTATACAGCATTTCAAGTGTTTCTTCCATGTTTCTAGTCACTTCCCGGGACTATCCTAGTGTATTTTAAGAGTTTTACCAAAATTAGCCATTTTTCCAGAAGTAGATACATGAATCTTCAGGATGTAAACTTTGTCATTTAGAAAATGCCAGGCAATTCATCCTCAATTGTAATTATAAACAGTATTCTCTCCATTGATCAGCCTAACACACATATTCTGAGCTTTAAAAACAGCAATTGCTCATGTTGGAAGCACTTTCTTTGGAAAAACACCATCTAGAGTAGCCGGAATTGTAAACTTTATCATTACTCTCTTCATTTGAGAGTTTTCTACCTCTAATCTCTCTGATTGAACTAGGCCATCAGGATAGAACGGCTCTATTTACCCGCATTTAAACTGTTTCTTACATGTCTCTAATCATTTCTGGGACTATCATTGTGTATTGTAAGAGTGTTACCAAAAGTAGACAGTTTTCCCAGAAGTATACACATCAATCTTCAAGAGTTAAATTGTGCCATTCAGAAAACGCCAGGCAAGTCGGCCTCAGTTCTAAATATAAACAGTATTCTCTTCATTTATCAGCTTCATACCCATATTCTCAGCTTTTTAAACGGAAATTCTTAATCTTTGAAAGCACTTTCTTCGGAAATACATCATCTAAAGTAGCCAGAATGGAAAACATTATCTGTTCTCTCGGCATTATGCAGCATTCTATCTCTAATCTCCGTGATTGAACATGAACATAAAGATAGAACGGCTCTATGTACCAGCATTTCAAGTGTTTCTTACATGTTTCTGATCATTTCTCGGGACTATCATTGTGTCTGTTAAGCGTTTTACCAAAAGTAGACAGTTTTCCTAGAGGTATACACAGGAATCTTCAAGGTTTAATTTGAGTCATTCAGAAAACGCCAGTCTAATCATAATCACCTGTAAATATAAACAGTATTCTCTTCATTTATCAGCTTCACAAATAGTCTGAGCTTTATAAATGAAAATTCTTAATGTTTGAAAGCACTTTATTTGGAAAAACATCATCTAAAATAGCCAGAATGGTAAACATTATCTGTACAATCGTCATTTCCCAGCATTCTACCTCTAATCTCCGTGATTGAACATGAACATAAAGATAGAACGGCTCTATGTACCAGCATTTCAAGTGTTTCTTACATGTTTCTGATCATTTTTCGGGTCTATCATGGTGTATGTTAAGCGTTTAACCAAAAGTAGACAGTTTTCCTAGAAGTATAAACAGGAATATTAAAGGTTTCAATTGAGTCATTCAGAAAACGCCAGTCTAATCAGAATCACCTGTAAATAGAAACAGTATTCTCTTTATTTATCAGCTTCATACGTATTCTGAGCTTTATAAACAGCAATTCTTAATGTTTGAAATCACTTTCCTTGGAAAAACAACATCTAGAGTAGCCGCAAATGTAAACTTCATCCTTACGCTCCTCAGTTGAGAGTTTTTTACCTCTAATCTCAGTGATTGAACTAGGCCATAAAGATAGCACGGCTCTATTATACAGCATTTCAAGTGTTTCTTCCATGTTTCTAGTCACTTCCCGGGACTATCCTAGTGTATTTTAAGAGTTTTACCAAAATTAGCCATTTTTCCAGAAGTAGATACATGAATCTTCAGGATGTAAACTTTGTCATTTAGAAAATGCCAGGCAATTCAGCCTCAATTGTAATTATAAACAGTATTCTCTCCATTGATCAACCTAACACACATATTCTGAGCTTTAAAAACAGCAATTGCTCATGTTGGAAGCACTTTCTTTGGAAAAACACCATCTAGAGTAGCCGGAATTGTAAACATTATCATTACTCTCTTCATTTGAGAGTTTTCTACCTCTAATCTCTCTGATTGAACTAGGCCATCAGGATAGAACGGCTCTATTTACCCGCATTTAAACTGTTTCTTACATGTCTCTAATCATTTCTGGGACTATCATTGTGTATTGTAAGAGTGTTACCAAAAGTAGACAGTTTTCCCAGAAGTATACACATCAATCTTCAAGAGTTAAATTGTGCCATGCAGAAAACGCCAGGCAAGTCGGCCTCAGTTCTAAATATAAACAGTATTCTCTTCATTTATCAGCTTCATACCCATATTCTCAGCTTTTTAAACGGAAATTCTTAATGTTTGAAAGCACTTTCTTCGGAAATACATCATCTAAAGTAGCCAGAATGGAAAACATTATCTGTTCTCTCGGCATTACGCAGCATTCTATCTCTAATCTCCGTGATTGAACATGAACATAAAGATAGAACGGCTCTATGTACCAGCATTTCAAGTGTTTCTTACATGTTTCTGATCATTTCTCGGGACTATCATTGTGTCTGTTAAGCGTTTTACCAAAAGTAGACAGTTTTCCTAGAGGTATACACAGGAATCTTCAAGGTTTAATTTGAGTCATTCAGAAAACGCCAGTCTAATCATAATCACCTGTAAATATAAACAGTATTCTCTTCATTTATCAGCTTCACAAATAGTCTGAGCTTTATAAATGGAAATTCTTAATGTTTGAAAGCACTTTATTTGGAAAAACATCATCTAAAATAGCCAGAATGGTAAACATTATCTGTACAATCGTCATTTCCCAGCATTCTACCTCTAATCTCCGTGATTGAACATGAACATAAAGATAGAACGGCTCTATGTACCAGCATTTCAAGTGTTTCTTACATGTTTCTAATCATTTCTCGGGTCTATCATGGTGTATGTTAAGCGTTTAACCAAAAGTAGACAGTTTTCCTAGAAGTATAAACAGGAATGTTAAAGGTTTCAATTGAGTCATTCAGAAAACGCCAGTCTAATCAGAATCACCTGTGAATATAAACAGTATTCTCTTCATTTATCAGCTTCATACCCATATTGTCAGCTTTTTAAACGGAAATTCTTAATGTTTGAAAGCACTTTCTTTGGTAATACATCATCTAAAGTAGACAGAATGGAAAACATTATCTGTTCTCTCGGCATTACGCAGCATTCTATCTATAATCTCCGTGATTGAACATGAACATAAAGATAGAACGGCTCTATGTACCAGCATTTCAAGTGTTTCTTACATGTTTCTAATCATTTTTCGGGTCTATCATGGTGTATGTTAAGCGTTTAACCAAAAGTAGACAGTTTTCCTAGAAGTATAAACAGGAATGTTAAAGGTTTCAATTGAGTCATTCAGAAAACGCCAGTCTAATCAGAATCACCTGTAAATAGAAACAGTATTCTCTTTATTTATCAGCTTCATACGTATTCTGAGCTTTATAAACAGCAATTCTTAATGTTTGAAATCACTTTCCTTGGAAAAACAACATCTAGAGTAGCCGCAAATGTAAACTTCATCCTTACTCTCCTCAGTTGAGAGTTTTTTACCTCTAATCTCAGTGATTGAACTAGGCCATAAAGATAGCACGGCTCTATTATACAGCATTTCAAGTGTTTCTTCCATGTTTCTAGTCACTTCCCGGGACTATCCTAGTGTATTTTAAGAGTTTTACCAAAATTAGACATTTTTCCAGAAGTAGATACATGAATCTTCAGGATGTAAACTTTGTCATTTAGAAAATGCCAGGCAATTCATCCTCAATTGTAATTATAAACAGTATTCTCTCCATTGATCAACCTAACACACATATTCTGAGCTTTAAAAACAGCAATTGCTCATGTTGGAAGCACTTTCTTTGGAAAAACACCATCTAGAGTAGCCGGAATTGTAAACATTATCATTACTCTCTTCATTTGAGAGTTTTCTACCTCTAATCTCTCTGATTGAACTAGGCCATCAGGATAGAACGGCTCTATTTACCCGCATTTAAACTGTTTCTTACATGTCTCTAATCATTTCTGGGACTATCATTGTGTATTGTAAGAGTGTTACCAAAAGTAGACAGTTTTCCCAGAAGTATACACATGAATCTTCAAGAGTTAAATTGTGCCATTCAGAAAACGCCAGGCAAGTCGGCCTCAGTTGTAAATATAAACAGTATTCTCTTCATTTATCAGCTTCATACCCATATTCTCAGCTTTTTAAACGGAAATTCTTAATGTTTGAAAGCACTTTCTTCGGAAATACATCATCTAAAGTAGCCAGAATGGAAAACATTATCTGTTCTCTCGGCATTACGCAGCATTCTATCTCTAATCTCCGTGATTGAACATGAACATAAAGATAGAACGGCTCTATGTACCAGCATTTCAAGTGTTTCTTACATGTTTCTAATCATTTCTCGGGTCTATCATGGTGTATGTTAAGCGTTTAACCAAAAGTAGACAGTTTTCCTAGAAGTATAAACAGGAATGTTAAAGGTTTCAATTGAGTCATTCAGAAAACGCCAGTCTAATCAGAATCACCTGTAAATAGAAACAGTATTCTCTTTATTTATAAGCTTCATACGTATTCTGCGCTTTATAAACAGCAATTCTTAATGTTTGAAATCACTTTCCTTAGAAAATCAACATCTAGAGTAGCCGCAAATGTAAACTTCATCCTTACTCTCCTCAGTTGAGAGTTTTTTACCTCTAATCTCAGTGATTGAACTAGGCCATAAAGATAGCACGGCTCTATTATACAGCATTTCAAGTGTTTCTTCCATGTTTCTAGTCACTTCCCGGGACTATCCTAGTGTATTTTAAGAGTTTTACCAAAATTAGCCATTTTTCCAGAAGTAGATACATGAATCTTCAGGATGTAAACTTTGTCATTTAGAAAATGCCAGGCAATTCATCCTCAATTGTAATTATAAACAGTATTCTCTCCATTGATCAACCTAACACACATATTCTGAGCTTTAAAAACAGCAATTGCTCATGTTGGAAGCACTTTCTTTGGAAAAACACCATCTAGAGTAGCCGGAATTGTAAACTTTATCATTACTCTCTTCATTTGAGAGTTTTCTACCTCTAATCTCTCTGATTGAACTAGGCCATCAGGATAGAACGGCTCTATTTACCCGCATTTAAACTGTTTCTTACATGTCTCTAATCATTTCTGGGACTATCATTGTGTATTGTAAGAGTGTTACCAAAAGTAGACAGTTTTCCCAGAAGTATACACATCAATCTTCAAGAGTTAAATTGTGCCATTCAGAAAACGCCAGGCAAGTCGGCCTCAGTTCTAAATATAAACAGTATTCTCTTCATTTATCAGCTTCATACCCATATTCTCAGCTTTTTAAACGGAAATTCTTAATGTTTGAAAGCACTTTCTTCGGAAATACATCATCTAAAGTAGCCAGAATGGAAAACATTATCTGTTCTCTCGGCATTATGCAGCATTCTATCTCTAATCTCCGTGATTGAACATGAACATAAAGATAGAACGGCTCTATGTACCAGCATTTCAAGTGTTTCTTACATGTTTCTGATCATTTCTCGGGACTATCATTGTGTCTGTTAAGCGTTTTACCAAAAGTAGACAGTTTTCCTAGAGGTATACACAGGAATCTTCAAGGTTTAATTTGAGTCATTCAGAAAACGCCAGTCTAATCATAATCACCTGTAAATATAAACAGTATTCTCTTCATTTATCAGCTTCACAAATAGTCTGAGCTTTATAAATGAAAATTCTTAATGTTTGAAAGCCCTTTATTTGGAAAAACATCATCTAAAATAGCCAGAATGGTAAACATTATCTGTACAATCGTCATTTCCCAGCATTCTACCTCTAATCTCCGTGATTGAACATGAACATAAAGATAGAACGGCTCTATGTACCAGCATTTCAAGTGTTTCTTACATGTTTCTGATCATTTCTCGGGTCTATCATGGTGTATGTTAAGCGTTTAACCAAAAGTAGACAGTTTTCCTAGAAGTATAAACAGGAATATTAAAGGTTTCAATTGAGTCATTCAGAAAACGCCAGTCTAATCAGAATCACCTGTAAATAGAAACAGTATTCTCTTTATTTATCAGCTTCATACGTATTCTGAGCTTTATAAACAGCAATTCTTAATGTTTGAAATCACTTTCCTTGGAAAAACAACATCTAGAGTAGCCGCAAATGTAAACTTCATCCTTACGCTCCTCAGTTGAGAGTTTTTTACCTCTAATCTCAGTGATTGAACTAGGCCATAAAGATAGCACGGCTCTATTATACAGCATTTCAAGTGTTTCTTCCATGTTTCTAGTCACTTCCCGGGACTATCCTAGTGTATTTTAAGAGTTTTACCAAAATTAGCCATTTTTCCAGAAGTAGATACATGAATCTTCAGGATGTAAACTTTGTCATTTAGAAAATGCCAGGCAATTCATCCTCAATTGTAATTATAAACAGTATTCTCTCCATTGATCAACCTAACACACATATTCTGAGCTTTAAAAACAGCAATTGCTCATGTTGGAAGCACTTTCTTTGGAAAAACACCATCTAGAGTAGCCGGAATTGTAAACATTATCATTACTCTCTTCATTTGAGAGTTTTCTACCTCTAATCTCTCTGATTGAACTAGGCCATCAGGATAGAACGGCTCTATTTACCCGCATTTAAACTGTTTCTTACATGTCTCTAATCATTTCTGGGACTATCATTGTGTATTGTAAGAGTGTTACCAAAAGTAGACAGTTTTCCCAGAAGTATACACATCAATCTTCAAGAGTTAAATTGTGCCATGCAGAAAACGCCAGGCAAGTCGGCCTCAGTTGTAAATATAAACAGTATTCTCTTCATTTATCAGCTTCATACCCATATTCTCAGCTTTTTAAACGGAAATTCTTAATGTTTGAAAGCACTTTCTTCGGAAATACATCATCTAAAGTAGCCAGAATGGAAAACATTATCTGTTCTCTCGGCATTACGCAGCATTCTATCTCTAATCTCCGTGATTGAACATGAACATAAAGATAGAACGGCTCTATGTACCAGCATTTCAAGTGTTTCTTACATGTTTCTGATCATTTCTCGGGACTATCATTGTGTCTGTTAAGCGTTTTACCAAAAGTAGACAGTTTTCCTAGAGGTATACACAGGAATCTTCAAGGTTTAATTTGAGTCATTCAGAAAACGCCAGTCTAATCATAATCACCTGTAAATATAAACAGTATTCTCTTCATTTATCAGCTTCACAAATAGTCTGAGCTTTATAAATGGAAATTCTTAATGTTTGAATGCACTTTATTTGGAAAAACATCATCTAAAATAGCCAGAATGGTAAACATTATCTGTACAATCGTCATTTCCCAGCATTCTACCTCTAATCTCCGTGATTGAACATGAACATAAAGATAGAACGGCTCTATGTACCAGCATTTCAAGTGTTTCTTACATGTTTCTAATCATTTCTCGGGTCTATCATGGTGTATGTTAAGCGTTTAACCAAAAGTAGACAGTTTTCCTAGAAGTATAAACAGAAATGTTAAAGGTTTCAATTGAGTCATTCAGAAAACGCCAGTCTAATCAGAATCACCTGTGAATATAAACAGTATTCTCTTCATTTATCAGCTTCATACCCATATTGTCAGCTTTTTAAACGGAAATTCTTAATGTTTGAAAGCACTTTCTTTGGTAATACATCATCTAAAGTAGACAGAATGGAAAACATTATCTGTTCTCTCGGCATTACGCAGCATTCTATCTCTAATCTCCGTGATTGAACATGAACATAAAGATAGAACGGCTCTATGTACCAGCATTTCAAGTGTTTCTTACATGTTTCTAATCATTTTTCGGGTCTATCATGGTGTATGTTAAGCGTTTAACCAAAAGTAGACAGTTTTCCTAGAAGTATAAACAGGAATGTTAAAGGTTTCAATTGAGTCATTCAGAAAACGCCAGTCTAATCAGAATCACCTGTAAATAGAAACAGTATTCTCTTTATTTATCAGCTTCATACGTATTCTGAGCTTTATAAACAGCAATTCTTAATGTTTGAAATCACTTTCCTTGGAAAAACAACATCTAGAGTAGCCGCAAATGTAAACTTCATCCTTACTCTCCTCAGTTGAGAGTTTTTTACCTCTAATCTCAGTGATTGAACTAGGCCATAAAGATAGCACGGCTCTATTATACAGCATTTCAAGTGTTTCTTCCATGTTTCTAGTCACTTCCCGGGACTATCCTAGTGTATTTTAAGAGTTTTACCAAAATTAGCCATTTTTCCAGAAGTAGATACATGAATCTTCAGGATGTAAACTTTGTCATTTAGAAAATGCCAAGCAATTCAGCCTCAATTGTAATTATAAACAGTATTCTCTCCATTGATCAACCTAACACACATATTCTGAGCTTTAAAAACAGCAATTGCTCATGTTGGAAGCACTTTCTTTGGAAAAACACCATCTAGAGTAGCCGGAATTGTAAACATTATCATTACTCTCTTCATTTGAGAGTTTTCTACCTCTAATCTCTCTGATTGAACTAGGCCATCAGGATAGAACGGCTCTATTTACCCGCATTTAAACTGTTTCTTACATGTCTCTAATCATTTCTGGGACTATCATTGTGTATTGTAAGAGTGTTACCAAAAGTAGACAGTTTTCCCAGAAGTATACACATGAATCTTCAAGAGTTAAATTGTGCCATTCAGAAAACGCCAGGCAAGTCGGCCTCAGTTGTAAATATAAACAGTATTCTCTTCATTTATCAGCTTCATACCCATATTCTCAGCTTTTTAAACGGAAATTCTTAATGTTTGAAAGCACTTTCTTCGGAAATACATCATCTAAAGTAGCCAGAATGGAAAACATTATCTGTTCTCTCGGCATTACGCAGCATTCTATCTCTAATCTCCGTGATTGAACATGAACATAAAGATAGAACGGCTCTATGTACCAGCATTTCAAGTGTTTCTTACATGTTTCTAATCATTTCTCGGGTCTATCATGGTGTATGTTAAGCGTTTAACCAAAAGTAGACAGTTTTCCTAGAAGTATAAACAGGAATGTTAAAGGTTTCAATTGAGTCATTCAGAAAACGCCAGTCTAATCAGAATCACCTGTAAATAGAAACAGTATTCTCTTTATTTATCAGCTTCATACGTATTCTGCGCTTTATAAACAGCAATTCTTAATGTTTGAAATCACTTTCCTTGGAAAATCAACATCTAGAGTAGCCGCAAATGTAAACTTCATCCTTACTCTCCTCAGTTGAGAGTTTTTTACCTCTAATCTCAGTGATTGAACTAGGCCATAAAGATAGCACGGCTCTATTATACAGCATTTCAAGTGTTTCTTCCATGTTTCTATTCACTTCCCGGGACTATCCTAGTGTATTTTAAGAGTTTTACCAAAATTAGCCATTTTTCCAGAAGTAGATACATGAATCTTCAGGATGTAAACTTTGTCATTTAGAAAATGCCAGGCAATTCAGCCTCAATTGTAATTATAAACAGTATTCTCTCCATTGATCAACCTAACACACATATTCTGAGCTTTAAAAACAGCAATTGCTCATGTTGGAAGCACTTTCTTTGGAAAAACACCATCTAGAGTAGCCGGAATTGTAAACATTATCATTACTCTCTTCATTTGAGAGTTTTCTACCTCTAATCTCTCTGATTGAACTAGGCCATCAGGATAGAACGGCTCTATTTACCCGCATTTAAACTGTTTCTTACATGTCTCTAATCATTTCTGGGACTATCATTGTGTATTGTAAGAGTGTTACCAAAAGTAGACAGTTTTCCCAGAAGTATACACATCAATCTTCAAGAGTTAAATTGTGCCATGCAGAAAACGCCAGGCAAGTCGGCCTCAGTTCTAAATATAAACAGTATTCTCTTCATTTATCAGCTTCATACCCATATTCTCAGCTTTTTAAACGGAAATTCTTAATGTTTGAAAGCACTTTCTTCGGAAATACATCATCTAAAGTAGCCAGAATGGAAAACATTATCTGTTCTCTCGGCATTACGCAGCATTCTATCTCTAATCTCCGTGATTGAACATGAACATAAAGATAGAACGGCTCTATGTACCAGCATTTCAAGTGTTTCTTACATGTTTCTGATCATTTCTCGGGACTATCATTGTGTCTGTTAAGCGTTTTACCAAAAGTAGACAGTTTTCCTAGAGGTATACACAGGAATCTTCAAGGTTTAATTTGAGTCATTCAGAAAACGCCAGTCTAATCATAATCACCTGTAAATATAAACAGTATTCTCTTCATTTATCAGCTTCACAAATAGTCTGAGCTTTATAAATGGAAATTCTTAATGTTTGAAAGCACTTTATTTGGAAAAACATCATCTAAAATAGCCAGAATGGTAAACATTATCTGTACAATCGTCATTTCCCAGCATTCTACCTCTAATCTCCGTGATTGAACATGAACATAAAGATAGAACGGCTCTATGTACCAGCATTTCAAGTGTTTCTTACATGTTTCTAATCATTTCTCGGGTCTATCATGGTGTATGTTAAGCGTTTAACCAAAAGTAGACAGTTTTCCTAGAAGTATAAACAGGAATGTTAAAGGTTTCAATTGAGTCATTCAGAAAACGCCAGTCTAATCAGAATCACCTGTGAATATAAACAGTATTCTCTTCATTTATCAGCTTCATACCCATATTGTCAGCTTTTTAAACGGAAATTCTTAATGTTTGAAAGCACTTTCTTTGGTAATACATCATCTAAAGTAGACAGAATGGAAAACATTATCTGTTCTCTCGGCATTACGCAGCATTCTATCTATAATCTCCGTGATTGAACATGAACATAAAGATAGAACGGCTCTATGTACCAGCATTTCAAGTGTTTCTTACATGTTTCTAATCATTTTTCGGGTCTATCATGGTGTATGTTAAGCGTTTAACCAAAAGTAGACAGTTTTCCTAGAAGTATAAACAGGAATGTTAAAGGTTTCAATTGAGTCATTCAGAAAACGCCAGTCTAATCAGAATCACCTGTAAATAGAAACAGTATTCTCTTTATTTATCAGCTTCATACGTATTCTGAGCTTTATAAACAGCAATTCTTAATGTTTGAAATCACTTTCCTTGGAAAAACAACATCTAGAGTAGCCGCAAATGTAAACTTCATCCTTACTCTCCTCAGTTGAGAGTTTTTTACCTCTAATCTCAGTGATTGAACTAGGCCATAAAGATAGCACGGCTCTATTATACAGCATTTCAAGTGTTTCTTCCATGTTTCTAGTCACTTCCCGGGACTATCCTAGTGTATTTTAAGAGTTTTACCAAAATTAGACATTTTTCCAGAAGTAGATACATGAATCTTCAGGATGTAAACTTTGTCATTTAGAAAATGCCAGGCAATTCATCCTCAATTGTAATTATAAACAGTATTCTCTCCATTGATCAACCTAACACACATATTCTGAGCTTTAAAAACAGCAATTGCTCATGTTGGAAGCACTTTCTTTGGAAAAACACCATCTAGAGTAGCCGGAATTGTAAACATTATCATTACTCTCTTCATTTGAGAGTTTTCTACCTCTAATCTCTCTGATTGAACTAGGCCATCAGGATAGAACGGCTCTATTTACCCGCATTTAAACTGTTTCTTACATGTCTCTAATCATTTCTGGGACTATCATTGTGTATTGTAAGAGTGTTACCAAAAGTAGACAGTTTTCCCAGAAGTATACACATGAATCTTCAAGAGTTAAATTGTGCCATTCAGAAAACGCCAGGCAAGTCGGCCTCAGTTGTAAATATAAACAGTATTCTCTTCATTTATCAGCTTCATACCCATATTCTCAGCTTTTTAAACGGAAATTCTTAATGTTTGAAAGCACTTTCTTCGGAAATACATCATCTAAAGTAGCCAGAATGGAAAACATTATCTGTTCTCTCGGCATTACGCAGCATTCTATCTCTAATCTCCGTGATTGAACATGAACATAAAGATAGAACGGCTCTATGTACCAGCATTTCAAGTGTTTCTTACATGTTTCTAATCATTTCTCGGGTCTATCATGGTGTATGTTAAGCGTTTAACCAAAAGTAGACAGTTTTCCTAGAAGTATAAACAGGAATGTTAAAGGTTTCAATTGAGTCATTCAGAAAATGCCAGTCTAATCAGAATCACCTGTAAATAGAAACAGTATTCTCTTTATTTATAAGCTTCATACGTATTCTGCGCTTTATAAACAGCAATTCTTAATGTTTGAAATCACTTTCCTTAGAAAATCAACATCTAGAGTAGCCGCAAATGTAAACTTCATCCTTACTCTCCTCAGTTGAGAGTTTTTTACCTCTAATCTCAGTGATTGAACTAGGCCATAAAGATAGCACGGCTCTATTATACAGCATTTCAAGTGTTTCTTCCATGTTTCTAGTCACTTCCCGGGACTATCCTAGTGTATTTTAAGAGTTTTACCAAAATTAGCCATTTTTCCAGAAGTAGATACATGAATCTTCAGGATGTAAACTTTGTCATTTAGAAAATGCCAGGCAATTCATCCTCAATTGTAATTATAAACAGTATTCTCTCCATTGATCAACCTAACACACATATTCTGAGCTTTAAAAACAGCAATTGCTCATGTTGGAAGCACTTTCTTTGGAAAAACACCATCTAGAGTAGCCGGAATTGTAAACTTTATCATTACTCTCTTCATTTGAGAGTTTTCTACCTCTAATCTCTCTGATTGAACTAGGCCATCAGGATAGAACGGCTCTATTTACCCGCATTTAAACTGTTTCTTACATGTCTCTAATCATTTCTGGGACTATCATTGTGTATTGTAAGAGTGTTACCAAAAGTAGACAGTTTTCCCAGAAGTATACACATCAATCTTCAAGAGTTAAATTGTGCCATTCAGAAAACGCCAGGCAAGTCGGCCTCAGTTCTAAATATAAACAGTATTCTCTTCATTTATCAGCTTCATACCCATATTCTCAGCTTTTTAAACGGAAATTCTTAATGTTTGAAAGCACTTTCTTCGGAAATACATCATCTAAAGTAGCCAGAATGGAAAACATTATCTGTTCTCTCGGCATTATGCAGCATTCTATCTCTAATCTCCGTGATTGAACATGAACATAAAGATAGAACGGCTCTATGTACCAGCATTTCAAGTGTTTCTTACATGTTTCTGATCATTTCTCGGGACTATCATTGTGTCTGTTAAGCGTTTTACCAAAAGTAGACAGTTTTCCTAGAGGTATACACAGGAATCTTCAAGGTTTAATTTGAGTCATTCAGAAAACGCCAGTCTAATCATAATCACCTGTAAATATAAACAGTATTCTCTTCATTTATCAGCTTCACAAATAGTCTGAGCTTTATAAATGAAAATTCTTAATGTTTGAAAGCACTTTATTTGGAAAAACATCATCTAAAATAGCCAGAATGGTAAACATTATCTGTACAATCGTCATTTCCCAGCATTCTACCTCTAATCTCCGTGATTGAACATGAACATAAAGATAGAACGGCTCTATGTACCAGCATTTCAAGTGTTTCTTACATGTTTCTGATCATTTCTCGGGTCTATCATGGTGTATGTTAAGCGTTTAACCAAAAGTAGACAGTTTTCCTAGAAGTATAAACAGGAATATTAAAGGTTTCAATTGAGTCATTCAGAAAACGCCAGTCTAATCAGAATCACCTGTAAATAGAAACAGTATTCTCTTTATTTATCAGCTTCATACGTATTCTGAGCTTTATAAACAGCAATTCTTAATGTTTGAAATCACTTTCCTTGGAAAAACAACATCTAGAGTAGCCGCAAATGTAAACTTCATCCTTACGCTCCTCAGTTGAGAGTTTTTTACCTCTAATCTCAGTGATTGAACTAGGCCATAAAGATAGCACGGCTCTATTATACAGCATTTCAAGTGTTTCTTCCATGTTTCTAGTCACTTCCCGGGACTATCCTAGTGTATTTTAAGAGTTTTACCAAAATTAGCCATTTTTCCAGAAGTAGATACATGAATCTTCAGGATGTAAACTTTGTCATTTAGAAAATGCCAGGCAATTCAGCCTCAATTGTAATTATAAACAGTATTCTCTCCATTGATCAACCTAACACACATATTCTGAGCTTTAAAAACAGCAATTGCTCATGTTGGAAGCACTTTCTTTGGAAAAACACCATCTAGAGTAGCCGGAATTGTAAACATTATCATTACTCTCTTCATTTGAGAGTTTTCTACCTCTAATCTCTCTGATTGAACTAGGCCATCAGGATAGAACGGCTCTATTTACCCGCATTTAAACTGTTTCTTACATGTCTCTAATCATTTCTGGGACTATCATTGTGTATTGTAAGAGTGTTACCAAAAGTAGACAGTTTTCCCAGAAGTATACACATCAATCTTCAAGAGTTAAATTGTGCCATGCAGAAAACGCCAGGCAAGTCGGCCTCAGTTCTAAATATAAACAGTATTCTCTTCATTTATCAGCTTCATACCCATATTCTCAGCTTTTTAAACGGAAATTCTTAATGTTTGAAAGCACTTTCTTCGGAAATACATCATCTAAAGTAGCCAGAATGGAAAACATTATCTGTTCTCTCGGCATTACGCAGCATTCTATCTCTAATCTCCGTGATTGAACATGAACATAAAGATAGAACGGCTCTATGTACCAGCATTTCAAGTGTTTCTTACATGTTTCTGATCATTTCTCGGGACTATCATTGTGTCTGTTAAGCGTTTTACCAAAAGTAGACAGTTTTCCTAGAGGTATACACAGGAATCTTCAAGGTTTAATTTGAGTCATTCAGAAAACGCCAGTCTAATCATAATCACCTGTAAATATAAACAGTATTCTCTTCATTTATCAGCTTCACAAATAGTCTGAGCTTTATAAATGGAAATTCTTAATGTTTGAAAGCACTTTATTTGGAAAAACATCATCTAAAATAGCCAGAATGGTAAACATTATCTGTACAATCGTCATTTCCCAGCATTCTACCTCTAATCTCCGTGATTGAACATGAACATAAAGATAGAACGGCTCTATGTACCAGCATTTCAAGTGTTTCTTACATGTTTCTAATCATTTCTCGGGTCTATCATGGTGTATGTTAAGCGTTTAACCAAAAGTAGACAGTTTTCCTAGAAGTATAAACAGAAATGTTAAAGGTTTCAATTGAGTCATTCAGAAAACGCCAGTCTAATCAGAATCACCTGTGAATATAAACAGTATTCTCTTCATTTATCAGCTTCATACCCATATTGTCAGCTTTTTAAACGGAAATTCTTAATGTTTGAAAGCACTTTCTTTGGTAATACATCATCTAAAGTAGACAGAATGGAAAACATTATCTGTTCTCTCGGCATTACGCAGCATTCTATCTCTAATCTCCGTGATTGAACATGAACATAAAGATAGAACGGCTCTATGTACCAGCATTTCAAGTGTTTCTTACATGTTTCTAATCATTTTTCGGGTCTATCATGGTGTATGTTAAGCGTTTAACCAAAAGTAGACAGTTTTCCTAGAAGTATAAACAGGAATGTTAAAGGTTTCAATTGAGTCATTCAGAAAACGCCAGTCTAATCAGAATCACCTGTAAATAGAAACAGTATTCTCTTTATTTATCAGCTTCATACGTATTCTGAGCTTTATAAACAGCAATTCTTAATGTTTGAAATCACTTTCCTTGGAAAAACAACATCTAGAGTAGCCGCAAATGTAAACTTCATCCTTACTCTCCTCAGTTGAGAGTTTTTTACCTCTAATCTCAGTGATTGAACTAGGCCATAAAGATAGCACGGCTCTATTATACAGCATTTCAAGTGTTTCTTCCATGTTTCTAGTCACTTCCCGGGACTATCCTAGTGTATTTTAAGAGTTTTACCAAAATTAGCCATTTTTCCAGAAGTAGATACATGAATCTTCAGGATGTAAACTTTGTCATTTAGAAAATGCCAAGCAATTCAGCCTCAATTGTAATTATAAACAGTATTCTCTCCATTGATCAACCTAACACACATATTCTGAGCTTTAAAAACAGCAATTGCTCATGTTGGAAGCACTTTCTTTGGAAAAACACCATCTAGAGTAGCCGGAATTGTAAACATTATCATTACTCTCTTCATTTGAGAGTTTTCTACCTCTAATCTCTCTGATTGAACTAGGCCATCAGGATAGAACGGCTCTATTTACCCGCATTTAAACTGTTTCTTACATGTCTCTAATCATTTCTGGGACTATCATTGTGTATTGTAAGAGTGTTACCAAAAGTAGACAGTTTTCCCAGAAGTATACACATGAATCTTCAAGAGTTAAATTGTGCCATTCAGAAAACGCCAGGCAAGTCGGCCTCAGTTGTAAATATAAACAGTATTCTCTTCATTTATCAGCTTCATACCCATATTCTCAGCTTTTTAAACGGAAATTCTTAATGTTTGAAAGCACTTTCTTCGGAAATACATCATCTAAAGTAGCCAGAATGGAAAACATTATCTGTTCTCTCGGCATTACGCAGCATTCTATCTCTAATCTCCGTGATTGAACATGAACATAAAGATAGAACGGCTCTATGTACCAGCATTTCAAGTGTTTCTTACATGTTTCTAATCATTTCTCGGGTCTATCATGGTGTATGTTAAGCGTTTAACCAAAAGTAGACAGTTTTCCTAGAAGTATAAACAGGAATGTTAAAGGTTTCAATTGAGTCATTCAGAAAATGCCAGTCTAATCAGAATCACCTGTAAATAGAAACAGTATTCTCTTTATTTATAAGCTTCATACGTATTCTGCGCTTTATAAACAGCAATTCTTAATGTTTGAAATCACTTTCCTTAGAAAATCAACATCTAGAGTAGCCGCAAATGTAAACTTCATCCTTACTCTCCTCAGTTGAGAGTTTTTTACCTCTAATCTCAGTGATTGAACTAGGCCATAAAGATAGCACGGCTCTATTATACAGCATTTCAAGTGTTTCTTCCATGTTTCTAGTCACTTCCCGGGACTATCCTAGTGTATTTTAAGAGTTTTACCAAAATTAGCCATTTTTCCAGAAGTAGATACATGAATCTTCAGGATGTAAACTTTGTCATTTAGAAAATGCCAGGCAATTCATCCTCAATTGTAATTATAAACAGTATTCTCTCCATTGATCAACCTAACACACATATTCTGAGCTTTAAAAACAGCAATTGCTCATGTTGGAAGCACTTTCTTTGGAAAAACACCATCTAGAGTAGCCGGAATTGTAAACTTTATCATTACTCTCTTCATTTGAGAGTTTTCTACCTCTAATCTCTCTGATTGAACTAGGCCATCAGGATAGAACGGCTCTATTTACCCGCATTTAAACTGTTTCTTACATGTCTCTAATCATTTCTGGGACTATCATTGTGTATTGTAAGAGTGTTACCAAAAGTAGACAGTTTTCCCAGAAGTATACACATCAATCTTCAAGAGTTAAATTGTGCCATTCAGAAAACGCCAGGCAAGTCGGCCTCAGTTCTAAATATAAACAGTATTCTCTTCATTTATCAGCTTCATACCCATATTCTCAGCTTTTTAAACGGAAATTCTTAATGTTTGAAAGCACTTTCTTCGGAAATACATCATCTAAAGTAGCCAGAATGGAAAACATTATCTGTTCTCTCGGCATTATGCAGCATTCTATCTCTAATCTCCGTGATTGAACATGAACATAAAGATAGAACGGCTCTATGTACCAGCATTTCAAGTGTTTCTTACATGTTTCTGATCATTTCTCGGGACTATCATTGTGTCTGTTAAGCGTTTTACCAAAAGTAGACAGTTTTCCTAGAGGTATACACAGGAATCTTCAAGGTTTAATTTGAGTCATTCAGAAAACGCCAGTCTAATCATAATCACCTGTAAATATAAACAGTATTCTCTTCATTTATCAGCTTCACAAATAGTCTGAGCTTTATAAATGAAAATTCTTAATGTTTGAAAGCACTTTATTTGGAAAAACATCATCTAAAATAGCCAGAATGGTAAACATTATCTGTACAATCGTCATTTCCCAGCATTCTACCTCTAATCTCCGTGATTGAACATGAACATAAAGATAGAACGGCTCTATGTACCAGCATTTCAAGTGTTTCTTACATGTTTCTGATCATTTCTCGGGTCTATCATGGTGTATGTTAAGCGTTTAACCAAAAGTAGACAGTTTTCCTAGAAGTATAAACAGGAATATTAAAGGTTTCAATTGAGTCATTCAGAAAACGCCAGTCTAATCAGAATCACCTGTAAATAGAAACAGTATTCTCTTTATTTATCAGCTTCATACGTATTCTGAGCTTTATAAACAGCAATTCTTAATGTTTGAAATCACTTTCCTTGGAAAAACAACATCTAGAGTAGCCGCAAATGTAAACTTCATCCTTACGCTCCTCAGTTGAGAGTTTTTTACCTCTAATCTCAGTGATTGAACTAGGCCATAAAGATAGCACGGCTCTATTATACAGCATTTCAAGTGTTTCTTCCATGTTTCTAGTCACTTCCCGGGACTATCCTAGTGTATTTTAAGAGTTTTACCAAAATTAGCCATTTTTCCAGAAGTAGATACATGAATCTTCAGGATGTAAACTTTGTCATTTAGAAAATGCCAGGCAATTCAGCCTCAATTGTAATTATAAACAGTATTCTCTCCATTGATCAACCTAACACACATATTCTGAGCTTTAAAAACAGCAATTGCTCATGTTGGAAGCACTTTCTTTGGAAAAACACCATCTAGAGTAGCCGGAATTGTAAACATTATCATTACTCTCTTCATTTGAGAGTTTTCTACCTCTAATCTCTCTGATTGAACTAGGCCATCAGGATAGAACGGCTCTATTTACCCGCATTTAAACTGTTTCTTACATGTCTCTAATCATTTCTGGGACTATCATTGTGTATTGTAAGAGTGTTACCAAAAGTAGACAGTTTTCCCAGAAGTATACACATCAATCTTCAAGAGTTAAATTGTGCCATGCAGAAAACGCCAGGCAAGTCGGCCTCAGTTGTAAATATAAACAGTATTCTCTTCATTTATCAGCTTCATACCCATATTCTCAGCTTTTTAAACGGAAATTCTTAATGTTTGAAAGCACTTTCTTCGGAAATACATCATCTAAAGTAGCCAGAATGGAAAACATTATCTGTTCTCTCGGCATTACGCAGCATTCTATCTCTAATCTCCGTGATTGAACATGAACATAAAGATAGAACGGCTCTATGTACCAGCATTTCAAGTGTTTCTTACATGTTTCTGATCATTTCTCGGGACTATCATTGTGTCTGTTAAGCGTTTTACCAAAAGTAGACAGTTTTCCTAGAGGTATACACAGGAATCTTCAAGGTTTAATTTGAGTCATTCAGAAAACGCCAGTCTAATCATAATCACCTGTAAATATAAACAGTATTCTCTTCATTTATCAGCTTCACAAATAGTCTGAGCTTTATAAATGGAAATTCTTAATGTTTGAAAGCACTTTATTTGGAAAAACATCATCTAAAATAGCCAGAATGGTAAACATTATCTGTACAATCGTCATTTCCCAGCATTCTACCTCTAATCTCCGTGATTGAACATGAACATAAAGATAGAACGGCTCTATGTACCAGCATTTCAAGTGTTTCTTACATGTTTCTAATCATTTCTCGGGTCTATCATGGTGTATGTTAAGCGTTTAACCAAAAGTAGACAGTTTTCCTAGAAGTATAAACAGAAATGTTAAAGGTTTCAATTGAGTCATTCAGAAAACGCCAGTCTAATCAGAATCACCTGTGAATATAAACAGTATTCTCTTCATTTATCAGCTTCATACCCATATTGTCAGCTTTTTAAACGGAAATTCTTAATGTTTGAAAGCACTTTCTTTGGTAATACATCATCTAAAGTAGACAGAATGGAAAACATTATCTGTTCTCTCGGCATTACGCAGCATTCTATCTCTAATCTCCGTGATTGAACATGAACATAAAGATAGAACGGCTCTATGTACCAGCATTTCAAGTGTTTCTTACATGTTTCTAATCATTTTTCGGGTCTATCATGGTGTATGTTAAGCGTTTAACCAAAAGTAGACAGTTTTCCTAGAAGTATAAACAGGAATGTTAAAGGTTTCAATTGAGTCATTCAGAAAACGCCAGTCTAATCAGAATCACCTGTAAATAGAAACAGTATTCTCTTTATTTATCAGCTTCATACGTATTCTGAGCTTTATAAACAGCAATTCTTAATGTTTGAAATCACTTTCCTTGGAAAAACAACATCTAGAGTAGCCGCAAATGTAAACTTCATCCTTACTCTCCTCAGTTGAGAGTTTTTTACCTCTAATCTCAGTGATTGAACTAGGCCATAAAGATAGCACGGCTCTATTATACAGCATTTCAAGTGTTTCTTCCATGTTTCTAGTCACTTCCCGGGACTATCCTAGTGTATTTTAAGAGTTTTACCAAAATTAGCCATTTTTCCAGAAGTAGATACATGAATCTTCAGGATGTAAACTTTGTCATTTAGAAAATGCCAAGCAATTCAGCCTCAATTGTAATTATAAACAGTATTCTCTCCATTGATCAACCTAACACACATATTCTGAGCTTTAAAAACAGCAATTGCTCATGTTGGAAGCACTTTCTTTGGAAAAACACCATCTAGAGTAGCCGGAATTGTAAACATTATCATTACTCTCTTCATTTGAGAGTTTTCTACCTCTAATCTCTCTGATTGAACTAGGCCATCAGGATAGAACGGCTCTATTTACCCGCATTTAAACTGTTTCTTACATGTCTCTAATCATTTCTGGGACTATCATTGTGTATTGTAAGAGTGTTACCAAAAGTAGACAGTTTTCCCAGAAGTATACACATGAATCTTCAAGAGTTAAATTGTGCCATTCAGAAAACGCCAGGCAAGTCGGCCTCAGTTCTAAATATAAACAGTATTCTCTTCATTTATCAGCTTCATACCCATATTCTCAGCTTTTTAAACGGAAATTCTTAATGTTTGAAAGCACTTTCTTCGGAAATACATCATCTAAAGTAGCCAGAATGGAAAACATTATCTGTTCTCTCGGCATTACGCAGCATTCTATCTCTAATCTCCGTGATTGAACATGAACATAAAGATAGAACGGCTCTATGTACCAGCATTTCAAGTGTTTCTTACATGTTTCTAATCATTTCTCGGGTCTATCATGGTGTATGTTAAGCGTTTAACCAAAAGTAGACAGTTTTCCTAGAAGTATAAACAGGAATGTTAAAGGTTTCAATTGAGTCATTCAGAAAACGCCAGTCTAATCAGAATCACCTGTAAATAGAAACAGTATTCTCTTTATTTATCAGCTTCATACGTATTCTGCGCTTTATAAACAGCAATTCTTAATGTTTGAAATCACTTTCCTTGGAAAATCAACATCTAGAGTAGCCGCAAATGTAAACTTCATCCTTACTCTCCTCAGTTGAGAGTTTTTTACCTCTAATCTCAGTGATTGAACTAGGCCATAAAGATAGCACGGCTCTATTATACAGCATTTCAAGTGTTTCTTCCATGTTTCTATTCACTTCCCGGGACTATCCTAGTGTATTTTAAGAGTTTTACCAAAATTAGCCATTTTTCCAGAAGTAGATACATGAATCTTCAGGATGTAAACTTTGTCATTTAGAAAATGCCAGGCAATTCAGCCTCAATTGTAATTATAAACAGTATTCTCTCCATTGATCAACCTAACACACATATTCTGAGCTTTAAAAACAGCAATTGCTCATGTTGGAAGCACTTTCTTTGGAAAAACACCATCTAGAGTAGCCGGAATTGTAAACTTTATCATTACTCTCTTCATTTGAGAGTTTTCTACCTCTAATCTCTCTGATTGAACTAGGCCATCAGGATAGAACGGCTCTATTTACCCGCATTTAAACTGTTTCTTACATGTCTCTAATCATTTCTGGGACTATCATTGTGTATTGTAAGAGTGTTACCAAAAGTAGACAGTTTTCCCAGAAGTATACACATCAATCTTCAAGAGTTAAATTGTGCCATTCAGAAAACGCCAGGCAAGTCGGCCTCAGTTCTAAATATAAACAGTATTCTCTTCATTTATCAGCTTCATACCCATATTCTCAGCTTTTTAAACGGAAATTCTTAATGTTTGAAAGCACTTTCTTCGGAAATACATCATCTAAAGTAGCCAGAATGGAAAACATTATCTGTTCTCTCGGCATTATGCAGCATTCTATCTCTAATCTCCGTGATTGAACATGAACATAAAGATAGAACGGCTCTATGTACCAGCATTTCAAGTGTTTCTTACATGTTTCTGATCATTTCTCGGGACTATCATTGTGTCTGTTAAGCGTTTTACCAAAAGTAGACAGTTTTCCTAGAGGTATACACAGGAATCTTCAAGGTTTAATTTGAGTCATTCAGAAAACGCCAGTCTAATCATAATCACCTGTAAATATAAACAGTATTCTCTTCATTTATCAGCTTCACAAATAGTCTGAGCTTTATAAATGAAAATTCTTAATGTTTGAAAGCACTTTATTTGGAAAAACATCATCTAAAATAGCCAGAATGGTAAACATTATCTGTACAATCGTCATTTCCCAGCATTCTACCTCTAATCTCAGTGATTGAACATGAACATAAAGATGGAACGGCTCTATGTACCAGCATTTCAAGTGTTTCTTACATGTTTCTAATCCTTTCTAGGGACTATCATTGTGTCTGTTAAGCGTTTTACCAAAAGTAGACAGTCTTCCTACAAGTATACACAGGAATCTTCAAGGTTTAAATTGAGTCATTCAAAAAACGCCAGTCTAATCAGAATCACCTGTGAATATAAACAGTATTCTCTTCATTTATCAGCTTCATACCCATATTGTCAGCTTTTTAAACGGAAATTCTTAATGTTTGAAAGCACTTTCTTTGGTAATACATCATCTAAAGTAGACAGAATGGAAAACATTATCTGTTCTCTCGGCATTACGCAGCATTCTATCTCTAATCTCCGTGATTGAACATGAACATAAAGATAGAACGGCTCTATGTACCAGCATTTCAAGTGTTTCTTACATGTTTCTAATCATTTTTCGGGTCTATCATGGTGTATGTTAAGCGTTTAACCAAAAGTAGACAGTTTTCCTAGAAGTATAAACAGGAATGTTAAAGGTTTCAATTGAGTCATTCAGAAAACGCCAGTCTAATCAGAATCACCTGTAAATAGAAACAGTATTCTCTTTATTTATCAGCTTCATACGTATTCTGAGCTTTATAAACAGCAATTCTTAATGTTTGAAATCACTTTCCTTGGAAAAACAACATCTAGAGTAGCCGCAAATGTAAACTTCATCCTTACTCTCCTCAGTTGAGAGTTTTTTACCTCTAATCTCAGTGATTGAACTAGGCCATAAAGATAGCACGGCTCTATTATACAGCATTTCAAGTGTTTCTTCCATGTTTCTAGTCACTTCCCGGGACTATCCTAGTGTATTTTAAGAGTTTTACCAAAATTAGCCATTTTTCCAGAAGTAGATACATGAATCTTCAGGATGTAAACTTTGTCATTTAGAAAATGCCAAGCAATTCAGCCTCAATTGTAATTATAAACAGTATTCTCTCCATTGATCAACCTAACACACATATTCTGAGCTTTAAAAACAGCAATTGCTCATGTTGGAAGCACTTTCTTTGGAAAAACACCATCTAGAGTAGCCGGAATTGTAAACATTATCATTACTCTCTTCATTTGAGAGTTTTCTACCTCTAATCTCTCTGATTGAACTAGGCCATCAGGATAGAACGGCTCTATTTACCCGCATTTAAACTGTTTCTTACATGTCTCTAATCATTTCTGGGACTATCATTGTGTATTGTAAGAGTGTTACCAAAAGTAGACAGTTTTCCCAGAAGTATACACATGAATCTTCAAGAGTTAAATTGTGCCATTCAGAAAACGCCAGGCAAGTCGGCCTCAGTTGTAAATATAAACAGTATTCTCTTCATTTATCAGCTTCATACCCATATTCTCAGCTTTTTAAACGGAAATTCTTAATGTTTGAAAGCACTTTCTTCGGAAATACATCATCTAAAGTAGCCAGAATGGAAAACATTATCTGTTCTCTCGGCATTACGCAGCATTCTATCTCTAATCTCCGTGATTGAACATGAACATAAAGATAGAACGGCTCTATGTACCAGCATTTCAAGTGTTTCTTACATGTTTCTAATCATTTCTCGGGTCTATCATGGTGTATGTTAAGCGTTTAACCAAAAGTAGACAGTTTTCCTAGAAGTATAAACAGGAATGTTAAAGGTTTCAATTGAGTCATTCAGAAAACGCCAGTCTAATCAGAATCACCTGTAAATAGAAACAGTATTCTCTTTATTTATCAGCTTCATACGTATTCTGCGCTTTATAAACAGCAATTCTTAATGTTTGAAATCACTTTCCTTGGAAAATCAACATCTAGAGTAGCCGCAAATGTAAACTTCATCCTTACTCTCCTCAGTTGAGAGTTTTTTACCTCTAATCTCAGTGATTGAACTAGGCCATAAAGATAGCACGGCTCTATTATACAGCATTTCAAGTGTTTCTTCCATGTTTCTATTCACTTCCCGGGACTATCCTAGTGTATTTTAAGAGTTTTACCAAAATTAGCCATTTTTCCAGAAGTAGATACATGAATCTTCAGGATGTAAACTTTGTCATTTAGAAAATGCCAGGCAATTCATCCTCAATTGTAATTATAAACAGTATTCTCTCCATTGATCAACCTAACACACATATTCTGAGCTTTAAAAACAGCAATTGCTCATGTTGGAAGCACTTTCTTTGGAAAAACACCATCTAGAGTAGCCGGAATTGTAAACTTTATCATTACTCTCTTCATTTGAGAGTTTTCTACCTCTAATCTCTCTGATTGAACTAGGCCATCAGGATAGAACGGCTCTATTTACCCGCATTTAAACTGTTTCTTACATGTCTCTAATCATTTCTGGGACTATCATTGTGTATTGTAAGAGTGTTACCAAAAGTAGACAGTTTTCCCAGAAGTATACACATCAATCTTCAAGAGTTAAATTGTGCCATTCAGAAAACGCCAGGCAAGTCGGCCTCAGTTCTAAATATAAACAGTATTCTCTTCATTTATCAGCTTCATACCCATATTCTCAGCTTTTTAAACGGAAATTCTTAATGTTTGAAAGCACTTTCTTCGGAAATACATCATCTAAAGTAGCCAGAATGGAAAACATTATCTGTTCTCTCGGCATTACGCAGCATTCTATCTCTAATCTCCGTGATTGAACATGAACATAAAGATAGAACGGCTCTATGTACCAGCATTTCAAGTGTTTCTTACATGTTTCTGATCATTTCTCGGGACTATCATTGTGTCTGTTAAGCGTTTTACCAAAAGTAGACAGTTTTCCTAGAGGTATACACAGGAATCTTCAAGGTTTAATTTGAGTCATTCAGAAAACGCCAGTCTAATCATAATCACCTGTAAATATAAACAGTATTCTCTTCATTTATCAGCTTCACAAATAGTCTGAGCTTTATAAATGAAAATTCTTAATGTTTGAAAGCACTTTATTTGGAAAAACATCATCTAAAATAGCCAGAATGGTAAACATTATCTGTACAATCGTCATTTCCCAGCATTCTACCTCTAATCTCCGTGATTGAACATGAACATAAAGATAGAACGGCTCTATGTACCAGCATTTCAAGTGTTTCTTACATGTTTCTAATCATTTCTCGGGTCTATCATGGTGTATGTTAAGCGTTTAACCAAAAGTAGACAGTTTTCCTAGAAGTATAAACAGAAATGTTAAAGGTTTCAATTGAGTCATTCAGAAAACGCCAGTCTAATCAGAATCACCTGTGAATATAAACAGTATTCTCTTCATTTATCAGCTTCATACCCATATTGTCAGCTTTTTAAACGGAAATTCTTAATGTTTGAAAGCACTTTCTTTGGTAATACATCATCTAAAGTAGACAGAATGGAAAACATTATCTGTTCTCTCGGCATTACGCAGCATTCTATCTCTAATCTCCGTGATTGAACATGAACATAAAGATAGAACGGCTCTATGTACCAGCATTTCAAGTGTTTCTTACATGTTTCTAATCATTTTTCGGGTCTATCATGGTGTATGTTAAGCGTTTAACCAAAAGTAGACAGTTTTCCTAGAAGTATAAACAGGAATGTTAAAGGTTTCAATTGAGTCATTCAGAAAACGCCAGTCTAATCAGAATCACCTGTAAATAGAAACAGTATTCTCTTTATTTATCAGCTTCATACGTATTCTGAGCTTTATAAACAGCAATTCTTAATGTTTGAAATCACTTTCCTTGGAAAAACAACATCTAGAGTAGCCGCAAATGTAAACTTCATCCTTACTCTCCTCAGTTGAGAGTTTTTTACCTCTAATCTCAGTGATTGAACTAGGCCATAAAGATAGCACGGCTCTATTATACAGCATTTCAAGTGTTTCTTCCATGTTTCTAGTCACTTCCCGGGACTATCCTAGTGTATTTTAAGAGTTTTACCAAAATTAGCCATTTTTCCAGAAGTAGATACATGAATCTTCAGGATGTAAACTTTGTCATTTAGAAAATGCCAAGCAATTCAGCCTCAATTGTAATTATAAACAGTATTCTCTCCATTGATCAACCTAACACACATATTCTGAGCTTTAAAAACAGCAATTGCTCATGTTGGAAGCACTTTCTTTGGAAAAACACCATCTAGAGTAGCCGGAATTGTAAACATTATCATTACTCTCTTCATTTGAGAGTTTTCTACCTCTAATCTCTCTGATTGAACTAGGCCATCAGGATAGAACGGCTCTATTTACCCGCATTTAAACTGTTTCTTACATGTCTCTAATCATTTCTGGGACTATCATTGTGTATTGTAAGAGTGTTACCAAAAGTAGACAGTTTTCCCAGAAGTATACACATGAATCTTCAAGAGTTAAATTGTGCCATTCAGAAAACGCCAGGCAAGTCGGCCTCAGTTGTAAATATAAACAGTATTCTCTTCATTTATCAGCTTCATACCCATATTCTCAGCTTTTTAAACGGAAATTCTTAATGTTTGAAAGCACTTTCTTCGGAAATACATCATCTAAAGTAGCCAGAATGGAAAACATTATCTGTTCTCTCGGCATTACGCAGCATTCTATCTCTAATCTCCGTGATTGAACATGAACATAAAGATAGAACGGCTCTATGTACCAGCATTTCAAGTGTTTCTTACATGTTTCTAATCATTTCTCGGGTCTATCATGGTGTATGTTAAGCGTTTAACCAAAAGTAGACAGTTTTCCTAGAAGTATAAACAGGAATGTTAAAGGTTTCAATTGAGTCATTCAGAAAATGCCAGTCTAATCAGAATCACCTGTAAATAGAAACAGTATTCTCTTTATTTATAAGCTTCATACGTATTCTGCGCTTTATAAACAGCAATTCTTAATGTTTGAAATCACTTTCCTTAGAAAATCAACATCTAGAGTAGCCGCAAATGTAAACTTCATCCTTACTCTCCTCAGTTGAGAGTTTTTTACCTCTAATCTCAGTGATTGAACTAGGCCATAAAGATAGCACGGCTCTATTATACAGCATTTCAAGTGTTTCTTCCATGTTTCTAGTCACTTCCCGGGACTATCCTAGTGTATTTTAAGAGTTTTACCAAAATTAGCCATTTTTCCAGAAGTAGATACATGAATCTTCAGGATGTAAACTTTGTCATTTAGAAAATGCCAGGCAATTCATCCTCAATTGTAATTATAAACAGTATTCTCTCCATTGATCAACCTAACACACATATTCTGAGCTTTAAAAACAGCAATTGCTCATGTTGGAAGCACTTTCTTTGGAAAAACACCATCTAGAGTAGCCGGAATTGTAAACTTTATCATTACTCTCTTCATTTGAGAGTTTTCTACCTCTAATCTCTCTGATTGAACTAGGCCATCAGGATAGAACGGCTCTATTTACCCGCATTTAAACTGTTTCTTACATGTCTCTAATCATTTCTGGGACTATCATTGTGTATTGTAAGAGTGTTACCAAAAGTAGACAGTTTTCCCAGAAGTATACACATCAATCTTCAAGAGTTAAATTGTGCCATTCAGAAAACGCCAGGCAAGTCGGCCTCAGTTCTAAATATAAACAGTATTCTCTTCATTTATCAGCTTCATACCCATATTCTCAGCTTTTTAAACGGAAATTCTTAATGTTTGAAAGCACTTTCTTCGGAAATACATCATCTAAAGTAGCCAGAATGGAAAACATTATCTGTTCTCTCGGCATTATGCAGCATTCTATCTCTAATCTCCGTGATTGAACATGAACATAAAGATAGAACGGCTCTATGTACCAGCATTTCAAGTGTTTCTTACATGTTTCTGATCATTTCTCGGGACTATCATTGTGTCTGTTAAGCGTTTTACCAAAAGTAGACAGTTTTCCTAGAGGTATACACAGGAATCTTCAAGGTTTAATTTGAGTCATTCAGAAAACGCCAGTCTAATCATAATCACCTGTAAATATAAACAGTATTCTCTTCATTTATCAGCTTCACAAATAGTCTGAGCTTTATAAATGAAAATTCTTAATGTTTGAAAGCACTTTATTTGGAAAAACATCATCTAAAATAGCCAGAATGGTAAACATTATCTGTACAATCGTCATTTCCCAGCATTCTACCTCTAATCTCCGTGATTGAACATGAACATAAAGATAGAACGGCTCTATGTACCAGCATTTCAAGTGTTTCTTACATGTTTCTGATCATTTCTCGGGTCTATCATGGTGTATGTTAAGCGTTTAACCAAAAGTAGACAGTTTTCCTAGAAGTATAAACAGGAATATTAAAGGTTTCAATTGAGTCATTCAGAAAACGCCAGTCTAATCAGAATCACCTGTAAATAGAAACAGTATTCTCTTTATTTATCAGCTTCATACGTATTCTGAGCTTTATAAACAGCAATTCTTAATGTTTGAAATCACTTTCCTTGGAAAAACAACATCTAGAGTAGCCGCAAATGTAAACTTCATCCTTACGCTCCTCAGTTGAGAGTTTTTTACCTCTAATCTCAGTGATTGAACTAGGCCATAAAGATAGCACGGCTCTATTATACAGCATTTCAAGTGTTTCTTCCATGTTTCTAGTCACTTCCCGGGACTATCCTAGTGTATTTTAAGAGTTTTACCAAAATTAGCCATTTTTCCAGAAGTAGATACATGAATCTTCAGGATGTAAACTTTGTCATTTAGAAAATGCCAGGCAATTCAGCCTCAATTGTAATTATAAACAGTATTCTCTCCATTGATCAACCTAACACACATATTCTGAGCTTTAAAAACAGCAATTGCTCATGTTGGAAGCACTTTCTTTGGAAAAACACCATCTAGAGTAGCCGGAATTGTAAACATTATCATTACTCTCTTCATTTGAGAGTTTTCTACCTCTAATCTCTCTGATTGAACTAGGCCATCAGGATAGAACGGCTCTATTTACCCGCATTTAAACTGTTTCTTACATGTCTCTAATCATTTCTGGGACTATCATTGTGTATTGTAAGAGTGTTACCAAAAGTAGACAGTTTTCCCAGAAGTATACACATCAATCTTCAAGAGTTAAATTGTGCCATGCAGAAAACGCCAGGCAAGTCGGCCTCAGTTCTAAATATAAACAGTATTCTCTTCATTTATCAGCTTCATACCCATATTCTCAGCTTTTTAAACGGAAATTCTTAATGTTTGAAAGCACTTTCTTCGGAAATACATCATCTAAAGTAGCCAGAATGGAAAACATTATCTGTTCTCTCGGCATTACGCAGCATTCTATCTCTAATCTCCGTGATTGAACATGAACATAAAGATAGAACGGCTCTATGTACCAGCATTTCAAGTGTTTCTTACATGTTTCTGATCATTTCTCGGGACTATCATTGTGTCTGTTAAGCGTTTTACCAAAAGTAGACAGTTTTCCTAGAGGTATACACAGGAATCTTCAAGGTTTAATTTGAGTCATTCAGAAAACGCCAGTCTAATCATAATCACCTGTAAATATAAACAGTATTCTCTTCATTTATCAGCTTCACAAATAGTCTGAGCTTTATAAATGGAAATTCTTAATGTTTGAAAGCACTTTATTTGGAAAAACATCATCTAAAATAGCCAGAATGGTAAACATTATCTGTACAATCGTCATTTCCCAGCATTCTACCTCTAATCTCCGTGATTGAACATGAACATAAAGATAGAACGGCTCTATGTACCAGCATTTCAAGTGTTTCTTACATGTTTCTAATCATTTCTCGGGTCTATCATGGTGTATGTTAAGCGTTTAACCAAAAGTAGACAGTTTTCCTAGAAGTATAAACAGAAATGTTAAAGGTTTCAATTGAGTCATTCAGAAAACGCCAGTCTAATCAGAATCACCTGTGAATATAAACAGTATTCTCTTCATTTATCAGCTTCATACCCATATTGTCAGCTTTTTAAACGGAAATTCTTAATGTTTGAAAGCACTTTCTTTGGTAATACATCATCTAAAGTAGACAGAATGGAAAACATTATCTGTTCTCTCGGCATTACGCAGCATTCTATCTCTAATCTCCGTGATTGAACATGAACATAAAGATAGAACGGCTCTATGTACCAGCATTTCAAGTGTTTCTTACATGTTTCTAATCATTTTTCGGGTCTATCATGGTGTATGTTAAGCGTTTAACCAAAAGTAGACAGTTTTCCTAGAAGTATAAACAGGAATGTTAAAGGTTTCAATTGAGTCATTCAGAAAACGCCAGTCTAATCAGAATCACCTGTAAATAGAAACAGTATTCTCTTTATTTATCAGCTTCATACGTATTCTGAGCTTTATAAACAGCAATTCTTAATGTTTGAAATCACTTTCCTTGGAAAAACAACATCTAGAGTAGCCGCAAATGTAAACTTCATCCTTACTCTCCTCAGTTGAGAGTTTTTTACCTCTAATCTCAGTGATTGAACTAGGCCATAAAGATAGCACGGCTCTATTATACAGCATTTCAAGTGTTTCTTCCATGTTTCTAGTCACTTCCCGGGACTATCCTAGTGTATTTTAAGAGTTTTACCAAAATTAGCCATTTTTCCAGAAGTAGATACATGAATCTTCAGGATGTAAACTTTGTCATTTAGAAAATGCCAAGCAATTCAGCCTCAATTGTAATTATAAACAGTATTCTCTCCATTGATCAACCTAACACACATATTCTGAGCTTTAAAAACAGCAATTGCTCATGTTGGAAGCACTTTCTTTGGAAAAACACCATCTAGAGTAGCCGGAATTGTAAACATTATCATTACTCTCTTCATTTGAGAGTTTTCTACCTCTAATCTCTCTGATTGAACTAGGCCATCAGGATAGAACGGCTCTATTTACCCGCATTTAAACTGTTTCTTACATGTCTCTAATCATTTCTGGGACTATCATTGTGTATTGTAAGAGTGTTACCAAAAGTAGACAGTTTTCCCAGAAGTATACACATGAATCTTCAAGAGTTAAATTGTGCCATTCAGAAAACGCCAGGCAAGTCGGCCTCAGTTGTAAATATAAACAGTATTCTCTTCATTTATCAGCTTCATACCCATATTCTCAGCTTTTTAAACGGAAATTCTTAATGTTTGAAAGCACTTTCTTCGGAAATACATCATCTAAAGTAGCCAGAATGGAAAACATTATCTGTTCTCTCGGCATTACGCAGCATTCTATCTCTAATCTCCGTGATTGAACATGAACATAAAGATAGAACGGCTCTATGTACCAGCATTTCAAGTGTTTCTTACATGTTTCTAATCATTTCTCGGGTCTATCATGGTGTATGTTAAGCGTTTAACCAAAAGTAGACAGTTTTCCTAGAAGTATAAACAGGAATGTTAAAGGTTTCAATTGAGTCATTCAGAAAACGCCAGTCTAATCAGAATCACCTGTAAATAGAAACAGTATTCTCTTTATTTATCAGCTTCATACGTATTCTGCGCTTTATAAACAGCAATTCTTAATGTTTGAAATCACTTTCCTTGGAAAATCAACATCTAGAGTAGCCGCAAATGTAAACTTCATCCTTACTCTCCTCAGTTGAGAGTTTTTTACCTCTAATCTCAGTGATTGAACTAGGCCATAAAGATAGCACGGCTCTATTATACAGCATTTCAAGTGTTTCTTCCATGTTTCTATTCACTTCCCGGGACTATCCTAGTGTATTTTAAGAGTTTTACCAAAATTAGCCATTTTTCCAGAAGTAGATACATGAATCTTCAGGATGTAAACTTTGTCATTTAGAAAATGCCAGGCAATTCAGCCTCAATTGTAATTATAAACAGTATTCTCTCCATTGATCAACCTAACACACATATTCTGAGCTTTAAAAACAGCAATTGCTCATGTTGGAAGCACTTTCTTTGGAAAAACACCATCTAGAGTAGCCGGAATTGTAAACTTTATCATTACTCTCTTCATTTGAGAGTTTTCTACCTCTAATCTCTCTGATTGAACTAGGCCATCAGGATAGAACGGCTCTATTTACCCGCATTTAAACTGTTTCTTACATGTCTCTAATCATTTCTGGGACTATCATTGTGTATTGTAAGAGTGTTACCAAAAGTAGACAGTTTTCCCAGAAGTATACACATCAATCTTCAAGAGTTAAATTGTGCCATTCAGAAAACGCCAGGCAAGTCGGCCTCAGTTCTAAATATAAACAGTATTCTCTTCATTTATCAGCTTCATACCCATATTCTCAGCTTTTTAAACGGAAATTCTTAATGTTTGAAAGCACTTTCTTCGGAAATACATCATCTAAAGTAGCCAGAATGGAAAACATTATCTGTTCTCTCGGCATTATGCAGCATTCTATCTCTAATCTCCGTGATTGAACATGAACATAAAGATAGAACGGCTCTATGTACCAGCATTTCAAGTGTTTCTTACATGTTTCTGATCATTTCTCGGGACTATCATTGTGTCTGTTAAGCGTTTTACCAAAAGTAGACAGTTTTCCTAGAGGTATACACAGGAATCTTCAAGGTTTAATTTGAGTCATTCAGAAAACGCCAGTCTAATCATAATCACCTGTAAATATAAACAGTATTCTCTTCATTTATCAGCTTCACAAATAGTCTGAGCTTTATAAATGAAAATTCTTAATGTTTGAAAGCACTTTATTTGGAAAAACATCATCTAAAATAGCCAGAATGGTAAACATTATCTGTACAATCGTCATTTCCCAGCATTCTACCTCTAATCTCAGTGATTGAACATGAACATAAAGATGGAACGGCTCTATGTACCAGCATTTCAAGTGTTTCTTACATGTTTCTAATCCTTTCTAGGGACTATCATTGTGTCTGTTAAGCGTTTTACCAAAAGTAGACAGTCTTCCTACAAGTATACACAGGAATCTTCAAGGTTTAAATTGAGTCATTCAAAAAACGCCAGTCTAATCAGAATCACCTGTGAATATAAACAGTATTCTCTTCATTTATCAGCTTCATACCCATATTGTCAGCTTTTTAAACGGAAATTCTTAATGTTTGAAAGCACTTTCTTTGGTAATACATCATCTAAAGTAGACAGAATGGAAAACATTATCTGTTCTCTCGGCATTACGCAGCATTCTATCTCTAATCTCCGTGATTGAACATGAACATAAAGATAGAACGGCTCTATGTACCAGCATTTCAAGTGTTTCTTACATGTTTCTAATCATTTTTCGGGTCTATCATGGTGTATGTTAAGCGTTTAACCAAAAGTAGACAGTTTTCCTAGAAGTATAAACAGGAATGTTAAAGGTTTCAATTGAGTCATTCAGAAAACGCCAGTCTAATCAGAATCACCTGTAAATAGAAACAGTATTCTCTTTATTTATCAGCTTCATACGTATTCTGAGCTTTATAAACAGCAATTCTTAATGTTTGAAATCACTTTCCTTGGAAAAACAACATCTAGAGTAGCCGCAAATGTAAACTTCATCCTTACTCTCCTCAGTTGAGAGTTTTTTACCTCTAATCTCAGTGATTGAACTAGGCCATAAAGATAGCACGGCTCTATTATACAGCATTTCAAGTGTTTCTTCCATGTTTCTAGTCACTTCCCGGGACTATCCTAGTGTATTTTAAGAGTTTTACCAAAATTAGCCATTTTTCCAGAAGTAGATACATGAATCTTCAGGATGTAAACTTTGTCATTTAGAAAATGCCAAGCAATTCAGCCTCAATTGTAATTATAAACAGTATTCTCTCCATTGATCAACCTAACACACATATTCTGAGCTTTAAAAACAGCAATTGCTCATGTTGGAAGCACTTTCTTTGGAAAAACACCATCTAGAGTAGCCGGAATTGTAAACATTATCATTACTCTCTTCATTTGAGAGTTTTCTACCTCTAATCTCTCTGATTGAACTAGGCCATCAGGATAGAACGGCTCTATTTACCCGCATTTAAACTGTTTCTTACATGTCTCTAATCATTTCTGGGACTATCATTGTGTATTGTAAGAGTGTTACCAAAAGTAGACAGTTTTCCCAGAAGTATACACATGAATCTTCAAGAGTTAAATTGTGCCATTCAGAAAACGCCAGGCAAGTCGGCCTCAGTTGTAAATATAAACAGTATTCTCTTCATTTATCAGCTTCATACCCATATTCTCAGCTTTTTAAACGGAAATTCTTAATGTTTGAAAGCACTTTCTTCGGAAATACATCATCTAAAGTAGCCAGAATGGAAAACATTATCTGTTCTCTCGGCATTACGCAGCATTCTATCTCTAATCTCCGTGATTGAACATGAACATAAAGATAGAACGGCTCTATGTACCAGCATTTCAAGTGTTTCTTACATGTTTCTAATCATTTCTCGGGTCTATCATGGTGTATGTTAAGCGTTTAACCAAAAGTAGACAGTTTTCCTAGAAGTATAAACAGGAATGTTAAAGGTTTCAATTGAGTCATTCAGAAAACGCCAGTCTAATCAGAATCACCTGTAAATAGAAACAGTATTCTCTTTATTTATCAGCTTCATACGTATTCTGCGCTTTATAAACAGCAATTCTTAATGTTTGAAATCACTTTCCTTGGAAAATCAACATCTAGAGTAGCCGCAAATGTAAACTTCATCCTTACTCTCCTCAGTTGAGAGTTTTTTACCTCTAATCTCAGTGATTGAACTAGGCCATAAAGATAGCACGGCTCTATTATACAGCATTTCAAGTGTTTCTTCCATGTTTCTATTCACTTCCCGGGACTATCCTAGTGTATTTTAAGAGTTTTACCAAAATTAGCCATTTTTCCAGAAGTAGATACATGAATCTTCAGGATGTAAACTTTGTCATTTAGAAAATGCCAGGCAATTCATCCTCAATTGTAATTATAAACAGTATTCTCTCCATTGATCAACCTAACACACATATTCTGAGCTTTAAAAACAGCAATTGCTCATGTTGGAAGCACTTTCTTTGGAAAAACACCATCTAGAGTAGCCGGAATTGTAAACTTTATCATTACTCTCTTCATTTGAGAGTTTTCTACCTCTAATCTCTCTGATTGAACTAGGCCATCAGGATAGAACGGCTCTATTTACCCGCATTTAAACTGTTTCTTACATGTCTCTAATCATTTCTGGGACTATCATTGTGTATTGTAAGAGTGTTACCAAAAGTAGACAGTTTTCCCAGAAGTATACACATCAATCTTCAAGAGTTAAATTGTGCCATTCAGAAAACGCCAGGCAAGTCGGCCTCAGTTCTAAATATAAACAGTATTCTCTTCATTTATCAGCTTCATACCCATATTCTCAGCTTTTTAAACGGAAATTCTTAATGTTTGAAAGCACTTTCTTCGGAAATACATCATCTAAAGTAGCCAGAATGGAAAACATTATCTGTTCTCTCGGCATTATGCAGCATTCTATCTCTAATCTCCGTGATTGAACATGAACATAAAGATAGAACGGCTCTATGTACCAGCATTTCAAGTGTTTCTTACATGTTTCTGATCATTTCTCGGGACTATCATTGTGTCTGTTAAGCGTTTTACCAAAAGTAGACAGTTTTCCTAGAGGTATACACAGGAATCTTCAAGGTTTAATTTGAGTCATTCAGAAAACGCCAGTCTAATCATAATCACCTGTAAATATAAACAGTATTCTCTTCATTTATCAGCTTCACAAATAGTCTGAGCTTTATAAATGAAAATTCTTAATGTTTGAAAGCACTTTATTTGGAAAAACATCATCTAAAATAGCCAGAATGGTAAACATTATCTGTACAATCGTCATTTCCCAGCATTCTACCTCTAATCTCAGTGATTGAACATGAACATAAAGATGGAACGGCTCTATGTACCAGCATTTCAAGTGTTTCTTACATGTTTCTAATCCTTTCTAGGGACTATCATTGTGTCTGTTAAGCGTTTTACCAAAAGTAGACAGTCTTCCTACAAGTATACACAGGAATCTTCAAGGTTTAAATTGAGTCATTCAAAAAACGCCAGTCTAATCAGAATCACCTGTGAATATAAACAGTATTCTCTTCATTTATCAGCTTCATACCCATATTGTCAGCTTTTTAAACGGAAATTCTTAATGTTTGAAAGCACTTTCTTCGGTAATACATCATCTAAAGTAGACAGAATGGAAAACATTATCTGTTCTCCGGCATTACGCAGCATTCTATCTCTAATCTCCGTGATTGAACATGAACATAAAGATAGAACGGCTCTATGTACCAGCATTTCAAGTGTTTCTTACATGTTTCTAATCATTTCTCGGGTCTATCATGGTGTATGTTAAGCGTTTAACCAAAAGTAGACAGTTTTCCTAGAAGTATAAACAGAAATGTTAAAGGTTTCAATTGAGTCATTCAGAAAACGCCAGTCTAATCTGAATCACCTGTGAATATAAACAGTATTCTCTTCATTTATCAGCTTCACAAACAGTCTGAGCTTTATAAATGGAAATTCTTAATGTTTGAAAGCACTTTCTTCGGTAATACATCATCTAAAGTAGACAGAATGGAAAACATTATCTGTTCTCTCGGCATTACGCAGCATTCTATCTCTAATCTCCGTGATTGAACATGAACATAAAGATAGAACGGCTCTATGTACCAGCATTTCAAGTGTTTCTTACATGTTTCTAATCATTTCTCGGGTCTATCATGGTGTATGTTAAGCGTTTAACCAAAAGTAGACAGTTTTCCTAGAAGTATAAACAGGAATGTTAAAGGTTTCAATTGAGTCATGCAGAAAACGCCAGTCTAATCAGAATCACCTGTAAATAGAAACAGTATTCTCTTTATTTATCAGCTTCATACGTATTCTGAGCTTTATAAACAGCAATTCTTAATGTTTGAAAGCACTTTCCTTGGAAAAACAACATCTAGAGTAGCCGCAAATGTAAACTTCATCCTTACTCTCCTCAGTTGAGAGTTTTTTACCTCTAATCTCAGTGATTGAACTAGGCCATAAAGATAGCACGGCTCTATTATACAGCATTTCAAGTGTTTCTTCCATGTTTCTAGTCACTTCCCGGGACTATCCTAGTGTATTTTAAGAGTTTTACCAAAATTAGCCATTTTTCCAGAAGTAGATACATGAATCTTCAGGATGTAAACTTTGTCATTTAGAAAATGCCAAGCAATTCAGCCTCAATTGTAATTATAAACAGTATTCTCTCCATTGATCAACCTAACACACATATTCTGAGCTTTAAAAACAGCAATTGCTCATGTTGGAAGCACTTTCTTTGGAAAAACACCATCTAGAGTAGCCGGAATTGTAAACATTATCATTACTCTCTTCATTTGAGAGTTTTCTACCTCTAATCTCTCTGATTGAACTAGGCCATCAGGATAGAACGGCTCTATTTACCCGCATTTAAACTGTTTCTTACATGTCTCTAATCATTACTGGGACTATCATTGTGTATTGTAAGAGTGTTACCAAAAGTAGACAGTTTTCCCAGAAGTATACACATGAATCTTCAAGAGTTAAATTGTGCCATTCAGAAAACGCCAAGCAATTCGGCCTCAGTTGTAAATATAAACAGTATTCTCTTCATTTATCAGCTTCATACCCATATTCTCAGCTTTTTAAACGGAAATTCTTAATGTTTGAAAGCACTTTCTTCGGAAATACATCATCTAAAGTAGCCAGAATGGAAAACATTATCTGTTCTCTCGGCATTACGCAGCATTCTATCTCTAATCTCCGTGATTGAACATGAACATAAAGATAGAACGGCTCTATGTACCAGCATTGCAAGTGTTTCTTACATGTTTCTGATCATTTCTCGGGACTGTCATTGTGTCTGTTAAGCGTTTTACCAAAAGTAGACAGTTTTCCTAGAGGTATACACAGGAATCTTCAAGGTTTAATTTGAGTCATTCAGAAAATGCCAGTCTAATCATAATCACCTGTAAATATAAACAGTATTCTCTTCATTTATCAGCTTCACAAATAGTCTGAGCTTTAGAAATGGAAATTCTTAATGTTTGAAAGCACTTTATTTGGAAAAACATCATCTAAAATAGCCAGAATGGTAAACATTATCTGTACAATCGTCATTTCCCAGCATTCTACCTGTAATCTCCGTGATTGAACATGAAAATAAAGATAGAACGGCTCTATGTACCAGCATTTCAAGTGTTTCTTACATGTTTCTAATCATTTCTCGGGACTATCATTGTGTCTGTTAAGCGTTTTACCAAGAGTAGACAGTCTTCCTACAAGTATACACAGGAATCTTCAAGGTTTAAATTGAGTCATTCAAAAAACGCCAGTCTAATCAGAATCACCTGTGAATATAAACAGTATTCTCTTCATTTATCAGCTTCATACCCATATTGTCAGCTTTTTAAACGGAAATTCTTAATGTTTGAAAGCACTTTCTTCGGTAATACATCATCTAAAGTAGACAGAATGGAAAACATTATCTGTTCTCTCGGCATTACGCAGCATTCTATCTCTAATCTCCGTGATTGAACATGAACATAAAGAGAGAACGGCTCTATGTACCAGCATTTCAAGTGTTTCTTACATGTTTCTGATCATTTCTCGGGACTATCATTGTGTCTGTTAAGCGTTTTACCAAAAGTAGACAGTTTTCCTAGAGGTATACACAGGAATCTTCAAGGTTTAATATGAGTCATTCAGAAAACGCCAGTCTAATCATAATCACCTGTAAATATAAACAGTATTCTCTTCATTTATCAGCTTCACAAATAGTCTGAGCTTTAGAAATGGAAATTCTTAATGTTTGAAAGCACTTTATTTGGAAAAACATCATCTAAAATAGCCAGAATGGTAAACATTATCTGTACAATCGTCATTTCCCAGCATTCTACCTGTAATCTCCGTGATTGAACATGAAAATAAAGATAGAACGGCTCTATGTACCAGCATTTCAAGTGTTTCTTACATGTTTCTAATCATTTCTCGGGACTATCATTGTGTCTGTTAAGCGTTTTACCAAGAGTAGACAGTCTTCCTACAAGTATACACAGGAATCTTCAAGGTTTAAATTGAGTCATTCAAAAAACGCCAGTCTAATCAGAATCACCTGTGAATATAAACAGTATTCTCTTCATTTATCAGCTTCATACCCATATTGTCAGCTTTTTAAACGGAAATTCTTAATGTTTGAAAGCACTTTCTTCGGTAATACATCATCTAAAGTAGACAGAATGGAAAACATTATCTGTTCTCTCGGCATTACGCAGCATTCTATCTCTAATCTCCGTGATTGAACATGAACATAAAGATAGAACGGCTCTATGTACCAGCATTTCAAGTGTTTCTTCCATGTTTCTAATCATTTCTCGGGTCTATCATGGTGTATGTTAAGCGTTTAACCAAAAGTAGACAGTTTTCCTAGAAGTATAAACAGGAATGTTAAAGGTTTCAATTGAGTCATTCAGAAAACGCCAGTCTAATCAGAATCACCTGTAAATAGAAACAGTATTCTCTTTATTTATCAGCTTCATACGTATTCTGAGCTTTATAAACAGCAATTCTTAATGTTTGAAATCACTTTCCTTGGAAAAACAACATCTAGAGTAGCCGCAAATGTAAACTTCATCCTTACTCTCCTCAGTTGAGAGTTTTTTACCTCTAATCTCAGTGATTGAACTAGGCCATAAAGATAGCACGGCTCTATTATACAGCATTTCAAGTGTTTCTTCCATGTTTCTAGTCACTTCCCGGGACTATCCTAGTGTATTTTAAGAGTTTTACCAAAATTAGCCATTTTTCCAGAAGTAGATACATGAATCTTCAGGATGTAAACTTTGTCATTTAGAAAATGCCAAGCAATTCAGCCTCAATTGTAATTATAAACAGTATTCTCTCCATTGATCAACCTAACACACATATTCTGAGCTTTAAAAACAGCAATTGCTCATGTTGGAAGCACTTTCTTTGGAAAAACACCATCTAGAGTAGCCGGAATTGTAAACATTATCATTACTCTCTTCATTTGAGAGTTTTCTACCTCTAATCTCTCTGATTGAACTAGGCCATCAGGATAGAACGGCTCTATTTACCCGCATTTAAACTGTTTCTTACATGTCTCTAATCATTTCTGGGACTATCATTGTGTATTGTAAGAGTGTTACCAAAAGTAGACAGTTTTCCCAGAAGTATACACATGAATCTTCAAGAGTTAAATTGTGCCATTCAGAAAACGCCAGGCAAGTCGGCCTCAGTTGTAAATATAAACAGTATTCTCTTCATTTATCAGCTTCATACCCATATTCTCAGCTTTTTAAACGGAAATTCTTAATGTTTGAAAGCACTTTCTTCGGAAATACATCATCTAAAGTAGCCAGAATGGAAAACATTATCTGTTCTCTCGGCATTACGCAGCATTCTATCTCTAATCTCCGTGATTGAACATGAACATAAAGATAGAACGGCTCTATGTACCAGCATTTCAAGTGTTTCTTACATGTTTCTAATCATTTCTCGGGTCTATCATGGTGTATGTTAAGCGTTTAACCAAAAGTAGACAGTTTTCCTAGAAGTATAAACAGGAATGTTAAAGGTTTCAATTGAGTCATTCAGAAAACGCCAGTCTAATCAGAATCACCTGTAAATAGAAACAGTATTCTCTTTATTTATCAGCTTCATACGTATTCTGCGCTTTATAAACAGCAATTCTTAATGTTTGAAATCACTTTCCTTGGAAAATCAACATCTAGAGTAGCCGCAAATGTAAACTTCATCCTTACTCTCCTCAGTTGAGAGTTTTTTACCTCTAATCTCAGTGATTGAACTAGGCCATAAAGATAGCACGGCTCTATTATACAGCATTTCAAGTGTTTCTTCCATGTTTCTATTCACTTCCCGGGACTATCCTAGTGTATTTTAAGAGTTTTACCAAAATTAGCCATTTTTCCAGAAGTAGATACATGAATCTTCAGGATGTAAACTTTGTCATTTAGAAAATGCCAGGCAATTCATCCTCAATTGTAATTATAAACAGTATTCTCTCCATTGATCAACCTAACACACATATTCTGAGCTTTAAAAACAGCAATTGCTCATGTTGGAAGCACTTTCTTTGGAAAAACACCATCTAGAGTAGCCGGAATTGTAAACTTTATCATTACTCTCTTCATTTGAGAGTTTTCTACCTCTAATCTCTCTGATTGAACTAGGCCATCAGGATAGAACGGCTCTATTTACCCGCATTTAAACTGTTTCTTACATGTCTCTAATCATTTCTGGGACTATCATTGTGTATTGTAAGAGTGTTACCAAAAGTAGACAGTTTTCCCAGAAGTATACACATCAATCTTCAAGAGTTAAATTGTGCCATTCAGAAAACGCCAGGCAAGTCGGCCTCAGTTCTAAATATAAACAGTATTCTCTTCATTTATCAGCTTCATACCCATATTCTCAGCTTTTTAAACGGAAATTCTTAATGTTTGAAAGCACTTTCTTCGGAAATACATCATCTAAAGTAGCCAGAATGGAAAACATTATCTGTTCTCTCGGCATTATGCAGCATTCTATCTCTAATCTCCGTGATTGAACATGAACATAAAGATAGAACGGCTCTATGTACCAGCATTTCAAGTGTTTCTTACATGTTTCTGATCATTTCTCGGGACTATCATTGTGTCTGTTAAGCGTTTTACCAAAAGTAGACAGTTTTCCTAGAGGTATACACAGGAATCTTCAAGGTTTAATTTGAGTCATTCAGAAAACGCCAGTCTAATCATAATCACCTGTAAATATAAACAGTATTCTCTTCATTTATCAGCTTCACAAATAGTCTGAGCTTTATAAATGAAAATTCTTAATGTTTGAAAGCACTTTATTTGGAAAAACATCATCTAAAATAGCCAGAATGGTAAACATTATCTGTACAATCGTCATTTCCCAGCATTCTACCTCTAATCTCAGTGATTGAACATGAACATAAAGATGGAACGGCTCTATGTACCAGCATTTCAAGTGTTTCTTACATGTTTCTAATCCTTTCTAGGGACTATCATTGTGTCTGTTAAGCGTTTTACCAAAAGTAGACAGTCTTCCTACAAGTATACACAGGAATCTTCAAGGTTTAAATTGAGTCATTCAAAAAACGCCAGTCTAATCAGAATCACCTGTGAATATAAACAGTATTCTCTTCATTTATCAGCTTCATACCCATATTGTCAGCTTTTTAAACGGAAATTCTTAATGTTTGAAAGCACTTTCTTCGGTAATACATCATCTAAAGTAGACAGAATGGAAAACATTATCTGTTCTCCGGCATTACGCAGCATTCTATCTCTAATCTCCGTGATTGAACATGAACATAAAGATAGAACGGCTCTATGTACCAGCATTTCAAGTGTTTCTTACATGTTTCTAATCATTTCTCGGGTCTATCATGGTGTATGTTAAGCGTTTAACCAAAAGTAGACAGTTTTCCTAGAAGTATAAACAGAAATGTTAAAGGTTTCAATTGAGTCATTCAGAAAACGCCAGTCTAATCTGAATCACCTGTGAATATAAACAGTATTCTCTTCATTTATCAGCTTCACAAACAGTCTGAGCTTTATAAATGGAAATTCTTAATGTTTGAAAGCACTTTCTTCGGTAATACATCATCTAAAGTAGACAGAATGGAAAACATTATCTGTTCTCTCGGCATTACGCAGCATTCTATCTCTAATCTCCGTGATTGAACATGAACATAAAGATAGAACGGCTCTATGTACCAGCATTTCAAGTGTTTCTTACATGTTTCTAATCATTTCTCGGGTCTATCATGGTGTATGTTAAGCGTTTAACCAAAAGTAGACAGTTTTCCTAGAAGTATAAACAGGAATGTTAAAGGTTTCAATTGAGTCATGCAGAAAACGCCAGTCTAATCAGAATCACCTGTAAATAGAAACAGTATTCTCTTTATTTATCAGCTTCATACGTATTCTGAGCTTTATAAACAGCAATTCTTAATGTTTGAAAGCACTTTCCTTGGAAAAACAACATCTAGAGTAGCCGCAAATGTAAACTTCATCCTTACTCTCCTCAGTTGAGAGTTTTTTACCTCTAATCTCAGTGATTGAACTAGGCCATAAAGATAGCACGGCTCTATTATACAGCATTTCAAGTGTTTCTTCCATGTTTCTAGTCACTTCCCGGGACTATCCTAGTGTATTTTAAGAGTTTTACCAAAATTAGCCATTTTTCCAGAAGTAGATACATGAATCTTCAGGATGTAAACTTTGTCATTTAGAAAATGCCAAGCAATTCAGCCTCAATTGTAATTATAAACAGTATTCTCTCCATTGATCAACCTAACACACATATTCTGAGCTTTAAAAACAGCAATTGCTCATGTTGGAAGCACTTTCTTTGGAAAAACACCATCTAGAGTAGCCGGAATTGTAAACATTATCATTACTCTCTTCATTTGAGAGTTTTCTACCTCTAATCTCTCTGATTGAACTAGGCCATCAGGATAGAACGGCTCTATTTACCCGCATTTAAACTGTTTCTTACATGTCTCTAATCATTTCTGGGACTATCATTGTGTATTGTAAGAGTGTTACCAAAAGTAGACAGTTTTCCCAGAAGTATACACATGAATCTTCAAGAGTTAAATTGTGCCATTCAGAAAACGCCAAGCAATTCGGCCTCAGTTGTAAATATAAACAGTATTCTCTTCATTTATCAGCTTCATACCCATATTCTCAGCTTTTTAAACGGAAATTCTTAATGTTTGAAAGCACTTTCTTCGGAAATACATCATCTAAAGTAGCCAGAATGGAAAACATTATCTGTTCTCTCGGCATTACGCAGCATTCTATCTCTAATCTCCGTGATTGAACATGAACATAAAGATAGAACGGCTCTATGTACCAGCATTGCAAGTGTTTCTTACATGTTTCTGATCATTTCTCGGGACTGTCATTGTGTCTGTTAAGAGTTTTACCAAAAGTAGACAGTTTTCCTAGAGGTATACACAGGAATCTTCAAGGTTTAATTTGAGTCATTCAGAAAATGCCAGTCTAATCATAATCACCTGTAAATATAAACAGTATTCTCTTCATTTATCAGCTTCACAAATAGTCTGAGCTTTAGAAATGGAAATTCTTAATGTTTGAAAGCACTTTATTTGGAAAAACATCATCTAAAATAGCCAGAATGGTAAACATTATCTGTACAATCGTCATTTCCCAGCATTCTACCTGTAATCTCCGTGATTGAACATGAAAATAAAGATAGAACGGCTCTATGTACCAGCATTTCAAGTGTTTCTTACATGTTTCTAATCATTTCTCGGGACTATCATTGTGTCTGTTAAGCGTTTTACCAAGAGTAGACAGTCTTCCTACAAGTATACACAGGAATCTTCAAGGTTTAAATTGAGTCATTCAAAAAACGCCAGTCTAATCAGAATCACCTGTGAATATAAACAGTATTCTCTTCATTTATCAGCTTCATACCCATATTGTCAGCTTTTTAAACGGAAATTCTTAATGTTTGAAAGCACTTTCTTCGGTAATACATCATCTAAAGTAGACAGAATGGAAAACATTATCTGTTCTCTCGGCATTACGCAGCATTCTATCTCTAATCTCCGTGATTGAACATGAACATAAAGAGAGAACGGCTCTATGTACCAGCATTTCAAGTGTTTCTTACATGTTTCTGATCATTTCTCGGGACTATCATTGTGTCTGTTAAGCGTTTTACCAAAAGTAGACAGTTTTCCTAGAGGTATACACAGGAATCTTCAAGGTTTAATATGAGTCATTCAGAAAACGCCAGTCTAATCATAATCACCTGTAAATATAAACAGTATTCTCTTCATTTATCAGCTTCACAAATAGTCTGAGCTTTAGAAATGGAAATTCTTAATGTTTGAAAGCACTTTATTTGGAAAAACATCATCTAAAATAGCCAGAATGGTAAACATTATCTGTACAATCGTCATTTCCCAGCATTCTACCTGTAATCTCCGTGATTGAACATGAAAATAAAGATAGAACGGCTCTATGTACCAGCATTTCAAGTGTTTCTTACATGTTTCTAATCATTTCTCGGGACTATCATTGTGTCTGTTAAGCGTTTTACCAAGAGTAGACAGTCTTCCTACAAGTATACACAGGAATCTTCAAGGTTTAAATTGAGTCATTCAAAAAACGCCAGTCTAATCAGAATCACCTGTGAATATAAACAGTATTCTCTTCATTTATCAGCTTCATACCCATATTGTCAGCTTTTTAAACGGAAATTCTTAATGTTTGAAAGCACTTTCTTCGGTAATACATCATCTAAAGTAGACAGAATGGAAAACATTATCTGTTCTCTCGGCATTACGCAGCATTCTATCTCTAATCTCCGTGATTGAACATGAACATAAAGATAGAACGGCTCTATGTACCAGCATTTCAAGTGTTTCTTCCATGTTTCTAATCATTTCTCGGGTCTATCATGGTGTATGTTAAGCGTTTAACCAAAAGTAGACAGTTTTCCTAGAAGTATAAACAGGAATGTTAAAGGTTTCAATTGAGTCATGCAGAAAACGCCAGTCTAATCCGAATCACCTGTAAATAGAAACAGTATTCTCTTTATTTATCAGCTTCATACCTATTCTGCGCTTTATAAACAGCAATTCTTAATGTTTGAAATCACTTTCCTTGGAAAAACAACATCTAGAGTAGCCGCAAATGTAAACTTCATCCTTACTCTCCTCAGTTGAGAGTTTTTTACCTCTAATCTCAGTGATTGAACTAGGCCATAAAGATAGCACGGCTCTATTATACAGCATTTCAAGTGTTTCTTCCATGTTTCTAGTCACTTCCCGGGACTATCCTAGTGTATTTTAAGAGTTTTACCAAAATTAGACATTTTTCCAGAAGTAGATACATGAATCTTCAGGTTGTAAACTTTGTCATTTAGAAAATGCCAGGCAATTCATCCTCAATTGTAATTATAAACAGTATTCTCTCCATTGATCAACCTAACACACATATTCTGAGCTTTAAAAACAGCAATTGCTCATGTTGGAAGCACTTTCTTTGGAAAAACACCATCTAGAGTAGCCGGAATTGTAAACATTATCATTACTCTCTTCATTTGAGAGTTTTCTACCTCTAATCTCTCTGATTGAACTAGGCCATCAGGATAGAACGGCTCTATTTACAGGCATTTAAACTGTTTCTTACATGTCTCTAATCATTTCTGGGACTATCATTGTGTATTGTAAGAGTGTTACCAAAAGTAGACAGTTTTCCCAGAAGTATACACATGAATCTTCAAGAGTTAAATTGTGCCATTCAGAAAAAGCCAGGCAATTCGGCCTCAGTTGTAAATATAAACAGTATTCTCTTCATTTATCAGCTTCATACCCATATTCTCAGCTTTTTAAACGGAAATTCTTAATGTTTGAAAGCACTTTCTTCGGAAATACATCATCTAAAGTAGCCAGAATGGAAAACATTATCTGTTCTCTCGGCATTACGCAGCATTCTATCTCTAATCTCCGTGATTGAACATGAACATAAAGATAGAACGGCTCTATGTACCAGCATTTCAAGTGATTCTTACATGTTTCTGATCATTTCTCGGGACTATCATTGTGTCTGTTAAGCGTTTTACCAAAAGTAGACAGTTTTCCTAGAGGTATACACAGGAATCTTCAAGGTTTAATTTGAGTCATTCAGAAAACGCCAGTCTAATCATAATCACCTGTAAATATAAACAGTATTCTCTTCATTTATCAGCTTCACAAATAGTCTGAGCTTTATAAATGGAAATTCTTAATGTTTGAAAGCACTTTATTTGGAAAAACATCATCTAAAATAGCCAGAATGGTAAACATTATCTGTACAATCGTCATTTCCCAGCATTCTACCTCTAATCTCCGTGATTAAACATGAAAATAAAGATAGAACGGCTCTATGTACCAGCATTTCAAGCGTTTCTTACATGTTTCTAATCATTTCTCGCGACTATCATTGTGTCTGTTAAGCGTTTTACCAAAAGTAGACAGTCTTCCTACAAGTATACACAGGAATCTTCAAGGTTTAAATTGAGTCATTCAAAAAACGCCAGTCTAATCAGAATCACCTGTGAATATAAACAGTATTCTCTTCATTTATCAGCTTCATTCCCATATTGTCAGCTTTTTAAACGGAAATTCTTAATGTTTGAAAGCACTTTCTTCGGTAATACATCATCTAAAGTAGACAGAATGGAAAATATTATCTGTTCTCTCGGCATTACGCAGCATTCTATCTCTAATCTCCGTGATTGAATATGAACATAAAGATAGAATGGCTCTATGTACCAGCATTTCAAGTGTTTCTTACATGTTTCTAATCATTTCTCGGGTCTATCATTGTGTCTGTTAAGCGTTTTACCAAAAGTAGACAGTTTTCCTAGAAGTATAAACAGAAATGTTAAAGGTTTCAATTGAGTCATTCAGAAAACGCCAGTCTAATCGGAATCACCTGTGAATATAAACAGTATTCTCTTCATTTATCAGCTTCATACCCATATTGTCAGCTTTTTAAACGGAAATTCTTAATGTTTGAAAGCACTTTCTTCGGTAATACATCATCTAAAGTAGCTAGAATGGAAAACATTATCTGTTCTCTCGGCATTACGCAGCATTCTATCTCTAATCTCCGTGATTGAACATGAACATAAAGATAGAACGGCTCTATGTACCAGCATTTCAAGTGTTTCTTACATGTTTCTAATCATTTCTCGGGTCTATCATGGTGTATGTTAAGCGTTTAACCAAAAGTAGACAGTTTTCCTAGAAGTATAAACAGGAATGTTAAAGGTTTCAATTGAGTCATGCAGAAAACGCCAGTCTAATCAGAATCACCTGTAAATAGAAACAGTATTCTCTTTATTTATCAGCTTCATACGTATTCTGCGCTTTATAAACAGCAATTCTTAATGTTTGAAATCACTTTCCTTGGAAAAACAACATCTAGAGTAGCCGCAAATGTAAACTTCATCCTTACTCTCCTCAGTTGAGAGTTTTTTACCTTTAATCTCAGTGATTGAACTAGGCCATAAAGATAGCACGGCTCTATTATACAGCATTTCAAGTGTTTCTTCCATGTTTCTAGTCACTTCCCGGGACTATCCTAGTGTATTTTAAGAGTTTTACCAAAATTAGCCATTTTTCCAGAAGTAGATACATGAATTTTCAGGATGTAAACTTTGTCATTTAGAAAATGCCAGGCAATTCATCCTCAATTGTAATTATAAACAGTATTCTCTCCATTGATCAACCTAACACACATATTCTGAGCTTTAAAAACAGCAATTGCTCATGTTGGAAGCACTTTCTTTGGAAAAACACCATCTACAGTAGCCGGAATTGTAAACATTATCATTACTCTCTTCATTTGAGAGTTTTCTACCTCTAATCTCTCTGATTGAACTAGGCCATCAGGATAGAACGGCTCTATGTACCCGCATTTAAACTGTTTCTTACATGTCTCTAATCATTTCTGGGACTATCATTGTGTATTGTAAGACTGTTACCAAAAGTAGACAGTTTTCCCAGAAGTATACACATGAATCTTCAAGAGTTAAATTGTGCCATTCAGAAAACGCCAGGAAAGTCGGCCTCAGTTGTAAATATAAACAGTATTCTCTTCATTTATCAGCTTCATACCCATATTCTCAGCTTTTTAAACGGAAATTCTTAATGTTTGAAAGCACTTTCTTCGGAAATACATCATCTAAAGTATCCAGAATAGAAAACATTATCTGTTCTCTCGGCATTACGCAGCATTCTATCTCTAATCTCCGTGATTGAACATGAACATAAAGATAGAACGGCTCTATGTACCAGCATTTCAAGTGATTCTTACATGTTTCTGATCATTTCTCGGGACTATCATTGTGTCTGTTAAGCGTTTTACCAAAAGTAGACAGTTTTCCTAGAGGTATACACAGGAATCTTCAAGGTTTAATTTGAGTCATTCAGAAAACGCCAGTCTAATCATAATCACCTGTAAATATAAACAGTATTCTCTTCATTTATCAGCTTCACAAATAGTCTGAGCTTTATAAATGGAAATTCTTAATGTTTGAAAGCACTTTATTTGGAAAAACATCATCTAAAATAGCCAGAATGGTAAACATTATCTGTACAATCGTCATTTCCCAGCATTCTACCTGTAATCTCCGTGATTGAACATGAAAATAAAGATAGAACGGCTCTATGTACCAGCATTTCAAGTGTTTCTTACATGTTTCTAATCATTTCTCGGGACTATCATTGTGTCTGTTAAGCGTTTTACCAAAAGTAGACAGTCTTCCTACAAGTATACACAGGAATCTTCAAGGTTTAAATTGAGTCATTCAAAAAACGCCAGTCTAATCATAATCACCTGTGAATATAAACAGTATTCTCTTCATTTATCAGCTTCATACCCATATTGTCAGCTTTTTAAACGGAAATTCTTAATGTTTGAAAGCACTTTCTTTGGTAATACATCATCTAAAGTAGACAGAATGGAAAACATTATCTGTTCTCTCGGCATTACGCAGCATTCTATCTCTAATCTCCGTGATTGAACATGAACATAAAGATAGAATGGCTCTATGTACCAGCATTTCAAGTGTTTCTTACATGTTTCTGATCATTTCTTGGGACTATCATTGTGTCTGTTAAGCGTTTTACCAAAAGTAGACAGTTTTCCTAGAGGTATACACAGGAATCTTCAAGGTTTAATTTGAGTCATTCAGAAAACGCCAGTCTAATCATAATCACCTGTAAATATAAACAGTATTCTCTTCATTTATCAGCTTCATTCCCATATTGTCAGCTTTTTAAACGGAAATTCTTAATGTTTGAAAGCACTTTCTTCGGTAATACATCATCTAAAGTAGCCAGAATGGAAAACATTATCTGTTCTCTCGGCATTACGCAGCATTCTATCTCTAATCTCCGTGATTGAACATGAACATAAAGATAGAACGGCTCTATGTACCAGCATTTCAAGTGTTTCTTACATGTTTCTAATCATTTCTCGGGTCTATCATGGTGTATGTTAAGCGTTTAACCAAAAGTAGACAGTTTTCCTAGAAGTATAAACAGAAATGTTAAAGGTTTCAATTGAGTCATTCAGAAAACGCCAGTCTAATCAGAATCACCTGTGAATATAAACAGTATTCTCTTCATTTATCAGCTTCATACCCATATTGTCAGCTTTTTAAACGGAAATTCTTCATGTTTGAAAGCACTTTCTTCGGTAATACATCATCTAAAGTAGACAGAATGGAAAACATTATCTGTTCTCTCGGCATTACGCAGCATTCTATCTCTAATCTCCGTGATTGAACATGAACATAAAGATAGAACGGCTCTATGTACCAGCATTTCACGTGTTTCTTACATGTTTCTGATCATTTCTTGGGACTATCATTGTGTCTGTTAAGCGTTTTACCAAAAGTAGACAGTTTTCCTAGAGGTATACACAGGAATCTTCAAGGTTTAATTTGAGTCATTCAGAAAACGCCAGTCTAATCATAATCACCTGTAAATATAAACAGTATTCTCTTCATTTATCAGCTTCACAAATAGTCTGAGCTTTATAAATGGAAATTCTTAATGTTTGAAAGCACTTTATTTGGAAAAACATCATCTAAAATAGCCAGAATGGTAAACATTATCTGTACAATCGTCATTTCCCAGCATTCTACCTCTAATCTCCGTGATTGAACATGAACATAAAGATAGAACGGCTCTATGTACCAGCATTTCAAGTGTTTCTTACATGTTTCTAATCCTTTCTCGGGACTATCATTGTGTCTGTTAAGCGTTTTACCAAAAGTAGACAGTCTTCCTACAAGTATACACAGGAATCTTCAAGGTTTAAATTGAGTCATTCAAAAAACGCCAGTCTAATCAGAATCACCTGTCAATATAAACAGTATTCTCTTCATTTATCAGCTTCATACCCATATTGTCAGCTTTTTAAACGGAAATTCTTAATGTTTGAAAGCACTTTCTTCGGTAATACATCATCTAAAGTAGCCAGAATGGAAAACATTATCTGTTCTCTCGGCATTACGCAGCATTCTATCTCTAATCTCCGAGATTGAACATGAACATAAAGATAGAACGGCTCTATGTACCAGCATTTCAAGTGTTTCTTACATGTTTCTAATCATTTCTCGGGTCTATCATGGTGTATGTTAAGCGTTTAACCAAAAGTAGACAGTTTTCCTAGAAGTATAAACAGAAATGTTAAAGGTTTCAATTGAGTCATTCAGAAAACGCCAGTCTAATCAGAATCACCTGTGAATATAAACATTATTCTCTTCATTTATCAGCTTCATACCCATATTGTCAGCTTTTTAAACGGAAATTCTTAATGTTTGAAAGCACTTTCTTCGGTAATACATCATCTAAAGTAGACAGAATGGAAAACATTATCTGTTCTCTCGGCATTACGCAGCATTCTATCTCTAATCTCCGTGAATGAACATGAACATAAAGATAGAACGGCTCTATGTACCAGCATTTCAAGTGTTTCTTACATGTTTCTAATCATTTCTCAGGTCTATCATGGTGTATGTTAAGCGTTTAACCAAAATAGACAGTTTTCCTAGAAGTATAAACAGGAATGTTAAAGGTTTCAATTGAGTCATTCAGAAAACGCCAGTCTAATCAGAATCACCTGTAAATAGAAACAGTATTCTCTTTATTTATCAGCTTCATACGTATTCTGCGCTTTATAAACAGCAATTCTTAATGTTTGAAATCACTTTCCTTGGAAAAACAACATCTAGAGTAGCCGCAAATGTAAACTTCATCCTTACTCTCCTCAGTTGAGAGTTTTTTACCTCTAATCTCAGTGATTGAACTAGGCCATAAAGATAGCACGGCTCTATTATACAGCATTTCAAGTGTTTCTTACATGTTTCTAATCATTTCTCGGGACTATCATTGTGTCTGTTAAGCGTTTTACCAAAAGTAGACAGTCTTCCTACAAGTATACACAGGAATCTTCAAGGTTTAAATTGAGTCATTCAAAAAACGCCAGTCTAATCAGAATCACCTGTCAATATAAACAGTATTCTCTTCATTTATCAGCTTCATACCCATATTGTCAGCTTTTTAAACGGAAATTCTTAATGTTTGAAAGCACTTTCTTCGGTAATACATCATCTAAAGTAGACAGAATGGAAAACATTATCTGTTCTCTCGGCATTACGCAGCATTCTATCTCTAATCTCCGTGATTGAACATGAACATAAAGATAGAACGGCTCTATGTACCAGCATTTCAAGTGTTTCTTACATGTTTCTAATCATTTCTCGGGTCTATCATGGTGTATGTTAAGCGTTTAACCAAAAGTAGACAGTTTTCCTAGAAGTATAAACAGAAATGTTAAAGGTTTCAATTGAGTCATTCAGAAAACGCCAGTCTAATCAGAATCACCGGTGAATATAAACAGTATTCTCTTCATTTATCAGCTTCATACCCATATTGTCAGCTTTTTAAACGGAAATTCTTAATGTTTGAAAGCACTTTCTTCGGTAATACATCATCTAAAGTAGACAGAATGGAAAACATTATCTGTTCTCTCGGCATTACGCAGCATTCTATCTCTAATCTCCGTGATTGAACATGAACATAAAGATAGAACGGCTCTATGTACCAGCATTTCAAGTGTTTCTTCCATGTTTCTAATCATTTCTCGGGTCTATCATGGTGTATGTTAAGCGTTTAACCAAAAGTAGACAGTTTTCCTAGAAGTATAAACAGGAATGTTAAAGGTTTCAATTGAGTCATTCAGAAAACGCCAGTCTAATCAGAATCACCTGTAAATAGAAACAGTATTCTCTTTATTTATCAGCTTCTTACGTATTCTGCGCTTTATAAACAGCAATTCTTAATGTTTGAAATCACTTTCCTTGGAAAAACAACATCTAGAGTAGCCGCAAATGTAAACTTCATCCTTACTCTCCTCAGTTGAGAGTTTTTTACCTCTAATCTCAGTGATTGAACTAGGCCATAAAGATAGCACGGCTCTATTATACAGCATTTCAAGTGTTTCTTCCATGTTTCTAGTCACTTCCCGGGACTATCCTAGTGTATTTTAAGAGTTTTACCAAAATTAGCCATTTTTCCAGAAGTAGATACATGAATCTTCAGGATGTAAACTTTGTCATTTAGAAAATGCCAGGCAATTCATCCTCAATTGTAATTATAAACAGTATTCTCTCCATTGATCAACCTAACACACATATTCTGAGCTTTAAAAACAGCAATTGCTCATGTTGGAAGCACTTTCTTTGGAAAAACACCATCTAGAGTAGCCGGAATTGTAAACTTTATCATTACTCTCTTCATTTGAGAGTTTTCTACCTCTAATCTCTCTGATTGAACTAGGCCATCAGGATAGAACGGCTCTATTTACCCGCATTTAAACTGTTTCTTACATGTCTCTAATCATTTCTGGGACTCTCATTGTGTATTGTAAGAGTGTTACCAAATGTAGACAGTTTTCCCAGAAGTATACACATGAATCTTCAAGAGTTAAATTGTGCCATTCAGAAAACGCCAGGAAAGTCGGCCTCAGTTGTAAATATAAACAGTATTCTCTTCATTTATCAGCTTCATACCCATATTCTCAGCTTTTTAAACGGAAATTCTTAATGTTTGAAAGCACTTTCTTCGGAAATACATCATCTAAAGTATCCAGAATAGAAAACATTATCTGTTCTCTCGGCATTACGCAGCATTCTATCTCTAATCTCCGTGATTGAACATGAACATAAAGATAGAACGGCTCTATGTACCAGCATTTCACGTGTTTCTTACATGTTTCTGATCATTTCTGGGGACTATCATTGTGTCTGTTAAGCGTTTTACCAAAAGTAGACAGTTTTACTAAAGGTATACACAGGAATCTTCAAGGTTTAATTTGAGTCATTCAGATAACGCCAGTCTAATCATAATCACCTGTAAATATAAACAGTATTCTCTTCATTTATCAGCTTCACAAATAGTCTGAGCTTTATAAATGGAAATTCTTAATGTTTGAAAGCACTTTATTTGGAAAAACATCATCTAAAATAGCCAGAATGGTAAACATTATCTGTACAATCGTCATTTCCCAGCATTCTACCTCTAATCTCCGTGATTGAACATGAACATAAAGATAGAACGGCTCTATGTACCAGCATTTCAAGTGTTTCTTACATGTTTCTAATCCTTTCTCGGGACTACCATTGTGTCTGTTAAGCGTTTTACCAAAAGTAGACAGTCTTCCTACAAGTATACACAGGAATCTTCAAGGTTTAAATTGAGTCATTCAAAAAACGCCAGTCTAATCAGAATCACCTGTCAATATAAACAGTATTCTCTTCATTTATCAGCTTCATACCCATATTGTCAGCTTTTTAAACGGAAATTCTTAATGTTTGAAAGCACTTTCTTCGGTAATACATCATCTAAAGTAGACAGAATGGAAAACATTATCTGTTCTCTCGGCATTACGCAGCATTCTATCTCTAATCTCCGTGATTGAACATGAACATAAAGATAGAACGGCTCTATGTACCAGCATTTCAAGTGTTTCTTACATGTTTCTAATCATTTCTCGGGTCTATCATGGTGTATGTTAAGCGTTTAACCAAAAGTAGACAGTTTTCCTAGAAGTATAAACAGAAATGTTAAAGGTTTCAATTGAGTCATTCAGAAAACGCCAGTCTAATCAGAATCACCGGTGAATATAAACAGTATTCTCTTCATTTATCAGCTTCATACCCATATTGTCAGCTTTTTAAACGGAAATTCTTAATGTTTGAAAGCACTTTCTTCGGTAATACATCATCTAAAGTAGACAGAATGGAAAACATTATCTGTTCTCTCGGCATTACGCAGCATTCTATCTCTAATCTCCGTGATTGAACATGAACATAAAGATAGAACGGCTCTATGTACCAGCATTTCAAGTGTTTCTTACATGTTTCTAATCATTTCTCGGGTCTATCATGGTGTATGTTTAGCGTTTAACCAAAAGTAGACAGTTTTCCTAGAAGTATAAACAGGAATGTTAAAGGTTTCAATTGAGTCATTCAGAAAACGCCAGTCTAATCAGAATCACCTGTAAATAGAAACAGTATTCTCTTTATTTATCAGCTTCATACGTAGTCTGCGCTTTATAAACAGCAATTCTTAATGTTTGAAATCACTTTCCTTGGAAAAACAACATCTAGAGTAGCCGCAAATGTAAACTTCATCCTTACTCTCCTCAGTTGAGAGTTTTTTACCTCTAATCTCAGTGATTGAACTAGGCCATAAAGATAGCACGGCTCTATTATACAGCATTTCAAGTGTTTCTTCCATGTTTCTAGTCACTTCCCGGGACTATCCTAGTGTATTTTAAGAGTTTTACCAAAATTAGCCATTTTTCCAGAAGTAGATACATGAATCTTCAGGATGTAAACTTTGTCATTTAGAAAATGCCAGGCAATTCATCCTCAATTGTAATTATAAACAGTATTCTCTCCATTGATCAACCTAACACACATATTCTGAGCTTTAAAAACAGCAATTGCTCATGTTGGAAGCACTTTCTTTGGAAAAACACCATCTAGAGTAGCCGGAATTGTAAACTTTATCATTACTCTCTTCATTTGAGAGTTTTCTACCTCTAATCTCTCTGATTGAACTAGGCCATCAGGATAGAACGGCTCTATTTACCCGCATTTAAACTGTTTCTTACATGTCTCTAATCATTTCTGGGACTATCATTGTGTATTGTAAGACTGTTACCAAAAGTAGACAGTTTTCCCAGAAGTATACACATGAATCTTCAAGAGTTAAATTGTGCCATTCAGAAAACGCCAGGAAAGTCGGCCTCAGTTGTAAATATAAACAGTATTCTCTTCATTTATCAGCTTCATACCCATATTCTCAGCTTTTTAAACGGAAATTCTTAATGTTTGAAAGCACTTTCTTCGGAAATACATCATCTAAAGTAGCCAGAATGGAAAACATTATCTGTTCTCTCGGCATTACGCAGCATTCTATCTCTAATCTCCGTGATTGAACATGAACATAAAGATAGAACGGCTCTATGTACCAGCATTTCACGTGTTTCTTACATGTTTCTGATCATTTCTGGGGACTATCATTGTGTCTGTTAAGCGTTTTACCAAAAGTAGACAGTTTTACTAGAGGTATACACAGGAATCTTCAAGGTTTAATTTGAGTCATTCAGATAACGCCAGTCTAATCATAATCACCTGTAAATATAAACAGTATTCTCTTCATTTATCAGCTTCACAAATAGTCTGAGCTTTAGAAATGGAAATTCTTAATGTTTGAAAGCACTTTATTTGGAAAAACATCATCTAAAATAGCCAGAATGGTAAACATTATCTGTACAATCGTCATTTCCCAGCATTCTACCTGTAATCTCCGTGATTGAACATGAACATAAAGATAGAACGGCTCTATGTACCAGCATTTCAAGTGTTTCTTACATGTTTCTAATCCTTTCTCGGGACTATCATTGTGTCTGTTAAGCGTTTTACCAAAAGTAGACAGTCTTCCTACAAGTATACACAGGAATCTTCAAGGTTTAAATTGAGTCATTCAAAAAACGCCAGTCTAATCAGAATCACCTGTCAATATAAACAGTATTCTCTTCATTTATCAGCTTCATACCCATATTGTCAGCTTTTTAAACGGAAATTCTTAATGTTTGAAAGCACTTTCTTCGGTAATACATCATCTAAAGTAGACAGAATGGAAAACATTATCTGTTCTCTCGGCATTACGCAGCATTCTATCTCTAATCTCCGTGATTGAACATGAACATAAAGATAGAACGGCTCTATGTACCAGCATTTCAAGTGTTTCTTACATGTTTCTAATCATTTCTCGGGTCTATCATGGTGTATGTTAAGCGTTTAACCAAAAGTAGACAGTTTTCCTAGAAGTATAAACAGAAATGTTAAAGGTTTCAATTGAGTCATTCAGAAAACACCAGTCTAATCAGAATCACCGGTGAATATAAACAGTATTCTCTTCATTTATCAGCTTCATACCCATATTGTCAGCTTTTTAAACGGAAATTCTTAATGTTTGAAAGCACTTTCTTCGGTAATACATCATCTAAAGTAGACAGAATGGAAAACATTATCTGTTCTCTCGGCATTACGCAGCATTCTATCTCTAATCTCCGTGATTGAACATGAACATAAAGATAGAACGGCTCTATGTACCAGCATTTCAAGTGTTTCTTACATGTTTCTAATCATTTCTCGGGTCTATCATGGTGTATGTTAAGCGTTTAACCAAAAGTAGACAGTTTTCCTAGAAGTATAAACAGGAATGTTAAAGGTTTCAATTGAGTCATTCAGAAAACGCCAGTCTAATCAGAATCACCTGTAAATAGAAACAGTATTCTCTTTATTTATCAGCTTCATACGTAGTCTGCGCTTTATAAACAGCAATTCTTAATGTTTGAAATCACTTTCCTTGGAAAAACAACATCTAGAGTAGCCGCAAATGTAAACTTCATCCTTACTCTCCTCAGTTGAGAGTTTTTTACCTCTAATCTCAGTGATTGAACTAGGCCATAAAGATAGCACGGCTCTATTATACAGCATTTCAAGTGTTTCTTCCATGTTTCTAGTCACTTCCCGGGACTATCCTAGTGTATTTTAAGAGTTTTACCAAAATTAGCCATTTTTCCAGAAGTAGATACATGAATCTTCAGGATGTAAACTTTGTCATTTAGAAAATGCCAGGCAATTCATCCTCAATTGTAATTATAAACAGTATTCTCTCCATTGATCAACCTAACACACATATTCTGAGCTTTAAAAACAGCAATTGCTCATGTTGGAAGCACTTTCTTTGGAAAAACACCATCTAGAGTAGCCGGAATTGTAAACTTTATCATTACTCTCTTCATTTGAGAGTTTTCTACCTCTAATCTCTCTGATTGAACTAGGCCATCAGGATAGAACGGCTCTATTTACCCGCATTTAAACTGTTTCTTACATGTCTCTAATCATTTCTGGGACTATCATTGTGTATTGTAAGAGTGATACCAAAAGTAGACAGTTTTCCCAGAAGTATACACATGAATCTTCAAGAGTTAAATTGTGCCATTCAGAAAACGCCAGGCAAGTCGGCCTCAGTTGTAAATATAAACAGTATTCTCTTCATTTATCAGCTTCATACCCATATTCTCAGCTTTTTAAACGGAAATTCTTAATGTTTGAAAGCACTTTCTTCGGAAATACATCATCTAAAGTATCCAGAATAGAAAACATTATCTGTTCTCTCGGCATTACGCAGCATTCTATCTCTAATCTCCGTGATTGAACATGAACATAAAGATAGAACGGCTCTATGTACCAGCATTTCACGTGTTTCTTACATGTTTCTGATCATTTCTGGGGACTATCATTGTGTCTGTTAAGCGTTTTACCAAAAGTAGACAGTTTTACTAGAGGTATACACAGGAATCTTCAAGGTTTAATTTGAGTCATTCAGATAACGCCAGTCTAATCATAATCACCTGTAAATATAAACAGTATTCTCTTCATTTATCAGCTTCACAAATAGTCTGAGCTTTATAAATGGAAATTCTTAATGTTTGAAAGCACTTTATTTGGAAAAACATCATCTAAAATAGCCAGAATGGTAAACATTATCTGTACAATCGTCATTTCCCAGCATTCTACCTCTAATCTCCGTGATTGAACATGAACATAAAGATAGAACGGCTCTATGTACCAGCATTTCAAGTGTTTCTTACATGTTTCTAATCCTTTCTCGGGACTATCATTGTGTCTGTTAAGCGTTTTACCAAAAGTAGACAGTCTTCCTACAAGTATACACAGGAATCTTCAAGGTTTAAATTGAGTCATTCAAAAAACGCCAGTCTAATCAGAATCACCTGTCAATATAAACAGTATTCTCTTCATTTATCAGCTTCATACCCATATTGTCAGCTTTTTAAACGGAAATTCTTAATGTTTGAAAGCACTTTCTTCGGTAATACATCATCTAAAGTAGACAGAATGGAAAACATTATCTGTTCTCTCGGCATTACGCAGCATTCTATCTCTAATCTCCGTGATTGAACATGAACATAAAGATAGAACGGCTCTATGTACCAGCATTTCAAGTGTTTCTTACATGTTTCTAATCATTTCTCGGGTCTATCATGGTGTATGTTAAGCGTTTAACCAAAAGTAGACAGTTTTCCTAGAAGTATAAACAGAAATGTTAAAGGTTTCAATTGAGTCATTCAGAAAACGCCAGTCTAATCAGAATCACCGGTGAATATAAACAGTATTCTCTTCATTTATCAGCTTCATACCCATATTGTCAGCTTTTTAAACGGAAATTCTTAATGTTTGAAAGCACTTTCTTCGGTAATACATCATCTAAAGTAGACAGAATGGAAAACATTATCTGTTCTCTCGGCATTACGCAGCATTCTATCTCTAATCTCCGTGATTGAACATGAACATAAAGATAGAACGGCTCTATGTACCAGCATTTCAAGTGTTTCTTCCATGTTTCTAATCATTTCTCGGGTCTATCATGGTGTATGTTAAGCGTTTAACCAAAAGTAGACAGTTTTCATAGAAGTATAAACAGGAATGTTAAAGGTTTCAATTGAGTCATTCAGAAAACGCCAGTCTAATCAGAATCACCTGTAAATAGAAACAGTATTCTCTTTATTTATCAGCTTCATACGTAGTCTGCGCTTTATAAACAGCAATTCTTAATGTTTGAAATCACTTTCCTTGGAAAAACAACATCTAGAGTAGCCGCAAATGTAAACTTCATCCTTACTCTCCTCAGTTGAGAGTTTTTTACCTCTAATCTCAGTGATTGAACTAGGCCATAAAGATAGCACGGCTCTATTATACAGCATTTCAAGTGTTTCTTCCATGTTTCTAGTCACTTCCCGGGACTATCCTAGTGTATTTTAAGAGTTTTACCAAAATTAGCCATTTTTCCAGAAGTAGATACATGAATCTTCAGGATGTAAACTTTGTCATTTAGAAAATGCCAGGCAATTCATCCTCAATTGTAATTATAAACAGTATTCTCTCCATTGATCAACCTAACACACATATTCTGAGCTTTAAAAACAGCAATTGCTCATGTTGGAAGCACTTTCTTTGGAAAAACACCATCTAGAGTAGCCGGAATTGTAAACTTTATCATGACACTCTTCATTTGAGAGTTTTCTACCTCTAATCTCTCTGATTGAACTAGGCCATCAGGATAGAACGGCTCTATTTACCCGCATTTAAACTGTTTCTTACATGTCTCTAATCATTTCTGGACTATCATTGTGTATTGTAAGACTGTTACCAAAAGTAGACAGTTTTCCCAGAAGTATACACATGAATCTTCAAGAGTTAAATTGTGCCATTCAGAAAACGCCAGGAAAGTCGGCCTCAGTTGTAAATATAAACAGTATTCTCTTCATTTATCAGCTTCATACCCATATTCTCAGCTTTTTAAACGGAAATTCTTAATGTTTGAAAGCACTTTCTTCGGAAATACATCATCTAAAGTATCCAGAATAGAAAACATTATCTGTTCTCTCGGCATTACGCAGCATTCTATCTCTAATCTCCGTGATTGAACATGAACATAAAGATAGAACGGCCCTATGTACCAGCATTTCACGTGTTTCTTACATGTTTCTGATCATTTCTTGGGACTATCATTGTGTCTGTTAAGCGTTTTACCAAAAGTAGACAGTTTTACAAGAGGTATACACAGGAATCTTCAAGGTTTAATTTGAGTCATTCAGAAAACGCCAGTCTAATCATAATCACCTGTAAATATAAACAGTATTCTCTTCATTTATCAGCTTCACAAATAGTCTGAGCTTTATAAATGGAATTTCTTAATGTTTGAAAGCACTTTATTTGGAAAAACATCATCTAAAATAGCCAGAATGGTAAACATTATCTGTACAATCGTCATTTCCCAGCATTCTACCTCTAATCTCCGTGATTGAACATGAAAATAAAGACAGAGCGGCTCTATGTGCCAGCATTTCAAGTGTTTCTTACATGTTTCTAATCATTTCTCGGGACTATCATTGTGTCTGTTAAGCGTTTTACCAAAAGTAGACAGTCTTCCTACAAGTATACACAGGAATCTTCAAGGTTTAAATTGAGTCATTCAAAAAAAGCCAGTCTAATCAGAATCACCTGTGAATATAAACAGTATTCTCTTCATTTATCAGCTTCATACCCATATTGTCAGCTTTTTAAACGGAAATTCTTAATGTTTGAAAGCACTTTCTTCGGTAATACATCCTCTAAAGTAGACAGAATGGAAAACATTATCTGTTCTCTCGGCATTACGCAGCATTCTATCTCTAATCTCCGTGATTGAACATGTACATAAAGATAGAACGGCTCTATGTACCAGCATTTCAAGTGTTTCTTCCATGTTTCTAATCATTTCTCGGGTCTATCATGGTGTATGTTAAGCGTTTAACCAAAAGTAGACAGTTTTCCTAGAAGTATAAACAGGAATGTTAAAGGTTTCCATTGAGTCATTCAGAAAACGCCAGTCTAATCAGAATCACCTGTAAATAGAAACAGTATTCTCTTTATTTATCAGCTTCATACGTATTCTGCGCTTTATAAACAGCAATTCTTAATGTTTGAAATCACTTTCCTTGGAAAAACAACATCTAGAGTAGCCGCAAATGTAAACTTCATCCTTACTCTCCTCAGTTGAGAGTTTTTTACCTCTAATCTCAGTGATTGAACTAGGCCATAAAGATAGCACGGCTCTATTATACAGCATTTCAAGTGTTTCTTCCATGTTTCTAGTCACTTCCCGGGACTATCCTAGTGTATTTTAAGAGTTTTACCAAAATTAGACATTTTTCCAGAAGTAGATACATGAATCTTCAGGATGTAAACTTTGTCATTTAGAAAATGCCAGGCAATTCATCCTCAATTGTAATTATAAACAGTATTCTCTCCATTGATCAACCTAACACACATATTCTGAGCTTTAAAAACAGCAATTGCTCATGTTGGAAGCACTTTCTTTGGAAAAACACCATCTAGAGTAGCCGGAATTGTAAACATTATCATTACTCTCTTCATTTGAGAGTTTTCTACCTCTAATCTCTCTGATTGAACTAGGCCATCAGGATAGAACGGCTCTATTTACCCGCATTTAAACTGTTTCTTACATGTCTCTAATCATTTCTGGGACTATCATTGTGTATTGTAAGAGTGTTACCAAAAGTAGACAGTTTTCCCAGAAGTATACACATCAATCTTCAAGAGTTAAATTGTGCCATTCAGAAAACGCCAGGCAAGTCGGCCTCAGTTGTAAATATAAACAGTATTCTCTTCATTTATCAGCTTCATACCCATATTCTCAGCTTTTTAAACGGAAATTCTTAATGTTTGAAAGCACTTTCTTCGGTAATACATCATCTAAAGTAGCCAGAATGGAAAACATTATCTGTTCTCTCGGCATTACGCAGCATTCTATCTCTAATCTCCGTGATTGAACATGAACATAAAGATAGAACGGCTCTATGTACCAGCATTTCAAGTGTTTCTTACATGTTTCTGATCATTTCTCGGGACTATCATTGTGTCTGTTAAGCGTTTTACCAAAAGTAGACAGTTTTCCTAGAGGTATACACAGGAATCTTCAAGGTTTAATTTGAGTCATTCAGAAAACGCCAGTCTAATCATAATCACCTGTAAATATAAACAGTATTCTCTTCATTTATCAGCTTCACAAATAGTCTGAGCTTTATAAATGGAAATTCTTAATGTTTGAAAGCACTATTTGGAAAAACATCATCTAAAATAGCCAGAATGGTAAACATTATCTGTACAATCGTCATTTCCCAGCATTCTACCTCTAATCTCCGTGATTGAACATGAAAATAAAGATAGAATGGCTCTATGTACCAGCATTTCAAGTGTTTCTTACATGTTTCTAATCATTTCTCGGGACTATCATTGTGTCTGTTAAGCGTTTTACCAAAAGTAGACAGTCTTCCTACAAGTATACACAGGAATCTTCAAGGTTTAAATTGAGTCATTCAAAAAACGCCAGTCTAATCAGAATCACCTGTGAATATAAACAGTATTCTCTTCATTTATCAGCTTCATACCCATATTGTCAGCTTTTTAAACGGAAATTCTTAATGTTTGAAAGCACTTTCTTCGGTAATACATCATCTAAAGTAGACAGAATGGAAAACATTATCTGTTCTCTCGGCATTACGCAGCATTCTATCTCTAATCTCCGTGATTGAACATGAACATAAAGATAGAACGGCTCTATGTACCAGCATTTCAAGTGTTTCTTACATGTTTCCAATCATTTCTCGGGTCTATCATGGTGTATGTTAAGCGTTTAACCAAAAGTAGACAGTTTTCCTAGAAGTATAAACAGAAATGTTAAAGGTTTCCATTGAGTCATTCAGAAAACGCCAGTCTAATCAGAATCACCTGTGAATATAAACAGTATTCTCTTCATTTATCAGCTTCATACCCATATTGTCAGCTTTTTAAACGGAAATTCTTAATGTTTGAAAGCACTTTCTTCGGTAATACATCATCTAAAGTAGACAGAATGGAAAACATTATCTGTTTTCTCGGCATTACGCAGCATTCTATCTCTAATCTCCGTGATTGAACATGAACATAAAGATAGAACGGCTCTATGTACCAGCATTTCAAGTGTTTCTTCCATGTTTTTAATCATTTCTCGGGTCTATCATGGTGTATGTTAAGCATTTAACCAAAAGTAGACAGTTTTCCTAGAAGTATAAACAGGAATGTTAAAGGTTTCAATTGAGTCATTCAGAAAACGCCAGTCTAATCAGAATCACCTGTAAATAGAAACAGTATTCTCTTTATTTATCAGCTTCATACGTATTCTGCGCTTTATAAACAGCAATTCTTAATGTTTGAAATCACTTTCCTTGGAAAAACAACATCTAGAGTAGCCGCAAATGTAAACTTCATCCTTACTCTCCTCAGTTGAGAGTTTTTTACCTCTAATCTCAGTGATTGAACTAGGCCATAAAGATAGCACGGCTCTATTATACAGCATTTCAAGTGTTTCTTCCATGTTTCTAGTCGCTTCCCGGGACTATCCTATTGTATTTTAAGAGTTTTACCAAAATTAGACATTTTTCCAGAAGTAGATACATGAATCTTCAGGATGTAAACTTTGTCATTTAGAAAATGCCAGGCAATTCATCCTCAATTGTAATTATAAACAGTATTCTCTCCATTGATCAACCTAACACACATATTCTGAGCTTTAAAAACAGCAATTGCTCATGTTGGAAGCACTTTCTTTGGAAAAACACCATCTAGAGTAGCCGGAATTGTAAACATTATCATTACTCTCTTCATTTGAGATTTTTCTACCTCTAATCTCTCTGATTGAACTAGGCCATCAGGATAGAACGGCTCTATTTACCCGCATTTAAACTGTTTCTTACATGTCTCTAATCATTTCTGGGACTATCATTGTGTATTGTAAGAGTGATACCAAAAGTAGACAGTTTTCCCAGAAGTATACACATGAATCTTCAAGAGTTCAATTGTGCCATTCAGAAAACGCCAGGCAAGTCGGCCTCAGTTGTAAATATAAACAGTATTCTCTTCATTTATCAGCTTCATACCCATATTCTCAGCTTTTTAAACGGAAATTCCTAATGTTTGAAAGCACTTTCTTCGGTAATACATCATCTAAAGTAGCCAGAATGGAAAACATTATCTGTTCTCTCGGCATTACGCAGCATTCTATCTCTAATCTCCGTGATTGAACATGAACATAAAGATAGAACGGCTCTATGTACCAGCCTTTCAAGTGTTTCTTACATGTTTCTGATCATTTCTCGGGACTATCATTGTGTCTGTTAAGCGTTTTACCAAAAGTAGACAGTTTTCCTAGAGGTATACACAGGAATCTTCAAGGTTTAATTTGAGTCATTCAGAAAACGCCAGTCTAATCATAATCACCTGTAAATATAAACAGTATTCTCTTCATTTATCAGCTTCACAAATAGTCTGAGCTTTATAAATGGAAATTCTTAATGTTTGAAAGCACTATTTGGAAAAACATCATCTAAAATAGCCAGAATGGTAAACATTATCTGTATAATCGTCATTTCCCAGCATTCTACCTCTAATCTCCGTGATTGAACATGAAAATAAAGATAGAATGGCTCTATGTACCAGCATTTCAAGTGTTTCTTACATGTTTCTAATCATTTCTCGGGACTATCATTGTGTCTGTTAAGCGTTTTACCAAAAGTAGACAGTCTTCCTACAAGTATACACAGGAATCTTCAAGGTTTAAATTGAGTCATTCAAAAAACGCCAGTCTAATCAGAATCACCTGTGAATATAAACAGTATTCTCTTCATTTATCAGCTTCATACCCATATTGTCAGCTTTTTAAACGGAAATTCTTAAGGTTTGAAAGCACTTTCTTCGGTAATACATCATCTAAAGTAGACAGAATGGAAAACATTATCTGTTCTCTCGGCATTACAGAGCATTCTATCTCTAATCTCTGTGATTGAACATGAACATAAAGATAGAACGGCTCTATGTACCAGCATTTCAAGTGTTTCTTACATGTTTCCAATCATTTCTCGGGTCTATCATGGTGTATGTTAAGCGTTTAACCAAAAGTAGACAGTTTTCCTAGAAGTATAAACAGAAATGTTAAAGGTTTCCATTGAGTCATTCAGAAAACGCCAGTCTAATCAGAATCACCTGTGAATATAAACAGTATTCTCTTCATTTATCAGCTTCATACCCATATTGTCAGCTTTTTAAACGGAAATTCTTAATGTTTGAAAGCACTTTCTTCGGTAATACATCATCTAAAGTAGACAGAATGGAAAACATTATCTGTTCTCTCGGCATTACGCAGCATTCTATCTCTAATCTCCGTGATTGAACATGAACATAAAGATAGAACGGCTCTATGTACCAGCATTTCAAGTGTTTCTTCCATGTTTCTAATCATTTCTCGGGTCTATCATGGTGTATGTTAAGCGTTTAACCAAAAGTAGACAGTTTTCCTAGAAGTATAAACAGGAATGTTAAAGGTTTCAATTGAGTCATTCAGAAAACGCCAGTCTAATCAGAATCACCTGTAAATAGAAACAGTATTCTCTTTATTTATCAGCTTCATACGTATTCTGCGCTTTATAAACAGCAATTCTTAATGTTTGAAATCACTTTCCTTGGAAAAACAACATCTAGAGTAGCCGCAAATGTAAACTTCATCCTTACTCTCCTCAGTTGAGAGTGTTTTACCTCTAATCTCAGTGATTGAACTAGGCCATAAAGATAGCACGGCTCTATTATACAGCATTTCAAGTGTTTCTTCCATGTTTCTAGTCACTTCCCGGGACTATCCTAGTGTATTTTAAGAGTTTTACCAAAATTAGCCATTTTTCCAGAAGTAGATACATGAATCTTCAGGATGTAAACTTTGTCATTTAGAAAATGCCAGGCAATTCATCCTCAATTGTAATTATAAACAGTATTCTCTCCATTGATCAACCTAACACACATATTCTGAGCTTTAAAAACAGCAATAGCTCATGTTGGAAGCACTTTCTTTGGAAAAACACCATCTAGAGTAGCCGGAATTGTAAACTTTATCATTACTCTCTTCATTTGAGAGTTTTCTACCTCTAATCTCTCTGATTGAACTAGGCCATCAGGATAGAACGGCTCTATTTACCCGCATTTAAACTGTTTCTTACATGTCTCTAATCATTTCTGGGACTATCATTGTGTATTGTAAGAGTGTTACCAAAAGTAGACAGTTTTCCCAGAAGTATACACATGAATCTTCAAGAGTTAAATTGTGCCATTCAGAAAACGCCAGGAAAGGCGGCCTCAGTTGTAAATATAAACAGTATTCTCTTCATTTATCAGCTTCATACCCATATTCTCAGCTTTTTAAACGGAAATTCTTAATGTTTGAAAGCACTTTCTTCGGAAATACATCATCTAAAGTATCCATAATAGAAAACATTATCTGTTCTCTCGGCATTACGCAGCATTCTATCTCTAATCTCCGTGATTGAACATGAACATAAAGATAGAACGGCTCTATGTACCAGCATTTCACGTGTTTCTTACATGTTTCTGATCATTTCTTGGGACTATCATTGTGTCTGTTAAGCGTTTTACCAAAAGTAGACAGTTTTCCTAGAGGTATACACAGGAATCTTCAAGGTTTAATTTGAGTCATTCAGAAAACGCCAGTCTAATCATAATCACCTGTAAATATAAACAGTATTCTCTTCATTTATCAGCTTCACAAATAGTCTGAGCTTTATAAATGGAAATTCTTAATGTTTGAAAGCACTTTATTTGGAAAAACATCATCTAAAATAGCCAGAATGGTAAACATTATCTGTACAATCGTCATTTCCCAGCATTCTACCTCTAATCTCCGTGATTGAACATGAACATAAAGATAGAACGGCTCTATGTACCAGCATTTCAAGTGTTTCTTACATGTTTCTAATCATTTCTCGGGACTATCATTGTGTCTGTTAAGCGTTTTACCGAAAGTAGACAGTCTTCCTACAAGTATACACAGGAATCTTCAAGGTTTAAATTGAGTCATTCAAAAAACGCCAGTCTAATCAGAATCACCTGTGAATATAAACAGTATTCTCTTCATTTATCAGCTTCATACCCATATTGTCAGCTTTTTAAACGGAAATTCTTAAGGTTTGAAAGCACTTTCTTCGGTAATACATCATCTAAAGTAGACAAAATGGAAAACATTATCTGTTCTCTCGGCATTACGCAGCATTCTATCTCTAATCTCCGTGATTGAACATGAACATAAAGATAGAACGGCTCTATGTACCAGCATTTCAAGTGTTTCTTACATGTTTCCAATCATTTCTCGGGTCTATCATGGTGTATGTTAAGCGTTTAACCAAAAGTAGACAGTTTTCCTAGCAGTATAAACAGAAATGTTAAAGGTTTCAATTGAGTCATTCAGAAAACGCCAGTCTAATCAGAATCACCTGTGAATATAAACAGTATTCTCTTCATTTATCAGCTTCATACCCATATTGTCAGCTTTTTAAACGGAAATTCTTAATGTTTGAAAGCACTTTCTTCGGTAATACATCATCTAAAGTAGACAGAATGGAAAACATTATCTGTTCTCTCGGCATTACGCAGCATTCTATCTCTAATCTCCGTGATTGAACATGAACATAAAGATAGAACGGCTCTATGTACCAGCATTTCAAGTGTTTCTTCCATGTTTCTAATCATTTCTCGGGTCTATCATGGTGTATGTTAAGCGTTTAACCAAAAGTAGACAGTTTTCCTAGAAGTATAAACAGGAATGTTAAAGGTTTCAATTGAGTCATTCAGAAAACGCCAGTCTAATCAGAATCACCTGTAAATAGAAACAGTATTCTCTTTATTTATCAGCTTCATACGTATTCTGCGCTTTATAAACAGCAATTCTTAATGTTTGAAATCACTTTCCTTGGAAAAACAACATCTAGAGTAGCCGCAAATGTAAACTTCATCCTTACTCTCCTCAGTTGAGAGTTTTTTACCTCTAATCTCAGTGATTGAACTAGGCCATAAAGATAGCACGGCTCTATTATACAGCATTTCAAGTGTTTCTTCCATGTTTCTAGTCACTTCCCGGGACTATCCTAGTGTATTTTAAGAGTTTTACCAAAATTAGACATTTTTCCAGAAGTAGATACATGAATCTTCAGGATGTAAACTTTGTCATTTAGAAAATGCCAGGCAATTCATCCTCAATTGTAATTATAAACAGTATTCTCTCCATTGATCAACCTAACACACATATTCTGAGCTTTAAAAACAGCAATAGCTCATGTTGGAAGCACTTTCTTTGGAAAAACACCATCTAGAGTAGCCGGAATTGTAAACTTTATCATTACTCTCTTCATTTGAGAGTTTTCTACCTCTAATCTCTCTGATTGAACTAGGCCATCAGGATAGAACGGCTCTATTTACCCGCATTTAAACTGTTTCTTACATGTCTCTAATCATTTCTGGGACTATCATTGTGTATTGTAAGAGTGTTACCAAAAGTAGACAGTTTTCCCAGAAGTATACACATGAATCTTCAAGAGTTAAATTGTGCCATTCAGAAAACGCCAGGAAAGTCGGCCTCAGTTGTAAATATAAACAGTATTCTCTTCATTTATCAGCTTCATACCCATATTCTCAGCTTTTTAAACGGAAATTCTTAATGTTTGAAAGCACTTTCTTCGGAAATACATCATCTAAAGTATCCATAATAGAAAACATTATCTGTTCTCTCGGCATTACGCAGCATTCTATCTCTAATCTCCGTGATTGAACATGAACATAAAGATAGAACGGCTCTATGTACCAGCATTTCACGTGTTTCTTACATGTTTCTGATCATTTCTTGGGACTATCATTGTGTCTGTTAAGCGTTTTACCAAAAGTAGACAGTTTTCCTAGAGGTATACACAGGAATCTTCAAGGTTTAATTTGAGTCATTCAGAAAACGCCAGTCTAATCATAATCACCTGTAAATATAAACAGTATTCTCTTCATTTATCAGCTTCACAAATAGTCTGAGCTTTATAAATGGAAATTCTTAATGTTTGAAAGCACTTTATTTGGAAAAACATCATCTAAAATAGCCAGAATGGTAAACATTATCTGTACAATCGTCATTTCCCAGCATTCTACCTCTAATCTCCGTGATTGAACATGAACATAAAGATAGAACGGCTCTATGTACCAGCATTTCAAGTGTTTCTTACATGTTTCTAATCATTTCTCGGGACTATCATTGTGTCTGTTAAGCGTTTTACCGAAAGTAGACAGTCTTCCTACAAGTATACACAGGAATCTTCAAAGTTTAAATTGAGTCATTCAAAAAACGCCAGTCTAATCAGAATCACCTGTGAATATAAACAGTATTCTCTTCATTTATCAGCTTCATACCCATATTGTCAGCTTTTTAAACGGAAATTCTTAAGGTTTGAAAGCACTTTCTTCGGTAATACATCATCTAAAGTAGACAAAATGGAAAACATTATCTGTTCTCCTCGGCATTACGCAGCATTCTATCTCTAATCTCCGTGATTGAACATGAACATAAAGATAGAACGGCTCTATGTACCAGCATTTCAAGTGTTTCTTACATGTTTCTGATCATTTCTGGGGACTATCATTGTGTCTGTTAAGCGTTTTACTAAAAGTAGACAGTTTTCCTATAGGTATACACAGGAATCTTCAAGGTTTAATTTGAGTCATTCAGAAAACGCCAGTCTAATCAGAATCACCTGTGAATATAAACAGTATTCTCTTCATTTATCAGCTTCATACCCATATTGTCAGCTTTTTAAACGGAAATTCTTAATGTTTGAAAGCACTTTCTTCGGTAATACATCATCTAAAGTAGACAGAATGGAAAACATTATCTGTTCTCTCGGCATTACGCAGCATTCTATCTCTAATCTCCGTGATTGAACATGAACATAAAGATAGAACGGCTCTATGTACCAGCATTTCAAGTGTTTCTTCCATGTTTCTAATCATTTCTCGGGTCTATCATGGTGTATGTTAAGCGTTTAACCAAAAGTAGACAGTTTTCCTAGAAGTATAAACAGGAATGTTAAAGGTTTCAATTGAGTCATTCAGAAAACGCCAGTCTAATCAGAATCACCTGTAAATAGAAACAGTATTCTCTTTATTTATCAGCTTCATACGTATTCTGCGCTTTATAAACAGCAATTCTTAATGTTTGAAATCACTTTCCTTGGAAAAACAACATCTAGAGTAGCCGCAAATGTAAACTTCATCCTTACTCTCCTCAGTTGAGAGTTTTTTACCTCTAATCTCAGTGATTGAACTAGGCCATAAAGATAGCACGGCTCTATTATACAGCATTTCAAGTGTTTCTTCCATGTTTCTAGTCACTTCCCGGGACTATCCTAGTGTATTTTAAGAGTTTTACCAAAATTAGACATTTTTCCAGAAGTAGATACATGAATCTTCAGGACGTAAACTTTGTCATTTAGAAAATGCCAGGAAATTCAGCCTCAATTGTAATTATAAACAGTATTCTCTCAATTGATCAACCTAATACACATATTCTGAGCTTTAAAAACAGCAATTGCTCATGTTGGAAGCACTTTCTTTGGAAAAACACCATCTAGAGTATCCGGAATTGTAAATATTATCATTACTCTCTTCATTTGAGAGTTTTCTACCTCTAATCTCTCTGATTGAACTAGGTCATCAGGATAGAACGGCTCTATTTACCCGCATTTAAACTGTTTCTTACATGTCTCTAATCATTTCTGGGACTATCATTGTGTATTGTAAGAGTGTTACCAAAAGTAGACAGTTTTCCCAGAAGTATACACATGAATCTTCAAGAGTTAAATTGTGCCATTCAGAAAACACCAGGCAAGTCGGCCTCAGTTGTAAATATAAACAGTATTCTCTTCATTTATCAGCTTCATACCGATATTCTCAGCTTTTTAAATGGAAATTCTTAATGTTTGAAAGCACTTTCTTCGGAAATACATCATCTAAAGTATCCAGAATGGAAAACATTATCTATTCTCTCGGCATTACGCAGCATTCTATCTCTAATCTCCGTGATTGAACATGAACATAAAGATAGAACGGCTCTATGTACCAGCATTTCAAGTGTTTCTTACATGTTTCTAATCATTTCTCGGGACTATCATTGTGTCTGTTAAGCGTTTTACCAAAAGTAGACAGTCTTCCTACAAGTATACACAGGAATCTTCAAGGTTTAAATTGAGTCATTCAAAAAACGCCAGTCTAATCAGAATCACCTGTCAATATAAACAGTATTCTCTTCACTTATCAGCTTCATACCCATATTGTCAGCTTTTTAAACGGAAATTCTTAATGTTTGAAAGCACTTTCTTCGGTAATACATCCTCTAAAGTAGACAGAATGGAAAACATTTTCTGTTCTCTCGGCATTACGCAGCATTCTATCTCTAATCTCCGTGATTGAACATGAACATAAAGATAGCACGGCTCTATGTACCAGCATTTCAAGTGTTTCTTACATGTTTCTAATCATTTCTCGGGTCTATCATGGTGTATGTTAAGCGTTTAACCAAAAGTAGACAGTTTTCCTAGAAGTATAAACAGAAATGTTAAAGGTTTCAATTGAGTCATTCAGAAAACGCCAGTCTAATCAGAATCACCTGTGAATATAAACAGTATTCTCTACATTTATCAGCTTCATACCCATATTGTCAGCTTTTTAAACGGAAATTCTTAATGTTTGAAAGCACTTTCTTCGGTAATACATCATCTAAAGTAGACAGAATGGAAAACATTATCTGTTCTCTCGGCATTACACAGCATTCTATCTCTTATCTCCGTGATTGAACATGAACATAAAGATAGAACGGCTCTATGTACCAGCATTTCAAGTGTTTCTTACATGTTTCTAATCATTTCTCGGGTCTATCATGGTGTATGTTAAGCGTTTAACCAAAAGTAGACAGTTTTCCTAGAAGTATAAACAGGAATGTTAAAGGTTTCAATTGAGTCATTCAGAAAACGCCAGTCTAATCAGAATCACCTGTAAATAGAAACAGTATTCTCTTTATTTATCAGCTTCATACGTATTCTGCGCTTTATAAACAGCAATTCTTAATGTTTGAAATCACTTTCCTTGGAAAAACAACATCTAGAGTAGCCACAAATGTAAACTTCATCCTTACTCTCCTCAGTTGAGAGTTTTTTACCTCTAATCTCAGTGATTGAACTAGGCCATAAAGATAGCACGGCTCTATTATACAGCATTTCAAGTGTTTCTTCCATGTTTCTAGTCACTTCCCGGGACTATCCTAGTGTATTTTAAGAGTTTTACCAAAATTAGCCATTTTTCCAGAAGTAGATACATGAATCTTCAGGATGTAAACTTTGTCATTTAGAAAATGCCAGGCAATTCATCCTCAATTGTAATTATAAACAGTATTCTCTCCATTGATCAACCTAACACACATATTCTGAGCTTTAAAAACAGCAATTGCTCATGTTGGAAGCACTTTCTTTGGAAAAACACCATCTAGAGTAGCCGGAATTGTAAACTTTATCATTACTCTCTTCATTTGAGAGTTTTCTACCTCTAATCTCTCTGATTGAACTAGGCCATCAGGATAGAACGGCTCTATTTACCCGCATTTAAACTGTTTCTTACATGTCTCTAATCATTTCTGGGACTATCATTGTGTATTGTAAGAGTGATACCAAAAGTAGACAGTTTTCCCAGAAGTATACACATGAATCTTCAAGAGTTCAATTGTGCCATTCAGAAAACGCCAGGCAAGTCGGCCTCAGTTGTAAATATAAACAGTATTCTCTTCATTTATCAGCTTCACACCCATATTGTCAGCTTTTTAAACGGAAATTCTTAATGTTTGAAAGCACTTTTTTCGGAAATACATCATCTAAAGTAGCCAGAATGGAAAACATTATCTGTTCTCTCGGCATTACGCAGCATTCTATCTCTAATCTCCGTGATTGAACATGAACATAAAGATAGAACGGCTCTATGTACCAGCATTTCAAGTGTTTCTTACATGTTTCTGATCATTTCTCGGGACTATCATTGTGTCTGTTAAGCGTTTTACCAAAAGTAGACAGTTTTACTAGAGGTATACACAGGAATCTTCAAGGTTTAATTTGAGTCATTCAGAAAACGCCAGTCTAATCATAATCACCTGTAAATATAAACAGTATTCTCTTCATTTATCAGCTTCATACCCATATTGTCAGCTTTTGAAACGGAAATTCTTTATGTTTGAAAGCACTTTCTTCGGTAATACATCATCTAAAGTAGACAGAATGGAAAACATTATCTGTTCTCTCGGCATTACGCAGCATTCTATCTCTAATCTCCGTGATTGAACATGAACATAAAGATAGAACGGCTCTATGTACCAGCATTTCAAGTGTTTCTTACATGTTTCCAATCATTTCTCGGGTCTATCATGGTGTATGTTAAGCGTTTAACCAAAAGTAGACAGTTTTCCTAGAAGTATAAACAGGAATGTTAAAGGTTTCAATTGAGTCATTCAGAAAACGCCAGTCTAATCAGAATCACCTGTAAATAGAAACAGTATTCTCTTTATTTATCAGCTTCATACGTATTCTGAGCTTTATAAACAGCAATTCTTAATGTTTGAAATCACTTTCCTTGGAAAAACAACATCTAGAGTAGCCGCAAATGTAAACTTCATCCTTACTCTCCTCAGTTGAGAGTTTTTTACCTCTAATCTCAGTGATTGAACTAGGCCATAAAGATAGCACGGCTCTATCATACAGCATTTCAAGTGTTTCTTCCATGTTTCTAGTCACTTCCCGGGACTATCCTACTGTATTTTAAGAGTTTTACCAAAATTAGACATTTTTCCAGAAGTAGATACATGAATCTTCAGGACGTAAACTTTGTCATTTAGAAAATGCCAGGCAATTCAGCCTCAATTGTAATTATAAACAGTATTCTCTCAATTGATCAACCTAATACACATATTCTGAGCTTTAAAAACAGCAATTGCTCATGTTGGAAGCACTTTCTTTGGAAAAACACCATCTAGAGTATCCGGAAATGTAAATATTATCATTACTCTCTTCATTTGAGAGTTTTCTACCTCTAATCTCTCTGATTGAACTAGGTCATCAGGATAGAACGGCTCTATTTACCCGCATTTAAACTGTTTCTTACATGTCTCTAATCATTTCTGGGACTATCATTGTGTATTGGAAGAGTGTTACCAAAAGTAGACAGTTTTCCCAGAAGTATACACATGAATCTTCAAGAGTTAAATTGTGCCATTCAGAAAACACCAGGCAAGTCGGCCTCAGTTGTAAATATAAACAGTATTCTCTTCATTTATCAGCTTCATACCGATATTCTCAGCTTCTTAAATGGAAATTCTTAATGTTTGAAAGCACTTTCTTCGGAAATACATCATCTAAAGTATCCAGAATAGAAAACATTATCTGTTCTCTCGGCATTACGCAGCATTCTATCTCTAATCTCCGTGATTGAACATGAACATAAAGATAGAACGGCTCTATGTACCAGCATTTCAAGTGTTTCTTACATGTTTCTAATCATTTCTCGGGACTATCATTGTGTCTGTTAAGCGTTTTACAAAAAGTAGATAGTCTTCCTACAAGTATACACAGGAATCTTCAAGGTTTAAATTGAGTCATTCAAAAAACGCCAGTCTAATCAGAATCACCTGTGAATATAAACAGTATTCTCTTCATTTATCAGCTTCATACCCATATTGTCAGCTTTTTAAACGGAAATTCTTAATGTTTGAAAGCACTTTCTTCGGTAATACATCCTCTAAAGTAGACAGAATGGAAAACATTTTCTGTTCTCTCGGCATTACGCAGCATTCTATCTCTAATCTCCGTGATTGAACATGAACATAAAGATAGCACGGCTCTATGTACCAGCATTTCAAGTGTTTCTTACATGTTTCTAATCATTTCTCGGGTCTATCATGGTGTATGTTAAGCGTTTAACCAAAAGTAGACAGTTTTCCTAGAAGTATAAACAGAAATGTTAAAGGTTTCAATTGAGTCATTCAGAAAACGCCAGTCTAATCAGAATCACCTGTGAATATAAACAGTATTCTCTTCATTTATCAGCTTCATACCCATATTCTCAGCTTTTTAAACGGAAATTCTTAATGTTTGAAAGCACTTTCTTCGGTAATACATCATGTAAAGTAGACAGAATGGAAAACATTATCTGTTCTCTCGGCATTACGCAGCATTCTATCTCTAATCTCCGTGATTGAACATGAACATAAAGATAGAACGGCTCTATGTACCAGCATTTCAAGTGTTTCTTACATGTTTCTAATCATTTCTCGGGTCTATCATGGTGTATGTTAAGCGTTTAACCAAAAGTAGACAGTTTTCCTAGAAGTATAAACAGGAATGTTAAAGGTTTCAATTGAGTCATTCAGAAAACGCCAGTCTAATCAGAATCACCTGTAAATAGAAACAGTATTCTCTTTATTTATCAGCTTCATACGTATTCTGCGCTTTATAAACAGCAATTCTTAATGTTTGAAATCACTTTCCTTGGAAAAACAACATCTAGAGTAGCCACAAATGTAAACTTCATCCTTACTCTCCTCAGTTGAGAGTTTTTTACCTCTAATCTCAGTGATTGAACTAGGCCATAAAGATAGCACGGCTCTATTATACAGCATTTCAAGTGTTTCTTCCATGTTTCTAGTCACTTCCCGGGACTATCCTAGTGTATTTTAAGAGTTTTACCAAAATTAGCCATTTTTCCAGAAGTAGATACATGAATCTTCAGGATGTAAACTTTGTCATTTAGAAAATGCCAGGCAATTCATCCTCAATTGTAATTATAAACAGTATTCTCTCCATTGATCAACCTAACACACATATTCTGAGCTTTAAAAACAGCAATTGCTCATGTTGGAAGCACTTTCTTTGGAAAAACACCATCTAGAGTAGCCGGAATTGTAAACTTTATCATTACTCTCTTCATTTGAGAGTTTTCTACCTCTACTCTCTCTGATTGAACTAGGCCATCAGGATAGAACGGCTCTATTTACCCGCATTTAAACTGTTTCTTACATGTCTATAATCATTTCTGGGACTATCATTGTGTATTGTAAGAGTGATACCAAAAGTAGACAGTTTTCCCAGAAGTATACACATGAATCTTCAAGAGTTAAATTGTGCCATTCAGAAAACGCCAGGCAAGTCGGCCTCAGTTGTAAATATAAACAGTATTCTCTTCATTTATCAGCTTCATACCCATATTCTCAGCTTTTTAAACGGAAATTCTTAATGTTTGAAAGCACTTTCTTCGGAAATACATCATCTAAAGTAGCCAGAATGGAAAACATTATCTGTTCTCTCGGCATTACGCAGCATTCTATCTCTAATCTCCGTGATTGAACATGAACATAAAGATAGAACGGCTCTATGTACCAGCATTTCAAGTGTTTCTTACATGTTTCTGATCATTTCTGGGGACTATCATTGTGTCTGTTAAGCGTTTTACTAAAAGTAGACAGTTTTCCTAGAGGTATACACAGGAATCTTCAAGGTTTAATTTGAGTCATTCAGAAAACGCCAGTCTAATCAGAATCACCTGTGAATATAAACAGTATTCTCTTCATTTATCAGCTTCATACCCATATTGTCAGCTTTTTAAACGGAAATTCTTAATGTTTGAAAGCACTTTCTTCGGTAATACATCATCTAAAGTAGACAGAATGGAAAACATTATCTGTTCTCTCGGCATTACGCAGCATTCTATCTCTAATCTCCGTGATTGAACATGAACATAAAGATAGAACGGCTCTATGTACCAGCATTTCAAGTGTTTCTTCCATGTTTCTAATCATTTCTCGGGTCTATCATGGTGTATGTTAAGCGTTTAACCAAAAGTAGACAGTTTTCCTAGAAGTATAAACAGGAATGTTAAAGGTTTCAATTGAGTCATTCAGAAAACGCCAGTCTAATCAGAATCACCTGTAAATAGAAACAGTATTCTCTTTATTTATCAGCTTCATACGTATTCTGCGCTTTATAAACAGCAATTCTTAATGTTTGAAATCACTTTCCTTGGAAAAACAACATCTAGAGTAGCCGCAAATGTAAACTTCATCCTTACTCTCCTCAGTTGAGAGTTTTTTACCTCTAATCTCAGTGATTGAACTAGGCCATAAAGATAGCACGGCTCTATTATACAGCATTTCAAGTGTTTCTTCCATGTTTCTAGTCACTTCCCGGGACTATCCTAGTGTATTTTAAGAGTTTTACCAAAATTAGACATTTTTCCAGAAGTAGATACATGAATCTTCAGGATGTAAACTTTGTCATTTAGAAAATGCCAGGCAATTCATCCTCAATTGTAATTATAAACAGTATTCTCTCCATTGATCAACCTAACACACATATTCTGAGCTTTAAAAACAGCAATTGCTCATGTTGGAAGCACTTTCTTTGGAAAAACACCATCTAGAGTAGCCGGAATTGTAAACTTTATCATTACTCTCTTCATTTGAGAGTTTTCTACCTCTAATCTCTCTGATTGAACTAGGCCATCAGGATAGAACGGCTCTATTTACCCGCATTTAAACTGTTTCTTACATGTCTCTAATCATTTCTGGGACTATCATTGTGTATTGTAAGAGTGATACCAAAAGTAGACAGTTTTCCCAGAAGTATACACATGAATCTTCAAGAGTTCAATTGTGCCATTCAGAAAACGCCAGGCAAGTCGGCCTCAGTTGTAAATATAAACAGTATTCTCTTCATTTATCAGCTTCACACCCATATTGTCAGCTTTTTAAACGGAAATTCTTAATGTTTGAAAGCACTTTTTTCGGAAATACATCATCTAAAGTAGCCAGAATGGAAAACATTATCTGTTCTCTCGGCATTACGCAGCATTCTATCTCTAATCTCCGTGATTGAACATGAACATAAAGATAGAACGGCTCTATGTACCAGCATTTCAAGTGTTTCTTACATGTTTCTGATCATTTCTCGGGACTATCATTGTGTCTGTTAAGCGTTTTACCAAAAGTAGACAGTTTTACTAGAGGTATACACAGGAATCTTCAAGGTTTAATTTGAGTCATTCAGAAAACGCCAGTCTAATCATAATCACCTGTAAATATAAACAGTATTCTCTTCATTTATCAGCTTCATACCCATATTGTCAGCTTTTTAAACGGAAATTCTTTATGTTTGAAAGCACTTTCTTCGGTAATACATCATCTAAAGTAGACAGAATGGAAAACATTATCTGTTCTCTCGGCATTACGCAGCATTCTATCTCTAATCTCCGTGATTGAACATGAACATAAAGATAGAACGGCTCTATGTACCAGCATTTCAAGTGTTTCTTACATGTTTCCAATCATTTCTCGGGTCTATCATGGTGTATGTTAAGCGTTTAACCAAAAGTAGACAGTTTTCCTAGAAGTATAAACAGGAATGTTAAAGGTTTCAATTGAGTCATTCAGAAAACGCCAGTCTAATCAGAATCACCTGTAAATAGAAACAGTATTCTCTTTATTTATCAGCTTCATACGTATTCTGAGCTTTATAAACAGCAATTCTTAATGTTTGAAATCACTTTCCTTGGAAAAACAACATCTAGAGTAGCCGCAAATGTAAACTTCATCCTTACTCTCCTCAGTTGAGAGTTTTTTACCTCTAATCTCAGTGATTGAACTAGGCCATAAAGATAGCACGGCTCTATCATACAGCATTTCAAGTGTTTCTTCCATGTTTCTAGTCACTTCCCGGGACTATCCTAGTGTATTTTAAGAGTTTTACCAAAATTAGACATTTTTCCAGAAGTAGATACATGAATCTTCAGGACGTAAACTTTGTCATTTAGAAAATGCCAGGCAATTCAGCCTCAATTGTAATTATAAACAGTATTCTCTCAATTGATCAACCTAATACACATATTCTGAGCTTTAAAAACAGCAATTGCTCATGTTGGAAGCACTTTCTTTGGAAAAACACCATCTAGAGTATCCGGAATTGTAAATATTATCATTACTCTCTTCATTTGAGAGTTTTCTACCTCTAATCTCTCTGATTGAACTAGGTCATCAGGACAGAACGGCTCTATTTACCCGCATTTAAACTGTTTCTTACATGTCTCTAATCATTTCTGGGACTATCATTGTGTATTGGAAGAGTGTTACCAAAAGTAGACAGTTTTCCCAGAAGTATACACATGAATCTTCAAGAGTTAAATTGTGCCATTCAGAAAACACCAGGCAAGTCGGCCTCAGTTGTAAATATAAACAGTATTCTCTTCATTTATCAGCTTCATACCGATATTCTCAGCTTCTTAAATGGAAATTCTTAATGTTTGAAAGCACTTTCTTCGGAAATACATCATCTAAAGTATCCAGAATAGAAAACATTATCTGTTCTCTCGGCATTACGCAGCATTCTATCTCTAATCTCCGTGATTGAACATGAACATAAAGATAGAACGGCTCTATGTACCAGCATTTCAAGTGTTTCTTACATGTTTCTAATCATTTCCCGGGACTATCATTGTGTCTGTTAAGCGTTTTACAAAAAGTAGATAGTCTTCCTACAAGTATACACAGGAATCTTCAAGGTTTAAATTGAGTCATTCAAAAAACGCCAGTCTAATCAGAATCACCTGTGAATATAAACAGTATTCTCTTCATTTATCAGCTTCATACCCATATTGTCAGCTTTTTAAACGGAAATTCTTAATGTTTGAAAGCACTTTCTTCGGTAATACATCCTCTAAAGTAGACAGAATGGAAAACATTTTCTGTTCTCTCGGCATTACGCAGCATTCTATCTCTAATCTCCGTGATTGAACATGAACATAAAGATAGCACGGCTCTATGTACCAGCATTTCAAGTGTTTCTTACATGTTTCTAATCATTTCTCGGGTCTATCATGGTGTATGTTAAGCGTTTAACCAAAAGTAGACAGTTTTCCTAGAAGTATAAACAGAAATGTTAAAGGTTTCAATTGAGTCATTCAGAAAACGCCAGTCTAATCAGAATCACCTGTGAATATAAACAGTATTCTCTTCATTTATCAGCTTCATACCCATATTCTCAGCTTTTTAAACGGAAATTCTTAATGTTTGAAAGCACTTTCTTCGGTAATACATCATGTAAAGTAGACAGAATGGAAAACATTATCTGTTCTCTCGGCATTACGCAGCATTCTATCTCTAATCTCCGTGATTGAACATGAACATAAAGATAGAACGGCTCTATGTACCAGCATTTCAAGTGTTTCTTACATGTTTCTAATCATTTCTCGGGTCTATCATGGTGTATGTTAAGCGTTTAACCAAAAGTAGACAGTTTTCCTAGAAGTATAAACAGGAATGTTAAAGGTTTCAATTGAGTCATTCAGAAAACGCCAGTCTAATCAGAATCACCTGTAAATAGAAACAGTATTCTCTTTATTTATCAGCTTCATACGTATTCTGCGCTTTATAAACAGCAATTCTTAATGTTTGAAATCACTTTCCTTGGAAAAACAACATCTAGAGTAGCCACAAATGTAAACTTCATCCTTACTCTCCTCAGTTGAGAGTTTTTTACCTCTAATCTCAGTGATTGAACTAGGCCATAAAGATAGCACGGCTCTATTATACAGCATTTCTAGTGTTTCTTCCATGTTTCTAGTCACTTCCCGGGACTATCCTAGTGTATTTTAAGAGTTTTACCAAAATTAGCCATTTTTCCAGAAGTAGATACATGAATCTTCAGGATGTAAACTTTGTCATTTAGAAAATGCCAGGCAATTCATCCTCAATTGTAATTATAAACAGTATTCTCTCCATTGATCAACCTAACACACATATTCTGAGCTTTAAAAACAGCAATTGCTCATGTTGGAAGCACTTTCTTTGGAAAAACACCATCTAGAGTAGCCGGAATTGTAAACTTTATCATTACTCTCTTCATTTGAGAGTTTTCTACCTCTAATCTCTCTGATTGAACTAGGCCATCAGGATAGAACGGCTCTATTTACCCGCATTTAAACTGTTTCTTACATGTCTATAATCATTTCTGGGACTATCATTGTGTATTGTAAGAGTGATACCAAAAGTAGACAGTTTTCCCAGAAGTATACACATGAATCTTCAAGAGTTAAATTGTGCCATTCAGAAAACGCCAGGCAAGTCGGCCTCAGTTGTAAATATAAACAGTATTCTCTTCATTTATCAGCTTCATACCCATATTCTCAGCTTTTTAAACGGAAATTCTTAATGTTTGAAAGCACTTTCTTCGGAAATACATCATCTAAAGTAGCCAGAATGGAAAACATTATCTGTTCTCTCGGCATTACGCAGCATTCTATCTCTAATCTCCGTGATTGAACATGAACATAAAGATAGAACGGCTCTATGTACCAGCATTTCAAGTGTTTCTTACATGTTTCTGATCATTTTTCGGGACTATCATTGTGTCTGTTAAGCGTTTTACAAAATGTAGACAGTTTTACTAGAGGTATACACAGGAATCTTCAAGGTTTAATTTGAGTCATTCAGAAAACGCCATTCTAATCATAATCACCTGTAAATATAAACAGTATTCTCTTCATTTATCAGCTTCACAAATAGTCTGAGCTTTATAAATGGAAATTCTTAATGTTTGAAAGCACTTTATTTGGAAAAACATCATCTAAAATAGCCAGAATGGTAAACATTATCTGTACAATCGTCATTTCCCAGCATTCTACCTCTAATCTCCGTGATTGAACATGAACATAAAGATAGAACGGCTCTATGTACCAGCATTTCAAGTGTTTCTTACATGTTTCCAATCATTTCTCGGGTCTATCATCGTGTATGTTAAGCGTTTAACCAAAAGTAGACAGTTTTCCTAGAAGTATAAACAGGAATGTTAAAGGTTTCAATTGAGTCATTCAGAAAATGCCAGTCTAATCAGAATCACCTGTAAATAGAAACAGTATTCTCTTTATTTATCAGCTTCATACGTATTCTGAGCTTTATAAACAGCAATTCTTAATGTTTGAAATCACTTTCCTTGGAAAAACAACATCTAGAGTAGCCGCAAATGTAAACTTCATCCTTACTCTCCTCAGTTGAGAGTTTTTTACCTCTAATCTCAGTGATTGAACTAGGCCATAAAGATAGCACGGCTCTATTATACAGCATTTCAAGTGTTTCTTCCATGTTTCTAGTCACTTCCCGGGACTATCCTAGTGTATTTTAAGAGTTTTACCAAAATTAGACATTTTTCCAGAAGTAGATACATGAATCTTCAGGACGTAAACTTTGTCATTTAGAAAATGCCAGGCAATTCAGCCTCAATTGTAATTATAAACAGTACTCTCTCAATTGATCAACCTAATACACATATTCTGAGCTTTAAAAACAGCAATTGCTCATGTTGGAAGCACTTTCTTTGGAAAAACACCATCTAGAGTATCCGGAATTGTAAATATTATCATTACTCTCTTCATTTGACAGTTTCTACCTCTAATCTCTCTGATTGAACTAGGTCATCAGGATAGAACCGCTCTATTTACCCGCATTTAAACTGTTTCTTACATGTCTCTAATCATTTCTGGGACTATCATTGTGTATTGTAAGAGTGTTACCAAAAGTAGACAGTTTTCCCAGAAGTATACACATGAATCTTCAAGAGTTAAATTGTGCCATTCAGAAAACACCAGGCAAGTCGGCCTCAGTTGTAAATATAAACAGTATTCTCTTCATTTATCAGCTTCATACCGATATTCTCAGCTTTTTAAATGGAAATTCTTAATGTTTGAAAGCACTTTCTTCGGAAATACATCATCTAAAGTATCCAGAATGGAAAACATTATCTGTTCTCTCGGCATTACGCAGCATTCTATCTCTAATCTCCGTGATTGAACATGAACATAAAGATAGAACGGCTCTATGTACCAGCATTTCAAGTGTTTCTTACATGTTTCTAATCATTTCTCGGGACTATCATTGTGTCTGTTAAGCGTTTTACCAAAAGTAGACAGTCTTCCTACAAGTATACACAGGAATCTTCAAGGTTTAAATTGAGTCATTCAAAAAACGCCAGTCTAATCAGAATCACCTGTGAATATAAACAGTATTCTCTTCATTTATCAGCTTCATACCCATATTGTCAGCTTTTTAAACGGAAATTCTTAATGTTTGAAAGCACTTTCTTCGGTAATACATCCTCTAAAGTAGACAGAATGGAAAACATTTTCTGTTCTCTCGGCATTACGCAGCATTCTACCTCTAATCTCCGTGATTGAACATGAACATAAAGATAGCACGGCTCTATGTACCAGCATTTCAAGTGTTTCTTACATGTTTCTAATCATTTCTCGGGTCTATCATGGTGTATGTTAAGCGTTTAACCAAAAGTAGACAGTTTTCCCAGAAGTATAAACAGAAATGTTAAAGGTTTCAATTGAGTCATTCAGAAAACGCCAGTCTAATCAGAATCACCTGTGAATATAAACAGTATTCTCTTCATTTATCAGCTTCATACCCATATTGTCAGCTTTTTAAACGGAAATTCTTAATGTTTGAAAGCACTTTCTTCGGTAATACATCATCTAAAGTAGACAGAATGGAAAACATTATCTGTTCTCTCGGCATTACGCAGCATTCTATCTCTAATCTCCGTGATTGAACATGAACATAAAGATAGAACGGCTCTATGTACCAGCATTTCAAGTGTTTCTTACATGTTTCCAATCATTTCTCGGGTCTATCATGGTGTATGTTAAGCGTTTAACCAAAAGTAGACAGTTTTCCTAGAAGTATAAACAGGAATGTTAAAGGTTTCAATTGAGTCATTCAGAAAACGCCAGTCTAATCAGAATCACCTGTAAATAGAAACAGTATTCTCTTTATTTATCAGCTTCATACGTATTCTGAGCTTTATAAACAGCAATTCTTAATGTTTGAAATCACTTTCCTTGGAAAAACAACATCTAGAGTAGCCGCAAATGTAAACTTCATCCTTACTCTCCTCAGTTGAGAGTTTTTTACCTCTAATCTCAGTGATTGAACTAGGCCATAAAGATAGCACGGCTCTATTATACAGCATTTCAAGTGTTTCTTCCATGTTTCTAGTCACTTCCCGGGACTATCCTAGTGTATTTTAAGAGTTTTACCAAAATTAGCCATTTTTCCAGAAGTAGATACATGAATCTTCAGGATGTAAACTTTGTCATTTAGAAAATGCCAGGCAATTCATCCTCAATTTTAATTATAAACAGTATTCTCTCCATTGATCAACCTAACACACATATTCTGAGCTTTAAAAACAGCAATTGCTCATGTTGGAAGCACTTTCTTTGGAAAAACACCATCTAGAGTAGCCGGAATTGTAAACTTTATCATTACTCTCTTCATTTGAGAGTTTTCTACCTCTAATCTCTCTGATTGAACTAGGCCATCAGGATAGAACGGCTCTATTTACCCGCATTTAAACTGTTTCTTACATGTCTCTAATCATTTCTGGGACTATCATTGTGTATTGTAAGAGTGATACCAAAAGTAGACAGTTTTCCCAGAAGTATACACATGAATCTTCAAGAGTTAAATTGTGCCATTCAGAAAACGCCAGGCAAGTCGGCCTCAGTTGTAAATATAAACAGTATTCTCTTCATTTATCAGCTTCATACCCATATTCTCAGCTTTTTAAATGGAAATTCTTAATGTTTGAAAGCACTTTCTTCGGAAATACATCATCTAAAGTATCCAGAATGGAAAACATTATCTGTTCTCTCGGCATTACGCAGCATTCTATCTCTAATCTCCGTGATTGAACATGAACATAAAGATAGAACGGCTCTATGTACCAGCATTTCAAGTGTTTCTTACATGTTTCTAATCATTTCTCGGGACTATCATTGTGTCTGTTAAGCGTTTTACCAAAAGTAGACAGTCTTCCTACAAGTATACACAGGAATCTTCAAGGTTTAAATTGAGTCATTCAAAAAACGCCAGTCTAATCAGAATCACCTGTGAATATAAACAGTATTCTCTTCATTTATCAGCTTCATACCCTTATTGTCAGCTTTTTAAACGGAAATTCTTAATGTTTGAAAGCACTTTCTTCGGTAATACATCCTCTAAAGTAGACAGAATGGAAAACATTTTCTGTTCTCTCGGCATTACGCAGCATTCTACCTCTAATCTCCGTGATTGAACATGAACATAAAGATAGAACGGCTCTATGTACCAGCATTTCAAGTGTTTCTTACATGTTTCTAATCATTTCTCGGGTCTATCATGGTGTATGTTAAGCGTTTAACCAAAAGTAGACAGTTTTCCTAGAAGTATAAACAGAAATGTTAAAGGTTTCAATTGAGTCATTCAGAAAACGCCAGTCTAATCAGAATCACCTGTGAATATAAACAGTATTCTCTTCATTTATCAGCTTCATACCCATATTGTCAGCTTTTTAAACGGAAATTCTTAATGTTTGAAAGCACTTTCTTCGGTAATACATCATCTAAATTAGACAGAATGGAAAACATTATCTGTTCTCTCGGCATTACGCAGCATTCTATCTCTAATCTCCGTGATTGAACATGAACATAAAGATAGAACGGCTCTATGTACCAGCATTTCAAGTGTTTCTTACATGTTTCTAATCATTTCTCGGGTCTATCATGGTGTATGTTAAGCGTTTAACCAAAAGTAGACAGTTTTCCTAGAAGTATAAACAGGAATGTTAAAGGTTTCAATTGAGTCATTCAGAAAACGCCAGTCTAATCAGAATCACCTGTAAATAGAAACAGTATTCTCTTTATTTATCAGCTTCATACGTATTCTGAGCTTTATAAACAGCAATTCTTAATGTTTGAAATCACTTTCCTTGGAAAAACAACATCTAGAGTAGCCGCAAATGTAAACTTCATCCTTACTCTCCTCAGTTGAGAGTTTTTTACCTCTAATCTCAGTGATTGAACTAGGCCATAAAGATAGCACGGCTCTATTATACAGCATTTCAAGTGTTTCTTCCATGTTTCTAGTCAGTTCCCGGGACTATCCTAGTGTATTTTAAGAGTTTTACCAAAATTAGACATTTTTCCAGAAGTAGATACATGAATCTTCAGGATGTAAACTTTGTCATTTAGAAAATGCCAGGCAATTCATCCTCAATTGTAATTATAAACAGTATTCTCTCCATTGATCAACCTAACACACATATTCTGAGCTTTAAAAACAGCAATTGCTCATGTTGGAAGCACTTTCTTTGGAAAAGCACCATCTAGAGTAGCCGGAATTGTAAACATTATCATTACTCTCTTCATTTGAGAGTTTTCTACCTCTAATCTCTCTGATTGAACTAGGCCATCAGGATAGAACGGCTCTATTTACCCGCATTTAAACTGTTTCTTACATGTCTCTAATCATTTCTGGGACTATCATTGTGTATTGTAAGAGTGTTACCAAAAGTAGACAGTTTTCCCAGAAGTATACACATGAATCTTGAAGAGTTAAATTGTGCCATTCAGAAAACGCCAGGCAATTCGGCCTCAGTTGTAAATATAAACAGTATTCTCTTCATTTATCAGCTTCATACCCATATTCTCAGCTTTTTAAACGGAAATTCTTAATGTTTGAAAGCACTTTCTTCGGAAATACATCATCTAAAGTAGCCAGAATGGAAAACATTATCTGTTCTCTCGGCATTACGCAGCATTCTATCTCTAATCTCCGTGATTGAACATGAACATAAAGATAGAACGGCTCTATGTACCAGCATTTCAAGTGTTTCTTACATGTTTCTGATCATTTCTCGGGACTATCATTGTGTCTGTTAAGCGTTTTACCAAAAGTAGACAGTTTTCCTAGAGGTATACACAGGAATCTTCAAGGTTTAATTTGAGTCATTCAGAAAAGGCCAGTCTAATCATAATCACCTGTAAATATAAACAGTATTCTCTTCATTTATCAGCTTCACAGATAGTATGAGCTTTATAAATGGAAATTCTTAATGTTTGAAAGCACTTTATTTGGAAAAACAACATCTAAAATCGCCAGAATGGTAAAAATTATCTGTACAATCGTCATTTCCCAGCATTCTACCTCTAATCTTGTGATTGAACATCATCTAAAGTAGACAGAATGGAAAACATTATCTGTTCTCTCGGCATTACGCAGCATTCTATCTCTAATCTCCGTGATTGAACATGAACATAAAGATAGAACGGCTCTATGTACCAGCATTTCAAGTGTTTCTTACATGTTTCTAATCATTTCTCGGGTCTATCATGGTGTATGTTAAGCGTTTAACCAAAAGTAGACAGTTTTCCTAGAAGTATAAACAGGAATGTTAAAGGTTTCAATTGAGTCATTCAGAAAACGCCAGTCTAATCAGAATCACCTGTAAATAGAAACAGTATTCTCTTTATTTATCAGCTTCATACGTATTCTGAGCTTTATAAACAGCAATTCTTAATGTTTGAAATCACTTTCCTTGGAAAACAACATCTAGAGTAGCCGCAAATGTAAACTTCATCCTTACTCTCCTCAGTTGAGAGTTTTTTACCTCTAATCTCAGTGATTGAACTAGGCCATAAAGATAGCAGGGCTCTATTATACAGCATTTCAAGTGTTTCTTCCATGTTTCTAGTCACTTCCCGGGACTATCCTAGTGTATTTTAAGAGTTTTACCAAAATTAGACATTTTTCCAGAAGTAGATACATGAATCTTCAGGATGTAAACTTTGTCATTTAGAAAATGCCAGGCAATTCATCCTCAATTGTAATTATAAACAGTATTCTCTCCATTGATCAACCTAACACACATATTCTGAGCTTTAAAAACAGCAATTGCTCATGTTGGAAGCACTTTCTTTGGAAAAGCACCATCTAGAGTAGCCGGAATTGTAAACATTATCATTACTCTCTTCATTTGAGAGTTTTCTACCTCTAATCTCTCTGATTGAACTAGGCCATCAGGACAGAACGGCTCTATTTACCCGCATTTAAACTGTTTCTTACATGTCTCTAATTATTTCTGGGACTATCATTGTGTATTGTAAGAGTGTTACCAAAAGTAGACAGTTTTCCCAGAAGTATACACATGAATCTTCAAGAGTTAAATTGTGCTATTCAGAAAACGCCAGGCAATTCGGCCTCAGTTGTAAATATAAACAGTATTCTCTTCATTTATCAGCTTCATACCCATATTCTCAGCTTTTTAAACGGAAATTCTTAATGTTTGAAAGCACTTTCTTCGGAAATACATCATCTAAAGTAGCCAGAATGGAAAAGATTATCTGTTCTCTCGGCATTACGCAGCATTCTATCTCTAATCTCCGTGATTGAACCTGAACATAAAGATAGAACGGCTCTATGTACCAGCATTTCAAGTGTTTCTTACATGTTTCTGATCATTTCTCGGGACTATCATTGTGTCTGTTAAGCGTTTTACCAAAAGTAGACAGTTTTCCTAGAGGTATACACAGGAATCTTCAAGGTTTAATTTGAGTCATTCAGAAAACGCCAGTCTAATCATAATCACCTGTAAATATAAACAGTATTCTCTTCATTTATCAGCTTCACAAATAGTCTGAGCTTTATAAATGGAAATTCTTAATGTTTGAAAGCACTTTATTTGGAAAAACATCATCTAAAATCGCCAGAATGGTAAACATTATCTGTACAATCGTCATTTCCCAGCATTCTACCTCTAATCTTGTGATTGAACATGAAAATAAAGATAGAACGGCTCTATGTACCAGCATTTCAAGTGTTTCTTACATGTTTCTAATCCTTTCTCGGGACTATCATTGTGTCTGTTAAGCGTTTTACCAAAAGTAGACAGTCTTCCTACAAGTATACACAGGAATCTTCAAGGTTTAAATTGAGTCATTCAAAAAACGCCAGTCTAATCAGAATCACCTGTGAATATAAACAGTATTCTCTTCATTTATCAGCTTCATACCCATATTGTCAGCTTTTTAAACGGAAATTCTTAATGTTTGAAAGCACTTTCTTCGGTAATACATCATCTAAAGTAGACAGAATGGAAAACATTATCTGTTCTCTCGGCATTACGCAGCATTCTATCTCTAATCTCCGTGATTGAACATGAACATAAAGATAGAACGGCTCTATGTACCAGCATTTCAAGTGTTTCTTACATGTTTCTAATCATTTCTCGGGTCTATCATGGTGTATGTTAAGCGTTTAACCAAAAGTAGACAGTTTTCCTAGAAGTATAAACAGGAATGTTAAAGGTTTCAATTGAGTCATTCAGAAAACGCCAGTCTAATCAGAATCACCTGTAAATAGAAACAGTATTCTCTTTATTTATCAGCTTCATACGTATTCTGAGCTTTATAAACAGCAATTCTTAATGTTTGAAATCACTTTCCTTGGAAAACAACATCTAGAGTAGCCGCAAATGTAAACTTCATCCTTACTCTCCTCAGTTGAGAGTTTTTTACCTCTAATCTCAGTGATTGAACTAGGCCATAAAGATAGCAGGGCTCTATTATACAGCATTTCAAGTGTTTCTTCCATGTTTCTAGTCACTTCCCGGGACTATCCTAGTGTATTTTAAGAGTTTTACCAAAATTAGACATTTTTCCAGAAGTAGATACATGAATCTTCAGGATGTAAACTTTGTCATTTAGAAAATGCCAGGCAATTCATCCTCAATTGTAATTATAAACAGTATTCTCTCCATTGATCAACCTAACACACATATTCTGAGCTTTAAAAACAGCAATTGCTCATGTTGGAAGCACTTTCTTTGGAAAAGCACCATCTAGAGTAGCCGGAATTGTAAACATTATCATTACTCTCTTCATTTGAGAGTTTTCTACCTCTAATCTCTCTGATTGAACTAGGCCATCAGGACAGAACGGCTCTATTTACCCGCATTTAAACTGTTTCTTACATGTCTCTAATTATTTCTGGGACTATCATTGTGTATTGTAAGAGTGTTACCAAAAGTAGACAGTTTTCCCAGAAGTATACACATGAATCTTCAAGAGTTAAATTGTGCTATTCAGAAAACGCCAGGCAATTCGGCCTCAGTTGTAAATATAAACAGTATTCTCTTCATTTATCAGCTTCATACCCATATTCTCAGCTTTTTAAACGGAAATTCTTAATGTTTGAAAGCACTTTCTTCGGAAATACATCATCTAAAGTAGCCAGAATGGAAAAGATTATCTGTTCTCTCGGCATTACGCAGCATTCTATCTCTAATCTCCGTGATTGAACCTGAACATAAAGATAGAACGGCTCTATGTACCAGCATTTCAAGTGTTTCTTACATGTTTCTGATCATTTCTCGGGACTATCATTGTGTCTGTTAAGCGTTTTACCAAAAGTAGACAGTTTTCCTAGAGGTATACACAGGAATCTTCAAGGTTTAATTTGAGTCATTCAGAAAACGCCAGTCTAATCATAATCACCTGTAAATATAAACAGTATTCTCTTCATTTATCAGCTTCACAAATAGTCTGAGCTTTATAAATGGAAATTCTTAATGTTTGAAAGCACTTTATTTGGAAAAACATCATCTAAAATCGCCAGAATGGTAAACATTATCTGTACAATCGTCATTTCCCAGCATTCTACCTCTAATCTTGTGATTGAACATGAAAATAAAGATAGAACGGCTCTATGTACCAGCATTTCAAGTGTTTCTTACATGTTTCTAATCCTTTCTCGGGACTATCATTGTGTCTGTTAAGCGTTTTACCAAAAGTAGACAGTCTTCCTACAAGTATACACAGGAATCTTCAAGGTTTAAATTGAGTCATTCAAAAAACGCCAGTCTAATCAGAATCACCTGTGAATATAAACAGTATTCTCTTCATTTATCAGCTTCATACCCATATTGTCAGCTTTTTAAACGGAAATTCTTAATGTTTGAAAGCACTTTCTTCGGTAATACATCATCTAAAGTAGACAGAATGGAAAACATTATCTGTTCTCTCGGCATTACGCAGCATTCTATCTCTAATCTCCGTGATTGAACATGAACATAAAGATAGAACGGCTCTATGTACCAGCATTTCAAGTGTTTCTTACATGTTTCTAATCATTTCTCGGGTCTATCATGGTGTATGTTAAGCGTTTAACCAAAAGTAGACAGTTTTCCTAGAAGTATAAACAGGAATGTTAAAGGTTTCAATTGAGTCATTCAGAAAACGCCAGTCTAATCAGAATCACCTGTAAATAGAAACAGTATTCTCTTTATTTATCAGCTTCATACGTATTCTGAGCTTTATAAACAGCAATTCTTAATGTTTGAAATCACTTTCCTTGGAAAACAACATCTAGAGTAGCCGCAAATGTAAACTTCATCCTTACTCTCCTCAGTTGAGAGTTTTTTACCTCTAATCTCAGTGATTGAACTAGGCCATAAAGATAGCACGGCTCTATTATACAGCATTTCAAGTGTTTCTTCCATGTTTCTAGTCACTTCCCGGGACTATCCTAGTGTATTTTAAGAGTTTTACCAAAATTAGACATTTTTCCAGAAGTAGATACATGAATCTTCAGGATGTAAACTTTGTCATTTAGAAAATGCCAGGCAATTCATCCTCAATTGTAATTATAAACAGTATTCTCTCCATTGATCAACCTAACACACATATTCTGAGCTTTAAAAACAGCAATTGCTCATGTTGGAAGCACTTTCTTTGGAAAAGCACCATCTAGAGTAGCCGGAATTGTAAACATTATCATTACTCTCTTCATTTGAGAGTTTTCTACCTCTAATCTCTCTGATTGAACTAGGCCATCAGGACAGAACGGCTCTATTTACCCGCATTTAAACTGTTTCTTACATGTCTCTAATTATTTCTGGGACTATCATTGTGTATTGTAAGAGTGTTACCAAAAGTAGACAGTTTTCCCAGAAGTATACACATGAATCTTCAAGAGTTAAATTGTGCTATTCAGAAAACGCCAGGCAATTCGGCCTCAGTTGTAAATATAAACAGTATTCTCTTCATTTATCAGCTTCATACCCATATTCTCAGCTTTTTAAACGGAAATTCTTAATGTTTGAAAGCACTTTCTTCGGAAATACATCATCTAAAGTAGCCAGAATGGAAAAGATTATCTGTTCTCTCGGCATTACGCAGCATTCTATCTCTAATCTCCGTGATTGAACCTGAACATAAAGATAGAACGGCTCTATGTACCAGCATTTCAAGTGTTTCTTACATGTTTCTGATCATTTCTCGGGACTATCATTGTGTCTGTTAAGCGTTTTACCAAAAGTAGACAGTTTTCCTAGAGGTATACACAGGAATCTTCAAGGTTTAATTTGAGTCATTCAGAAAACGCCAGTCTAATCATAATCACCTGTAAATATAAACAGTATTCTCTTCATTTATCAGCTTCACAAATAGTCTGAGCTTTATAAATGGAAATTCTTAATGTTTGAAAGCACTTTATTTGGAAAAACATCATCTAAAATCGCCAGAATGGTAAACATTATCTGTACAATCGTCATTTCCCAGCATTCTACCTCTAATCTTGTGATTGAACATGAAAATAAAGATAGAACGGCTCTATGTACCAGCATTTCAAGTGTTTCTTACATGTTTCTAATCCTTTCTCGGGACTATCATTGTGTCTGTTAAGCGTTTTACCAAAAGTAGACAGTCTTCCTACAAGTATACACAGGAATCTTCAAGGTTTAAATTGAGTCATTCAAAAAACGCCAGTCTAATCAGAATCACCTGTGAATATAAACAGTATTCTCTTCATTTATCAGCTTCATACCCATATTGTCAGCTTTTTAAACGGAAATTCTTAATGTTTGAAAGCACTTTCTTCGGTAATACATCATCTAAAGTAGACAGAATGGAAAACATTATCTGTTCTCTCGGCATTACGCAGCATTCTATCTCTAATCTCCGTGATTGAACATGAACATAAAGATAGAACGGCTCTATGTACCAGCATTTCAAGTGTTTCTTCCATGTTTCTAATCATTTCTCGGGTCTATCATGGTGTATGTTAAGCGTTTAACCAAAAGTAGACAGTTTTCCTAGAAGTATAAACAGGAATGTTAAAGGTTTCAATTGAGTCATTCAGAAAACGCCAGTCTAATCATAATCACCTGTAAATATAAACAGTATTCTCTTCATTTATCAGCTTCACAAATAGTCTGAGCTTTATAAATGGAAATTCTTAATGTTTGAAAGCACTTTATTTGGAAAAACATCATCTAATATAGCCAGAATGGTAAACATTATCTGTACAATCGTCATTTCCCAGCATTCTACCTCTAATCTCCGTGATTGAACATGAAAATAAAGATAGAACGGCTCTATGTACCAGCATTTCAAGTGTTTCTTACATGTTTCTAATCATTTCTCGGGACTCTCATTGTGTCTGTTAAGCGTTTTACCAAAAGTAGACAGTCTTCCTAAGAGTATACACAGGAATCTTCAAGGTTTAAATTGAGTCATTCAAAAAACGCCAGTCTAATCAGAATCACCTGTGAATATAAACAGTATTCTCTTCATTTATCAGCTTCATACCCATATTGTCAGCTTTTTAAACGGAAATTCTTAATGTTTGAAAGCACTTTCTTCGGTAATACATCATCTAAAGTAGACAGAATGGAAAACATTATCTGTTCTCTCGGCATTATGCAGCATTCTATCTCTAATCTCCGTGATTGAACATGAACATAAAGATAGAACGGCTCTATGTACCAGCATTTCAAGTGTTTCTTACATGTTTCTAATCATTTCTCGGGTCTATCATGGTGTATGTTAAGCGTTTAACCAAAAGTAGACAGTTTTCCTAGAAGTATAAACAGGAATGTTAAAGGTTTCAATTGAGTCATTCAGAAAACGCCAGTCTAATCAGAATCACCTGTAAATAGAAACAGTATTCTCTTTATTTATCAGCTTCATACGTATTCTGAGCTTTATAAACAGCAATTCTTAATGTTTGAAATCACTTTCCTTGGAAAACAACATCTAGAGTAGCCGCAAATGTAAACTTCATCCTTACTCTCCTCAGTTGAGAGTTTTTTACCTCTAATCTCAGTGATTGAACTAGGCCATAAAGATAGCACGGCTCTATTATACAGCATTTCAAGTGTTTCTTCCATGTTTCTAGTCAGTTCCGGGGACTATCCTAGTGTATTTTAAGAGTTTTACCAAAATTAGACATTTTTCCAGAAGTAGATACATGAATCTTCAGGATGTAAACTTTGTCATTTAGAAAATGCCAGGCAATTCATCCTCAATTGTAATTATAAACAGTATTCTCTCCATTGATCAACCTAACACACATATTCTGAGCTTTAAAAACAGCAATTGCTCATGTTGGAAGCACTTTCTTTGGAAAAGCACCATCTAGAGTAGCCAGAATTGTAAACATTATCATTACTCTCTTCATTTGAGAGTTTTCTACCTCTAATCTCTCTGATTGAACTAGGCCATCAGGACAGAACGGCTCTATTTACCCGCATTTAAACTGTTTCTTACATGTCTCTAATCATTTCTGGGACTATCATTGTGTATTGTAAGAGTGTTACCAAAAGTAGACAGTTTTCCCAGAAGTATACACATGAATCTTCAAGAGTTAAATTGTGCTATTCAGAAAACGCCAGGCAATTCGGCCTCAGTTGTAAATATAAACAGTATTCTCTTCATGTATCAGCTTCATACCCATATTCTCAGCTTTTTAAACGGAAATTCTTAATGTTTGAAAGCACTTTCTTCGGAAATACATCATCTAAAGTAGCCAGAATGGAAAACATTATCTGTTCTCTCGGCATTACGCAGCATTCTATCTCTAATCTCCGTGATTGAACATGAACATAAAGATAGAACGGCTCTATGTACCAGCGTTTCAAGTGTTTCTTACATGTTTCTGATCATTTCTCGGGACTATCATTGTGTCTGTTAAGCGTTTTACCAAAAGTAGACAGTTTTCCTAGAGGTATACACAGGAATCTTCAAGGTTTAATTTGAGTCATTCAGAAAACGCCAGTCTAATCATAATCACCTGTAAATATAAACAGTATTCTCTTCATTTATCAGCTTCACAAATAGTCTGAGCTTTATAAATGGAAATTCTTAATGTTTGAAAGCACTTTATTTGGAAAAACATCATCTAAAATCGCCAGAATGGTAAACATTATCTGTACAATCGTCATTTCCCAGCATTCTACCTCTAATCTTGTGATTGAACATGAAAATAAAGATAGAACGGCTCTATGTACCAGCATTTCAAGTGTTTCTCACATGTTTCTAATCATTTCTCGGGACTATCATTGTGTCTGTTAAGCGTTTTACCAAAAGTAGACAGTCTTCCTACAAGTATACACAGGAATCTTCAAGGTTTAAATTGAGTCATTCAAAAAACGCCAGTCTAATCAGAATCACCTGTGAATATAAACAGTATTCTCTTCATTTATCAGCTTCATACCCATATTGTCAGCTTTTTAAACGGAAATTCTTAATGTTTGAAAGCACTTTCTTCGGTAATACATCATCTAAAGTAGACAGAATGGAAAACATTATCTGTTCTCTCGGCATTACGCAGCATTCTATCTCTAATCTCCGTGATTGAACATGAACATAAAGATAGAACGGCTCTATGTACCAGCATTTCAAGTGTTTCTTACATGTTTCTAATCATTTCTCGGGTCTATCATGGTGTATGTTAAGCGTTTAACCAAAAGTAGACAGTTTTCCTAGAAGTATAAACAGGAATGTTAAAGGTTTCAATTGAGTCATTCAGAAAACGCCAGTCTAATCAGAATCACCTGTAAATAGAAACAGTATTCTCTTTATTTATCAGCTTCATACGTATTCTGAGCTTTATAAACAGCAATTCTTAATGTTTGAAATCACTTTCCTTGGAAAACAACATCTAGAGTAGCCGCAAATGTAAACTTCATCCTTACTCTCCTCAGTTGAGAGTTTTTTACCTCTAATCTCAGTGATTGAACTAGGCCATAAAGATAGCACGGCTCATATTATACAGCATTTCAAGTGTTTCTTCCATGTTTCTAGTCACTTCCCGGGACTATCCTAGTGTATTTTAAGAGTTTTACCAAAATTAGACATTTTTCCAGAAGTAGATACATGAATCTTCAGGATGTAAACTTTGTCATTTAGAAAATGCCAGGCAATTCATCCTCAATTGTAATTATAAACAGTATTCTCTCCATTGATCAACCTAACACACATATTCTGAGCTTTAAAAACAGCAATTGCTCATGTTGGAAGCACTTTCTTTGGAAAAGCACCATCTAGAGTAGCCGGAATTGTAAACATTATCATTACTCTCTTCATTTGAGAGTTTTCTACCTCTAATCTCTCTGATTGAACTAGGCCATCAGGACAGAACGGCTCTATTTACCCGCATTTAAACTGTTTCTTACATGTCTCTAATCATTTCTGGGACTATCATTGTGTATTGTAAGAGTGTTACCAAAAGTAGACAGTTTTCCCAGAAGTATACACATGAATCTTCAAGAGTTAAATGGTGCCATTCAGAAAACGCCAGGCAATTCGGCCTCAGTTGTAAATATAAACAGTATTCTCTTCATTTATCAGCTTCATACCCATATTCTCAGCTTTTTAAACGGAAATTCTTAATGTTTGAAAGCACTTTCTTCGGAAATACATCATCTAAAGTAGCCAGAATGGAAAAGATTATCTGTTCTCTCGGCATTACGCAGCATTCTATCTCTAATCTCCGTGATTGAACCTGAACATAAAGATAGAACGGCTCTATGTACCAGCATTTCAAGTGTTTCTTACATGTTTCTGATCATTTCTCGGGACTATCATTGTGTCTGTTAAGCGTTTTACCAAAAGTAGACAGTTTTCCTAGAGGTATACACAGGAATCTTCAAGGTTTAATTTGAGTCATTCAGAAAACGCCAGTCTAATCATAATCACCTGTAAATATAAACAGTATTCTCTTCATTTATCAGCTTCACAAATAGTCTGAGCTTTATAAATGGAAATTCTTAATGTTTGAAAGCACTTTATTTGGAAAAACATCATCTAAAATCGCCAGAATGGTAAACATTATCTGTACAATCGTCATTTCCCAGCATTCTACCTCTAATCTTGTGATTGAACATGAAAATAAAGATAGAACGGCTCTATGTACCAGCATTTCAAGTGTTTCTTACATGTTTCTAATCCTTTCTCGGGACTATCATTGTGTCTGTTAAGCGTTTTACCAAAAGTAGACAGTCTTCCTACAAGTATACACAGGAATCTTCAAGGTTTAAATTGAGTCATTCAAAAAACGCCAGTCTAATCAGAATCACCTGTGAATATAAACAGTATTCTCTTCATTTATCAGCTTCATACCCATATTGTCAGCTTTTTAAACGGAAATTCTTAATGTTTGAAAGCACTTTCTTCGGTAATACATCATCTAAAGTAGACAGAATGGAAAACATTATCTGTTCTCTCGGCATTACGCAGCATTCTATCTCTAATCTCCGTGATTGAACATGAACATAAAGATAGAACGGCTCTATGTACCAGCATTTCAAGTGTTTCTTCCATGTTTCTAATCATTTCTCGGGTCTATCATGGTGTATGTTAAGCGTTTAACCAAAAGTAGACAGTTTTCCTAGAAGTATAAACAGGAATGTTAAAGGTTTCAATTGAGTCATTCAGAAAACGCCAGTCTAATCATAATCACCTGTAAATATAAACAGTATTCTCTTCATTTATCAGCTTCACAAATAGTCTGAGCTTTATAAATGGAAATTCTTAATGTTTGAAAGCACTTTATTTGGAAAAACATCATCTAATATAGCCAGAATGGTAAACATTATCTGTACAATCGTCATTTCCCAGCATTCTACCTCTAATCTCCGTGATTGAACATGAAAATAAAGATAGAACGGCTCTATGTACCAGCATTTCAAGTGTTTCTTACATGTTTCTAATCATTTCTCGGGACTCTCATTGTGTCTGTTAAGCGTTTTACCAAAAGTAGACAGTCTTCCTAAGAGTATACACAGGAATCTTCAAGGTTTAAATTGAGTCATTCAAAAAACGCCAGTCTAATCAGAATCACCTGTGAATATAAACAGTATTCTCTTCATTTATCAGCTTCATACCCATATTGTCAGCTTTTTAAACGGAAATTCTTAATGTTTGAAAGCACTTTCTTCGGTAATACATCATCTAAAGTAGACAGAATGGAAAACATTATCTGTTCTCTCGGCATTATGCAGCATTCTATCTCTAATCTCCGTGATTGAACATGAACATAAAGATAGAACGGCTCTATGTACCAGCATTTCAAGTGTTTCTTACATGTTTCTAATCATTTCTCGGGTCTATCATGGTGTATGTTAAGCGTTTAACCAAAAGTAGACAGTTTTCCTAGAAGTATAAACAGGAATGTTAAAGGTTTCAATTGAGTCATTCAGAAAACGCCAGTCTAATCAGAATCACCTGTAAATAGAAACAGTATTCTCTTTATTTATCAGCTTCATACGTATTCTGAGCTTTATAAACAGCAATTCTTAATGTTTGAAATCACTTTCCTTGGAAAACAACATCTAGAGTAGCCGCAAATGTAAACTTCATCCTTACTCTCCTCAGTTGAGAGTTTTTTACCTCTAATCTCAGTGATTGAACTAGGCCATAAAGATAGCACGGCTCTATTATACAGCATTTCAAGTGTTTCTTCCATGTTTCTAGTCAGTTCCGGGGACTATCCTAGTGTATTTTAAGAGTTTTACCAAAATTAGACATTTTTCCAGAAGTAGATACATGAATCTTCAGGATGTAAACTTTGTCATTTAGAAAATGCCAGGCAATTCATCCTCAATTGTAATTATAAACAGTATTCTCTCCATTGATCAACCTAACACACATATTCTGAGCTTTAAAAACAGCAATTGCTCATGTTGGAAGCACTTTCTTTGGAAAAGCACCATCTAGAGTAGCCAGAATTGTAAACATTATCATTACTCTCTTCATTTGAGAGTTTTCTACCTCTAATCTCTCTGATTGAACTAGGCCATCAGGACAGAACGGCTCTATTTACCCGCATTTAAACTGTTTCTTACATGTCTCTAATCATTTCTGGGACTATCATTGTGTATTGTAAGAGTGTTACCAAAAGTAGACAGTTTTCCCAGAAGTATACACATGAATCTTCAAGAGTTAAATTGTGCTATTCAGAAAACGCCAGGCAATTCGGCCTCAGTTGTAAATATAAACAGTATTCTCTTCATGTATCAGCTTCATACCCATATTCTCAGCTTTTTAAACGGAAATTCTTAATGTTTGAAAGCACTTTCTTCGGAAATACATCATCTAAAGTAGCCAGAATGGAAAACATTATCTGTTCTCTCGGCATTACGCAGCATTCTATCTCTAATCTCCGTGATTGAACATGAACATAAAGATAGAACGGCTCTATGTACCAGCGTTTCAAGTGTTTCTTACATGTTTCTGATCATTTCTCGGGACTATCATTGTGTCTGTTAAGCGTTTTACCAAAAGTAGACAGTTTTCCTAGAGGTATACACAGGAATCTTCAAGGTTTAATTTGAGTCATTCAGAAAACGCCAGTCTAATCATAATCACCTGTAAATATAAACAGTATTCTCTTCATTTATCAGCTTCACAAATAGTCTGAGCTTTATAAATGGAAATTCTTAATGTTTGAAAGCACTTTATTTGGAAAAACATCATCTAAAATCGCCAGAATGGTAAACATTATCTGTACAATCGTCATTTCCCAGCATTCTACCTCTAATCTTGTGATTGAACATGAAAATAAAGATAGAACGGCTCTATGTACCAGCATTTCAAGTGTTTCTCACATGTTTCTAATCATTTCTCGGGACTATCATTGTGTCTGTTAAGCGTTTTACCAAAAGTAGACAGTCTTCCTACAAGTATACACAGGAATCTTCAAGGTTTAAATTGAGTCATTCAAAAAACGCCAGTCTAATCAGAATCACCTGTGAATATAAACAGTATTCTCTTCATTTATCAGCTTCATACCCATATTGTCAGCTTTTTAAACGGAAATTCTTAATGTTTGAAAGCACTTTCTTCGGTAATACATCATCTAAAGTAGACAGAATGGAAAACATTATCTGTTCTCTCGGCATTACGCAGCATTCTATCTCTAATCTCCGTGATTGAACATGAACATAAAGATAGAACGGCTCTATGTACCAGCATTTCAAGTGTTTCTTACATGTTTCTAATCATTTCTCGGGTCTATCATGGTGTATGTTAAGCGTTTAACCAAAAGTAGACAGTTTTCCTAGAAGTATAAACAGGAATGTTAAAGGTTTCAATTGAGTCATTCAGAAAACGCCAGTCTAATCAGAATCACCTGTAAATAGAAACAGTATTCTCTTTATTTATCAGCTTCATACGTATTCTGAGCTTTATAAACAGCAATTCTTAATGTTTGAAATCACTTTCCTTGGAAAACAACATCTAGAGTAGCCGCAAATGTAAACTTCATCCTTACTCTCCTCAGTTGAGAGTTTTTTACCTCTAATCTCAGTGATTGAACTAGGCCATAAAGATAGCAGGGCTCTATTATACAGCATTTCAAGTGTTTCTTCCATGTTTCTAGTCACTTCCCGGGACTATCCTAGTGTATTTTAAGAGTTTTACCAAAATTAGACATTTTTCCAGAAGTAGATACATGAATCTTCAGGATGTAAACTTTGTCATTTAGAAAATGCCAGGCAATTCATCCTCAATTGTAATTATAAACAGTATTCTCTCCATTGATCAACCTAACACACATATTCTGAGCTTTAAAAACAGCAATTGCTCATGTTGGAAGCACTTTCTTTGGAAAAGCACCATCTAGAGTAGCCGGAATTGTAAACATTATCATTACTCTCTTCATTTGAGAGTTTTCTACCTCTAATCTCTCTGATTGAACTAGGCCATCAGGACAGAACGGCTCTATTTACCCGCATTTAAACTGTTTCTTACATGTCTCTAATTATTTCTGGGACTATCATTGTGTATTGTAAGAGTGTTACCAAAAGTAGACAGTTTTCCCAGAAGTATACACATGAATCTTCAAGAGTTAAATTGTGCTATTCAGAAAACGCCAGGCAATTCGGCCTCAGTTGTAAATATAAACAGTATTCTCTTCATTTATCAGCTTCATACCCATATTCTCAGCTTTTTAAACGGAAATTCTTAATGTTTGAAAGCACTTTCTTCGGAAATACATCATCTAAAGTAGCCAGAATGGAAAAGATTATCTGTTCTCTCGGCATTACGCAGCATTCTATCTCTAATCTCCGTGATTGAACCTGAACATAAAGATAGAACGGCTCTATGTACCAGCATTTCAAGTGTTTCTTACATGTTTCTGATCATTTCTCGGGACTATCATTGTGTCTGTTAAGCGTTTTACCAAAAGTAGACAGTTTTCCTAGAGGTATACACAGGAATCTTCAAGGTTTAATTTGAGTCATTCAGAAAACGCCAGTCTAATCATAATCACCTGTAAATATAAACAGTATTCTCTTCATTTATCAGCTTCACAAATAGTCTGAGCTTTATAAATGGAAATTCTTAATGTTTGAAAGCACTTTATTTGGAAAAACATCATCTAAAATCGCCAGAATGGTAAACATTATCTGTACAATCGTCATTTCCCAGCATTCTACCTCTAATCTTGTGATTGAACATGAAAATAAAGATAGAACGGCTCTATGTACCAGCATTTCAAGTGTTTCTTACATGTTTCTAATCATTTCTCGGGTCTATCATGGTGTATGTTAAGCGTTTAACCAAAAGTAGACAGTTTTCCTAGAAGTATAAACAGGAATGTTAAAGGTTTCAATTGAGTCATTCAGAAAACGCCAGTCTAATCAGAATCACCTGTAAATAGAAACAGTATTCTCTTTATTTATCAGCTTCATACGTATTCTGAGCTTTATAAACAGCAATTCTTAATGTTTGAAATCACTTTCCTTGGAAAACAACATCTAGAGTAGCCGCAAATGTAAACTTCATCCTTACTCTCCTCAGTTGAGAGTTTTTTACCTCTAATCTCAGTGATTGAACTAGGCCATAAAGATAGCACGGCTCTATTATACAGCATTTCAAGTGTTTCTTCCATGTTTCTAGTCAGTTCCGGGGACTATCCTAGTGTATTTTAAGAGTTTTACCAAAATTAGACATTTTTCCAGAAGTAGATACATGAATCTTCAGGATGTAAACTTTGTCATTTAGAAAATGCCAGGCAATTCATCCTCAATTGTAATTATAAACAGTATTCTCTCCATTGATCAACCTAACACACATATTCTGAGCTTTAAAAACAGCAATTGCTCATGTTGGAAGCACTTTCTTTGGAAAAGCACCATCTAGAGTAGCCAGAATTGTAAACATTATCATTACTCTCTTCATTTGAGAGTTTTCTACCTCTAATCTCTCTGATTGAACTAGGCCATCAGGACAGAACGGCTCTATTTACCCGCATTTAAACTGTTTCTTACATGTCTCTAATCATTTCTGGGACTATCATTGTGTATTGTAAGAGTGTTACCAAAAGTAGACAGTTTTCCCAGAAGTATACACATGAATCTTCAAGAGTTAAATTGTGCTATTCAGAAAACGCCAGGCAATTCGGCCTCAGTTGTAAATATAAACAGTATTCTCTTCATGTATCAGCTTCATACCCATATTCTCAGCTTTTTAAACGGAAATTCTTAATGTTTGAAAGCACTTTCTTCGGAAATACATCATCTAAAGTAGCCAGAATGGAAAACATTATCTGTTCTCTCGGCATTACGCAGCATTCTATCTCTAATCTCCGTGATTGAACATGAACATAAAGATAGAACGGCTCTATGTACCAGCGTTTCAAGTGTTTCTTACATGTTTCTGATCATTTCTCGGGACTATCATTGTGTCTGTTAAGCGTTTTACCAAAAGTAGACAGTTTTCCTAGAGGTATACACAGGAATCTTCAAGGTTTAATTTGAGTCATTCAGAAAACGCCAGTCTAATCATAATCACCTGTAAATATAAACAGTATTCTCTTCATTTATCAGCTTCACAAATAGTCTGAGCTTTATAAATGGAAATTCTTAATGTTTGAAAGCACTTTATTTGGAAAAACATCATCTAAAATCGCCAGAATGGTAAACATTATCTGTACAATCGTCATTTCCCAGCATTCTACCTCTAATCTTGTGATTGAACATGAAAATAAAGATAGAACGGCTCTATGTACCAGCATTTCAAGTGTTTCTCACATGTTTCTAATCATTTCTCGGGACTATCATTGTGTCTGTTAAGCGTTTTACCAAAAGTAGACAGTCTTCCTACAAGTATACACAGGAATCTTCAAGGTTTAAATTGAGTCATTCAAAAAACGCCAGTCTAATCAGAATCACCTGTGAATATAAACAGTATTCTCTTCATTTATCAGCTTCATACCCATATTGTCAGCTTTTTAAACGGAAATTCTTAATGTTTGAAAGCACTTTCTTCGGTAATACATCATCTAAAGTAGACAGAATGGAAAACATTATCTGTTCTCTCGGCATTACGCAGCATTCTATCTCTAATCTCCGTGATTGAACATGAACATAAAGATAGAACGGCTCTATGTACCAGCATTTCAAGTGTTTCTTACATGTTTCTAATCATTTCTCGGGTCTATCATGGTGTATGTTAAGCGTTTAACCAAAAGTAGACAGTTTTCCTAGAAGTATAAACAGGAATGTTAAAGGTTTCAATTGAGTCATTCAGAAAACGCCAGTCTAATCAGAATCACCTGTAAATAGAAACAGTATTCTCTTTATTTATCAGCTTCATACGTATTCTGAGCTTTATAAACAGCAATTCTTAATGTTTGAAATCACTTTCCTTGGAAAACAACATCTAGAGTAGCCGCAAATGTAAACTTCATCCTTACTCTCCTCAGTTGAGAGTTTTTTACCTCTAATCTCAGTGATTGAACTAGGCCATAAAGATAGCACGGCTCATATTATACAGCATTTCAAGTGTTTCTTCCATGTTTCTAGTCACTTCCCGGGACTATCCTAGTGTATTTTAAGAGTTTTACCAAAATTAGACATTTTTCCAGAAGTAGATACATGAATCTTCAGGATGTAAACTTTGTCATTTAGAAAATGCCAGGCAATTCATCCTCAATTGTAATTATAAACAGTATTCTCTCCATTGATCAACCTAACACACATATTCTGAGCTTTAAAAACAGCAATTGCTCATGTTGGAAGCACTTTCTTTGGAAAAGCACCATCTAGAGTAGCCGGAATTGTAAACATTATCATTACTCTCTTCATTTGAGAGTTTTCTACCTCTAATCTCTCTGATTGAACTAGGCCATCAGGACAGAACGGCTCTATTTACCCGCATTTAAACTGTTTCTTACATGTCTCTAATCATTTCTGGGACTATCATTGTGTATTGTAAGAGTGTTACCAAAAGTAGACAGTTTTCCCAGAAGTATACACATGAATCTTCAAGAGTTAAATGGTGCCATTCAGAAAACGCCAGGCAATTCGGCCTCAGTTGTAAATATAAACAGTATTCTCTTCATTTATCAGCTTCATACCCATATTCTCAGCTTTTTAAACGGAAATTCTTAATGTTTGAAAGCACTTTCTTCGGAAATACATCATCTAAAGTAGCCAGAATGGAAAACATTATCTGTTCTCTCGGCATTACGCAGCATTCTATCTCTAATCTCCGTGATTGAACATGAACATAAAGATAGAACGGCTCTATGTACCAGCATTTCAAGTGTTTCTTACATGTTTCTGATCATTTCTCGGGACTATCATTGTGTCTGTTAAGCGTTTTACCAAAAGTAGACAGTTTTCCTAGAGGTATACACAGGAATCTTCAAGGTTTAATTTGAGTCATTCAGAAAACGCCAGTCTAATCATAATCACCTGTAAATATAAACAGTATTCTCTTCATTTATCAGCTTCACAAATAGTCTGAGCTTTATAAATGGAAATTCTTAATGTTTGAAAGCACTTTATTTGGAAAAACATCATCTAAAATCGCCAGAATGGTAAACATTATCTGTACAATCGTCATTTCCCAGCATTCTACCTCTAATCTTGTGATTGAACATGAAAATAAAGATAGAACGGCTCTATGTACCAGCATTTCAAGTGTTTCTTACATGTTTCTAATCATTTCTCGGGACTATCATTGTGTCTGTTAAGCGTTTTACCAAAAGTAGACAGTCTTCCTACAAGTATACACAGGAATCTTCAAGGTTTAAATTGAGTCATTCAAAAAACGCCAGTCTAATCAGAATCACCTGTGAATATAAACAGTATTCTCTTCATTTATCAGCTTCATACCCATATTGTCAGCTTTTTAAACGGAAATTCTTCATGTTTGAAAGCACTTTCTTCGGTAATACATCATCTAAAGTAGACAGAATGGAAAACATTATCTGTTCTCTCGGCATTACGCAGCATTCTATCTCTAATCTCCGTGATTGAACATGAACATAAAGATAGAACGGCTCTATGTACCAGCATTTCAAGTGTTTCTTCCATGTTTCTAATCATTTCTCGGGTCTATCATGGTGTATGTTAAGCGTTTAACCAAAAGTAGACAGTTTTCCTAGAAGTATAAACAGGAATGTTAAAGGTTTCAATTGAGTCATTCAGAAAACGCCAGTCTAATCATAATCACCTGTAAATATAAACAGTATTCTCTTCATTTATCAGCTTCACAAATAGTCTGAGCTTTATAAATGGAAATTCTTAATGTTTGAAAGCACTTTATTTGGAAAAACATCATCTAATATAGCCAGAATGGTAAACATTATCTGTACAATCGTCATTTCCCAGCATTCTACCTCTAATCTCCGTGATTGAACATGAAAATAAAGATAGAACGGCTCTATGTACCAGCATTTCAAGTGTTTCTTACATGTTTCTAATCATTTCTCGGGACTCTCATTGTGTCTGTTAAGCGTTTTACCAAAAGTAGACAGTCTTCCTAAGAGTATACACAGGAATCTTCAAGGTTTAAATTGAGTCATTCAAAAAACGCCAGTCTAATCAGAATCACCTGTGAATATAAACAGTATTCTCTTCATTTATCAGCTTCATACCCATATTGTCAGCTTTTTAAACGGAAATTCTTAATGTTTGAAAGCACTTTCTTCGGTAATACATCATCTAAAGTAGACAGAATGGAAAACATTACCTGTTCTCTCGGCATTATGCAGCATTCTATCTCTAATCTCCGTGATTGAACATGAACATAAAGATAGAACGGCTCTATGTACCAGCATTTCAAGTGTTTCTTACATGTTTCTAATCATTTCTCGGGTCTATCATGGTGTATGTTAAGCGTTTAACCAAAAGTAGACAGTTTTCCTAGAAGTATAAACAGGAATGTTAAAGGTTTCAATTGAGTCATTCAGAAAACGCCAGTCTAATCAGAATCACCTGTAAATAGAAACAGTATTCTCTTTATTTATCAGCTTCATACGTATTCTGAGCTTTATAAACAGCAATTCTTAATGTTTGAAATCACTTTCCTTGGAAAACAACATCTAGAGTAGCCGCAAATGTAAACTTCATCCTTACTCTCCTCAGTTGAGAGTTTTTTACCTCTAATCTCAGTGATTGAACTAGGCCATAAAGATAGCACGGCTCTATTATACAGCATTTCAAGTGTTTCTTCCATGTTTCTAGTCAGTTCCGGGGACTATCCTAGTGTATTTTAAGAGTTTTACCAAAATTAGACATTTTTCCAGAAGTAGATACATGAATCTTCAGGATGTAAACTTTGTCATTTAGAAAATGCCAGGCAATTCATCCTCAATTGTAATTATAAACAGTATTCTCTCCATTGATCAACCTAACACACATATTCTGAGCTTTAAAAACAGCAATTGCTCATGTTGGAAGCACTTTCTTTGGAAAAGCACCATCTAGAGTAGCCAGAATTGTAAACATTATCATTACTCTCTTCATTTGAGAGTTTTCTACCTCTAATCTCTCTGATTGAACTAGGCCATCAGGACAGAACGGCTCTATTTACCCGCATTTAAACTGTTTCTTACATGTCTCTAATCATTTCTGGGACTATCATTGTGTATTGTAAGAGTGTTACCAAAAGTAGACAGTTTTCCCAGAAGTATACACATGAATCTTCAAGAGTTAAATTGTGCTATTCAGAAAACGCCAGGCAATTCGGCCTCAGTTGTAAATATAAACAGTATTCTCTTCATGTATCAGCTTCATACCCATATTCTCAGCTTTTTAAACGGAAATTCTTAATGTTTGAAAGCACTTTCTTCGGAAATACATCATCTAAAGTAGCCAGAATGGAAAACATTATCTGTTCTCTCGGCATTACGCAGCATTCTATCTCTAATCTCCGTGATTGAACATGAACATAAAGATAGAACGGCTCTATGTACCAGCATTTCAAGTGTTTCTTACATGTTTCTGATCATTTCTCGGGACTATCATTGTGTCTGTTAAGCGTTTTACCAAAAGTAGACAGTTTTCCTAGAGGTATACACAGGAATCTTCAAGGTTTAATTTGAGTCATTCAGAAAACGCCAGTCTAATCATAATCACCTGTAAATATAAACAGTATTCTCTTCATTTATCAGCTTCACAAATAGTCTGAGCTTTATAAATGGAAATTCTTAATGTTTGAAAGCACTTTATTTGGAAAAACATCATCTAAAATCGCCAGAATGGTAAACATTATCTGTACAATCGTCATTTCCCAGCATTCTACCTCTAATCTTGTGATTGAACATGAAAATAAAGATAGAACGGCTCTATGTACCAGCATTTCAAGTGTTTCTCACATGTTTCTAATCATTTCTCGGGACTATCATTGTGTCTGTTAAGCGTTTTACCAAAAGTAGACAGTCTTCCTACAAGTATACACAGGAATCTTCAAGGTTTAAATTGAGTCATTCAAAAAACGCCAGTCTAATCAGAATCACCTGTGAATATAAACAGTATTCTCTTCATTTATCAGCTTCATACCCATATTGTCAGCTTTTTAAACGGAAATTCTTAATGTTTGAAAGCACTTTCTTCGGTAATACATCATCTAAAGTAGACAGAATGGAAAACATTATCTGTTCTCTTGGCATTACGCAGCATTCTATCTCTAATCTCCGTGATTGAACATGAACATAAAGATAGAACGGCTCTATGTACCAGCATTTCAAGTGTTTCTTACATGTTTCTAATCATTTCTCGGGTCTATCATGGTGTATGTTAAGCGTTTAACCAAAAGTAGACAGTTTTCCTAGAAGTATAAACAGGAATGTTAAAGGTTTCAATTGAGTCATTCAGAAAACGCCAGTCTAATCAGAATCACCTGTAAATAGAAACAGTATTCTCTTTATTTATCAGCTTCATACGTATTCTGAGCTTTATAAACAGCAATTCTTAATGTTTGAAATCACTTTCCTTGGAAAACAACATCTAGAGTAGCCGCAAATGTAAACTTCATCCTTACTCTCCTCAGTTGAGAGTTTTTTACCTCTAATCTCAGTGATTGAACTAGGCCATAAAGATAGCACGGCTCATATTATACAGCATTTCAAGTGTTTCTTCCATGTTTCTAGTCACTTCCCGGGACTATCCTAGTGTATTTTAAGAGTTTTACCAAAATTAGACATTTTTCCAGAAGTAGATACATGAATCTTCAGGATGTAAACTTTGTCATTTAGAAAATGCCAGGCAATTCATCCTCAATTGTAATTATAAACAGTATTCTCTCCATTGATCAACCTAACACACATATTCTGAGCTTTAAAAACACCAATTGCTCATGTTGGAAGCACTTTCTTTGGAAAAGCACCATCTAGAGTAGCCGGAATTGTAAACATTATCATTACTCTCTTCATTTGAGAGTTTTCTACCTCTAATCTCTCTGATTGAACTAGGCCATCAGGACAGAACGGCTCTATTTACCCGCATTTAAACTGTTTCTTACATGTCTCTAATCATTTCTGGGACTATCATTGTGTATTGTAAGAGTGTTACCAAAAGTAGACAGTTTTCCCAGAAGTATACACATGAATCTTCAAGAGTTAAATGGTGCCATTCAGAAAACGCCAGGCAATTCGGCCTCAGTTGTAAATATAAACAGTATTCTCTTCATTTATCAGCTTCATACCCATATTCTCAGCTTTTTAAACGGAAATTCTTAATGTTTGAAAGCACTTTCTTCGGAAATACATCATCTAAAGTAGCCAGAATGGAAAACATTATCTGTTCTCTCGGCATTACGCAGCATTCTATCTCTAATCTCCGTGATTGAACATGAACATAAAGATAGAACGGCTCTATGTACCAGCATTTCAAGTGTTTCTTACATGTTTCTGATCATTTCTCGGGACTATCATTGTGTCTGTTAAGCGTTTTACCAAAAGTAGACAGTTTGCCTAGAGGTATACACAGGAATCTTCAAGGTTTAATTTGAGTCATTCAGAAAACGCCAGTCTAATCATAATCACCTGTAAATATAAACAGTATTCTCTTCATTTATCAGCTTCACAAATAGTCTGAGCTTTATAAATGGAAATTCTTAATGTTTGAAAGCACTTTATTTGGAAAAACATCATCTAAAATCGCCAGAATGGTAAACATTATCTGTACAATCGTCATTTCCCAGCATTCTACCTCTAATCTTGTGATTGAACATGAAAATAAAGATAGAACGGCTCTATGTACCAGCATTTCAAGTGTTTCTTACATGTTTCTAATCATTTCTCAGGACTATCATTGTGTCTGTTAAGCGTTTTACCAAAAGTAGACAGTCTTCCTACAAGTATACACAGGAATCTTCAAGGTTTAAATTGAGTCATTCAAAAAACGCCAGTCTAATCAGAATCACCTGTGAATATAAACAGTATTCTCTTCATTTATCAGCTTCATACCCATATTGTCAGCTTTTTAAACGGAAATTCTTAATGTTTGAAAGCACTTTCTTCGGTAATACATCATCTAAAGTAGACAGAATGGAAAACATTATCTGTTCTCTCGGCATTACGCAGCATTCTATCTCTAATCTCCGTGATTGAACATGAACATAAAGATAGAACGGCTCTATGTACCAGCATTTCAAGTGTTTCCTACATGTTTCTAATCATTTCTCGGGTCTATCATGGTGTATGTTAAGCGTTTAACCAAAAGTAGACAGTTTTCCTAGAAGTATAAACAGGAATGTTAAAGGTTTCAATTGAGTCATTCAGAAAACGCCAGTCTAATCAGAATCACCTGTAAATAGAAACAGTATTCTCTTTATTTATCAGCTTCATACGTATTCTGAGCTTTATAAACAGCAATTCTTAATGTTTGAAATCACTTTCCTTGGAAAACAACATCTAGAGTAGGCGCAAATGTAAACTTCATCCTTACTCTCCTCAGTTGAGAGTTTTTTACCTCTAATCTCAGTGATTGAACTAGGCCATAAAGATAGCACGGCTCTATTATACAGCATTTCAAGTGTTTCTTCCATGTTTCTAGTCAGTTCCCGGGACTATCCTAGTGTATTTTAAGAGTTTTACCAAAATTAGACATTTTTCCAGAAGTAGATACATGAATCTTCAGGATGTAAACTTTGTCATTTAGAAAATGCCAGGCAATTCATCCTCAATTGTAATTATAAACAGTATTCTCTCCATTGATCAACCTAACACACATATTCTGAGCTTTAAAAACAGCAATTGCTCATGTTGGAAGCACTTTCTTTGAAAAGCACCATCTAGAGTAGCCGGAATTGTAAACATTATCATTACTCTCTTCATTTGAGAGTTTTCTACCTCTAATCTCTCTGATTGAACTAGGCCATCAGGACAGAACGGCTCTATTTACCCGCATTTAAACTGTTTCTTACATGTCTCTAATCATTTCTGGGACTATCATTGTGTATTGTAAGAGTGTTACCAAAAGTAGACAGTTTTCCCAGAAGTATACACATGAATCTTCAAGAGTTAAATGGTGCCATTCAGAAAACGCCAGGCAATTCGGCCTCAGTTGTAAATATAAACAGTATTCTCTTCATTTATCAGCTTCATACCCATATTCTCAGCTTTTTAAACGGAAATTCTTAATGTTTGAAAGCACTTTCTTCGGAAATACATCATCTAAAGTAGCCAGAATGGAAAACATTATCTGTTCTCTCGGCATTACGCAGCATTCTATCTCTAATCTCCGTGATTGAACATGAACATAAAGATAGAACGGCTCTATGTACCAGCATTTCAAGTGTTTCTTACATGTTTCTGATCATTTCTCGGGACTATCATTGTGTCTGTTAAGCGTTTTACCAAAAGTAGACAGTTTTCCTAGAGGTATACACAGGAATCTTCAAGGTTTAATTTGAGTCATTCAGAAAACGCCAGTCTAATCATAATCACCTGTAAATATAAACAGTATTCTCTTCATTTATCAGCTTCACAAATAGTCTGAGCTTTATAAATGGAAATTCTTAATGTTTGAAAGCACTTTATTTGGAAAAACATCATCTAAAATCGCCAGAATGGTAAACATTATCTGTACAATCGTCATTTCCCAGCATTCTACCTCTAATCTTGTGATTGAACATGAAAATAAAGATAGAACGGCTCTATGTACCAGCATTTCAAGTGTTTCTTACATGTTTCTAATCATTTCTCGGGACTATCATTGTGTCTGTTAAGCGTTTTACCAAAAGTAGACAGTCTTCCTACAAGTATACACAGGAATCTTCAAGGTTTAAATTGAGTCATTCAAAAAACGCCAGTCTAATCAGAATCACCTGTGAATATAAACAGTATTCTCTTCATTTATCAGCTTCATACCCATATTGTCAGCTTTTTAAACGGAAATTCTTAATGTTTGAAAGCACTTTCTTCGGTAATACATCATCTAAAGTAGACAGAATGGAAAACATTATCTGTTCTCTCGGCATTACGCAGCATTCTATCTCTAATCTCCGTGATTGAACATGAACATAAAGATAGAACGGCTCTATGTACCAGCATTTCAAGTGTTTCTTACATGTTTCTAATCATTTCTCGGGTCTATCATGGTGTATGTTAAGCGTTTAACCAAAAGTAGACAGTTTTCCTAGAAGTATAAACAGGAATGTTAAAGGTTTCAATTGAGTCATTCAGAAAACGCCAGTCTAATCAGAATCACCTGTAAATAGAAACAGTATTCTCTTTATTTATCAGCTTCATACGTATTCTGAGCTTTATAAACAGCAATTCTTAATGTTTGAAATCACTTTCCTTGGAAAACAACATCTAGAGTAGGCGCAAATGTAAACTTCATCCTTACTCTCCTCAGTTGAGAGTTTTTTACCTCTAATCTCAGTGATTGAACTAGGCCATAAAGATAGCACGGCTCTATTATACAGCATTTCAAGTGTTTCTTCCATGTTTCTAGTCAGTTCCCGGGACTATCCTAGTGTATTTTAAGAGTTTTACCAAAATTAGACATTTTTCCAGAAGTAGATACATGAATCTTCAGGATGTAAACTTTGTCATTTAGAAAATGCCAGGCAATTCATCCTCAATTGTAATTATAAACAGTATTCTCTCCATTGATCAACCTAACACACATATTCTGAGCTTTAAAAACAGCAATTGCTCATGTTGGAAGCACTTTCTTTGAAAAGCACCATCTAGAGTAGCCGGAATTGTAAACATTATCATTACTCTCTTCATTTGAGAGTTTTCTACCTCTAATCTCTCTGATTGAACTAGGCCATCAGGACAGAACGGCTCTATTTACCCGCATTTAAACTGTTTCTTACATGTCTCTAATCATTTCTGGGACTATCATTGTGTATTGTAAGAGTGTTACCAAAAGTAGACAGTTTTCCCAGAAGTATACACATGAATCTTCAAGAGTTAAATGGTGCCATTCAGAAAACGCCAGGCAATTCGGCCTCAGTTGTAAATATAAACAGTATTCTCTTCATTTATCAGCTTCATACCCATATTCTCAGCTTTTTAAACGGAAATTCTTAATGTTTGAAAGCACTTTCTTCGGAAATACATCATCTAAAGTAGCCAGAATGGAAAACATTATCTGTTCTCTCGGCATTACGCAGCATTCTATCTCTAATCTCCGTGATTGAACATGAACATAAAGATAGAACGGCTCTATGTACCAGCATTTCAAGTGTTTCTTACATGTTTCTGATCATTTCTCGGGACTATCATTGTGTCTGTTAAGCGTTTTACCAAAAGTAGACAGTTTTCCTAGAGGTATACACAGGAATCTTCAAGGTTTAATTTGAGTCATTCAGAAAACGCCAGTCTAATCATAATCACCTGTAAATATAAACAGTATTCTCTTCATTTATCAGCTTCACAAATAGTCTGAGCTTTATAAATGGAAATTCTTAATGTTTGAAAGCACTTTATTTGGAAAAACATCATCTAAAATCGCCAGAATGGTAAACATTATCTGTACAATCGTCATTTCCCAGCATTCTACCTCTAATCTTGTGATTGAACATGAAAATAAAGATAGAACGGCTCTATGTACCAGCATTTCAAGTGTTTCTTACATGTTTCTAATCATTTCTCGGGACTATCATTGTGTCTGTTAAGCGTTTTACCAAAAGTAGACAGTCTTCCTACAAGTATACACAGGAATCTTCAAGGTTTAAATTGAGTCATTCAAAAAACGCCAGTCTAATCAGAATCACCTGTGAATATAAACAGTATTCTCTTCATTTATCAGCTTCATACCCATATTGTCAGCTTTTTAAACGGAAATTCTTAATGTTTGAAAGCACTTTCTTCGGTAATACATCATCTAAAGTAGACAGAATGGAAAACATTATCTGTTCTCTCGGCATTACGCAGCATTCTATCTCTAATCTCCGTGATTGAACATGAACATAAAGATAGAACGGCTCTATGTACCAGCATTTCAAGTGTTTCTTACATGTTTCTAATCATTTCTCGGGTCTATCATGGTGTATGTTAAGCGTTTAACCAAAAGTAGACAGTTTTCCTAGAAGTATAAACAGGAATGTTAAAGGTTTCAATTGAGTCATTCAGAAAACGCCAGTCTAATCAGAATCACCTGTAAATAGAAACAGTATTCTCTTTATTTATCAGCTTCATACGTATTCTGAGCTTTATAAACAGCAATTCTTAATGTTTGAAATCACTTTCCTTGGAAAACAACATCTAGAGTAGCCGCAAATGTAAACTTCATCCTTACTCTCCTCAGTTGAGAGTTTTTTACCTCTAATCTCAGTGATTGAACTAGGCCATAAAGATAGCACGGCTCTATTATACAGCATTTCAAGTGTTTCTTCCATGTTTCTAGTCACTTCCCGGGACTATCCTAGTGTATTTTAAGAGTTTTACCAAAATTAGACATTTTTCCAGAAGTAGATACATGAATCTTCAGGATGTAAACTTTGTCATTTAGAAAATGCCAGGCAATTCATCCTCAATTGTAATTATAAACAGTATTCTCTCCATTGATCAACCTAACACACATATTCTGAGCTTTAAAAACAGCAATTGCTCATGTTGGAAGCACTTTCTTTGGAAAAGCACCATCTAGAGTAGCCGGAATTGTAAACATTATCATTACTCTCTTCATTTGAGAGTTTTCTACCTCTAATCTCTCTGATTGAACTAGGCCATCAGGACAGAACGGCTCTATTTACCCGCATTTAAACTGTTTCTTACATGTCTCTAATCATTTCTGGGACTATCATTGTGTATTGTAAGAGTGTTACCAAAAGTAGACAGTTTTCCCAGAAGTATACACATGAATCTTCAAGAGTTAAATGGTGCCATTCAGAAAACGCCAGGCAATTCGGCCTCAGTTGTAAATATAAACAGTATTCTCTTCATTTATCAGCTTCATACCCATATTCTCAGCTTTTTAAACGGAAATTCTTAATGTTTGAAAGCACTTTCTTCGGAAATACATCATCTAAAGTAGCCAGAATGGAAAACATTATCTGTTCTCTCGGCATTACGCAGCATTCTATCTCTAATCTCCGTGATTGAACATGAACATAAAGATAGAACGGCTCTATGTACCAGCATTTCAAGTGTTTCTTACATGTTTCTGATCATTTCTCGGGACTATCATTGTGTCTGTTAAGCGTTTTACCAAAAGTAGACAGTTTTCCTAGAGGTATACACAGGAATCTTCAAGGTTTAATTTGAGTCATTCAGAAAACGCCAGTCTAATCATAATCACCTGTAAATATAAACAGTATTCTCTTCATTTATCAGCTTCACAAATAGTCTGAGCTTTATAAATGGAAATTCTTAATGTTTGAAAGCACTTTATTTGGAAAACATCATCTAAAATCGCCAGAATGGTAAACATTATCTGTACAATTGTCATTTCCCAGCATTCTACCTCTAATCTTGTGATTGAACATGAAAATAAAGATAGAACGGCTCTATGTACCAGCATTTCAAGTGTTTCTTACATGTTTCTAATCATTTCTCGGGACTATCATTGTGTCTGTTAAGCGTTTTACCAAAAGTAGACAGTCTTCGTACAAGTATACACAGGAATCTTCAAGGTTTAAATTGAGTCATTCAAAAAACGCCAGTCTAATCAGAATCACCTGTGAATATAAACAGTATTCTCTTCATTTATCAGCTTCATACCCATATTGTCAGCTTTTTAAACGGAAATTCTTAATGTTTGAAAGCACTTTCTTCGGTAATACATCATCCAAAGTAGACAGAATGGAAAACATTATCTGTTCTCTCGGCATTACGCAGCATTCTATCTCTAATCTCCGTGATTGAACATGAACATAAAGATAGAACGGCTCTATGTACCAGCATTTCAAGTGTTTCTTACATGTTTCTAATCATTTCTCGGGTCTATCATGGTGTATGTTAAGCGTTTAACCAAAAGTAGACAGTTTTCCTAGAAGTATAAACAGGAATGTTAAAGGTTTCAATTGAGTCATTCAGAAAACGCCAGTCTAATCAGAATCACCTGTAAATAGAAACAGTATTCTCTTTATTTATCAGCTTCATACGTATTCTGAGCTTTATAAACAGCAATTCTTAATGTTTGAAATCACTTTCCTTGGAAAACAACATCTAGAGTAGCCGCAAATGTAAACTTCATCCTTACTCTCCTCAGTTGAGAGTTTTTTACCTCTAATCTCAGTGATTGAACTAGGCCATAAAGATAGCATGGCTCTATTATACAGCATTTCAAGTGTTTCTTCCATGTTTCTAGTCACTTCCCGGGACTATCCTAGTGTATTTTAAGAGTTTTACCAAAATTAGACATTTTTCCAGAAGTAGATACATGAATCTTCAGGATGTAAACTTTGTCATTTAGAAAATGCCAGGCAATTCATCCTCAATTGTAATTATAAACAGTATTCTCTCCATTGATCAACCTAACACACATATTCTGAGCTTTAAAAACAGCAATTGCTCATGTTGGAAGCACTTTCCTTGGAAAAGCACCATCTAGAGTAGCCGGAATTGTAAACATTATCATTACTCTCTTCATTTGAGAGTTTTCTACCTCTAATCTCTCTGATTGAACTAGGCCATCAGGACAGAACGGCTCTATTTACCCGCATTTAAACTGTTTCTTACATGTCTCTAATCATTTCTGGGACTATCATTGTGTATTGTAAGAGTGTTACCAAAAGTAGACAGTTTTCCCAGAAGTATACACATGAATCTTCAAGAGTTAAATTGTGCTATTCAGAAAACGCCAGGCAATTCGGCCTCAGTTGTAAATATAAACAGTATTCTCTTCATTTATCAGCTTCATACCCATATTCTCAGCTTTTTAAACGGAAATTCTTAATGTTTGAAAGCACTTTCTTCGGAAATACATCATCTAAAGTAGCCAGAATGGAAAACATTATCTGTTCTCTCGGCATTACGCAGCATTCTATCTCTAATCTCCGTGATTGAACATGAACATAAAGATAGAACGGCTCTATGTACCAGCATTTCAAGTGTTTCTTACATGTTTCTGATCATTTCTCGGGACTATCATTGTGTCTGTTAAGCGTTTTACCAAAAGTAGACAGTTTTCCTAGAGGTATACACAGGAATCTTCAAGGTGTAATTTGAGTCATTCAGAAAACGCCAGTCTAATCATAATCACCTGTAAATATAAACAGTATTCTCTTCATTTATCAGCTTCACAAATAGTCTGAGCTTTATAAATGGAAATTCTTAATGTTTGAAAGCACTTTATTTGGAAAAACATCATCTAAAATAGCCAGAATGGTAAACATTATCTGTACAATCGTCATTTCCCAGCATTCTACCTCTAATCTCTGTGATTGAACATGAAAATAAAGATAGAACGGCTCTATGTACCAGCATTTCAAGTGTTTCTTACATGTTTCTAATCATTTCTCGGGACTCTCATTGTGTCTGTTAAGCGTTTTACCAAAAGTAGACAGTCTTCCTAAGAGTATACACAGGAATCTTCAAGGTTTAAATTGAGTCATTCAAAAAACGCCAGTCTAATCAGAATCACCTGTGAATATAAACAGTATTCTCTTCATTTATCAGCTTCATACCCATATTCTCAGCTTTTTAAACGGAAATTCTTAATGTTTGAAAGCACTTTCTTCGGAAATACATCATCTAAAGTAGCCAGAATGGAAAACATTATCTGTTCTCTTGGCATTACGCAGCATTCTATCTCTAATCTCCGTGATTGAACATGAACATAAAGATAGAACGGCTCTATGTACCAGCATTTCAAGTGTTTCTTACATGTTTCTGATCATTTCTCGGGACTATCATTGTGTCTGTTAAGCGTTTTACCAAAAGTAGACAGTTTTCCTAGAGGTATACACAGGAATCTTCAAGGTTTAATTTGAGTCATTCAGAAAACGCCAGTCTAATCATAATCACCTGTAAATATAAACAGTATTCTCTTCATTTATCAGCTTCACAAATAGTCTGAGCTTTATAAATGGAAATTCTTAATGTTTGAAAGCACTTTATTGGGAAAAACAACATCTAAAATCGCCAGAATGGTAAACATTATCTGTACAATCGTCATTTCCCAGCATTCTACCTCTAATCTTGTGATTGAACATGAAAATAAAGATAGAACGGCTCTATGTACCAGCATTTCAAGTGTTTCTTACATGTTTCTGATCATTTCTCGGGACTATCATTGTGTCTGTTAAGCGTTTTACCAAAAGTAGACAGTCTTCCTACAAGTATACACAGGAATCTTCAAGGTTTAAATTGAGTCATTCAAAAAACGCCAGTCTAATCAGAATCACCTGTGAATATAAACAGTATTCTCTTCATTTATCAGCTTCATACCCATATTGTCAGCTTTTTAAACGGAAATTCTTAATGTTTGAAAGCACTTTCTTCGGTAATACATCATCCAAAGTAGACAGAATGGAAAACATTATCTGTTCTCTCGGCATTACGCAGCATTCTATCTCTAATCTCCGTGATTGAACATGAACATAAAGATAGAACGGCTCTATGTACCAGCATTTCAAGTGTTTCTTACATGTTTCTAATCATTTCTCGGGTCTATCATGGTGTATGTTAAGCGTTTAACCAAAAGTAGACAGTTTTCCTAGAAGTATAAACAGGAATGTTAAAGGTTTCAATTGAGTCATTCAGAAAACGCCAGTCTAATCAGAATCACCTGTAAATAGAAACAGTATTCTCTTTATTTATCAGCTTCATACGTATTCTGAGCTTTATAAACAGCAATTCTTAATGTTTGAAATCACTTTCCTTGGAAAACAACATCTAGAGTAGCCGCAAATGTAAACTTCATCCTTACTCTCCTCAGTTGAGAGTTTTTTACCTCTAATCTCAGTGATTGAACTAGGCCATAAAGATAGCATGGCTCTATTATACAGCATTTCAAGTGTTTCTTCCATGTTTCTAGTCACTTCCCGGGACTATCCTAGTGTATTTTAAGAGTTTTACCAAAATTAGACATTTTTCCAGAAGTAGATACATGAATCTTCAGGATGTAAACTTTGTCATTTAGAAAATGCCAGGCAATTCATCCTCAATTGTAATTATAAACAGTATTCTCTCCATTGATCAACCTAACACACATATTCTGAGCTTTAAAAACAGCAATTGCTCATGTTGGAAGCACTTTCCTTGGAAAAGCACCATCTAGAGTAGCCGGAATTGTAAACATTATCATTACTCTCTTCATTTGAGAGTTTTCTACCTCTAATCTCTCTGATTGAACTAGGCCATCAGGACAGAACGGCTCTATTTACCCGCATTTAAACTGTTTCTTACATGTCTCTAATCATTTCTGGGACTATCATTGTGTATTGTAAGAGTGTTACCAAAAGTAGACAGTTTTCCCAGAAGTATACACATGAATCTTCAAGAGTTAAATTGTGCTATTCAGAAAACGCCAGGCAATTCGGCCTCAGTTGTAAATATAAACAGTATTCTCTTCATTTATCAGCTTCATACCCATATTCTCAGCTTTTTAAACGGAAATTCTTAATGTTTGAAAGCACTTTCTTCGGAAATACATCATCTAAAGTAGCCAGAATGGAAAACATTATCTGTTCTCTCGGCATTACGCAGCATTCTATCTCTAATCTCCGTGATTGAACATGAACATAAAGATAGAACGGCTCTATGTACCAGCATTTCAAGTGTTTCTTACATGTTTCTGATCATTTCTCGGGACTATCATTGTGTCTGTTAAGCGTTTTACCAAAAGTAGACAGTTTTCCTAGAGGTATACACAGGAATCTTCAAGGTGTAATTTGAGTCATTCAGAAAACGCCAGTCTAATCATAATCACCTGTAAATATAAACAGTATTCTCTTCATTTATCAGCTTCACAAATAGTCTGAGCTTTATAAATGGAAATTCTTAATGTTTGAAAGCACTTTATTTGGAAAAACATCATCTAAAATAGCCAGAATGGTAAACATTATCTGTACAATCGTCATTTCCCAGCATTCTACCTCTAATCTCTGTGATTGAACATGAAAATAAAGATAGAACGGCTCTATGTACCAGCATTTCAAGTGTTTCTTACATGTTTCTAATCATTTCTCGGGACTCTCATTGTGTCTGTTAAGCGTTTTACCAAAAGTAGACAGTCTTCCTAAGAGTATACACAGGAATCTTCAAGGTTTAAATTGAGTCATTCAAAAAACGCCAGTCTAATCAGAATCACCTGTGAATATAAACAGTATTCTCTTCATTTATCAGCTTCATACCCATATTCTCAGCTTTTTAAACGGAAATTCTTAATGTTTGAAAGCACTTTCTTCGGAAATACATCATCTAAAGTAGCCAGAATGGAAAACATTATCTGTTCTCTTGGCATTACGCAGCATTCTATCTCTAATCTCCGTGATTGAACATGAACATAAAGATAGAACGGCTCTATGTACCAGCATTTCAAGTGTTTCTTACATGTTTCTGATCATTTCTCGGGACTATCATTGTGTCTGTTAAGCGTTTTACCAAAAGTAGACAGTTTTCCTAGAGGTATACACAGGAATCTTCAAGGTTTAATTTGAGTCATTCAGAAAACGCCAGTCTAATCATAATCACCTGTAAATATAAACAGTATTCTCTTCATTTATCAGCTTCACAAATAGTCTGAGCTTTATAAATGGAAATTCTTAATGTTTGAAAGCACTTTATTGGGAAAAACAACATCTAAAATCGCCAGAATGGTAAACATTATCTGTACAATCGTCATTTCCCAGCATTCTACCTCTAATCTTGTGATTGAACATGAAAATAAAGATAGAACGGCTCTATGTACCAGCATTTCAAGTGTTTCTTACATGTTTCTGATCATTTCTCGGGACTATCATTGTGTCTGTTAAGCGTTTTACCAAAAGTAGACAGTTTTCCTAGAGGTATACACAGGAATCTTCAAGGTTTAATTTGAGTCATTCAGAAAACGCCAGTCTAATCATAATCACCTGTAAATATAAACAGTATTCTCTTCATTTATCAGCTTCACAAATAGTCTGAGCTTTATAAATGGAAATTCTTAATGTTTGAAAGCACTTTATTTGGAAAAACATCATCTAATATAGCCAGAATGGTAAACATTATCTGTACAATCGTCATTTCCCAGCATTCTACCTCTAATCTCCGTGATTGAACATGAAAATAAAGATAGAACGGCTCTATGTACCAGCATTTCAAGTGTTTCTTACATGTTTCTAATCATTTCTCGGGACTCTCATTGTGTCTGTTAAGCGTTTTACCAAAAGTAGACAGTTTTCCTAGAGGTATACACAGGAATCTTCAAGGTGTAATTTGAGTCATTCAGAAAACGCCAGTCTAATCATAATCACCTGTAAATATAAACAGTATTCTCTTCATTTATCAGCTTCACAAATAGTCTGAGCTTTATAAATGGAAATTCTTAATGTTTGAAAGCACTTTATTTGGAAAAACATCATCTAAAATCGCCAGAATGGTAAACATTATCTGTACAATCGTCATTTCCCAGCATTCTACCTCTAATCTTGTGATTGAACATGAAAATAAAGATAGAACGGCTCTATGTACCAGCATTTCAAGTGTTTCTCACATGTTTCTAATCATTTCTCGGGACTATCATTGTGTCTGTTAAGCGTTTTACCAAAAGTAGACAGTCTTCCTACAAGTATACACAGGAATCTTCAAGGTTTAAATTGAGTCATTCAAAAAACGCCAGTCTAATCAGAATCACCTGTGAATATAAACAGTATTCTCTTCATTTATCAGCTTCATACCCATATTGTCAGCTTTTTAAACGGAAATTCTTAACGTTTGAAAGCACTTTCTTCGGTAATACATCATCTAAAGTAGACAGAATGGAAAACATTATCTGTTCTCTCGGCATTACGCAGCATTCTATCTCTAATCTCCGTGATTGAACATGAACATAAAGATAGAACGGCTCTATGTACCAGCATTTCAAGTGTTTCTTACATGTTTCTAATCATTTCTCGGGTCTATCATGGTGTATGTTAAGCGTTTAACCAAAAGTAGACAGTTTTCCTAGAAGTATAAACAGGAATGTTAAAGGTTTCAATTGAGTCATTCAGAAAACGCCAGTCTAATCAGAATCACCTGTAAATAGAAACAGTATTCTCTTTATTTATCAGCTTCATACGTATTCTGAGCTTTATAAACAGCAATTCTTAATGTTTGAAATCACTTTCCTTGGAAAACAACATCTAGAGTAGCCGCAAATGTAAACTTCATCCTTACTCTCCTCAGTTGAGAGTTTTTTACCTCTAATCTCAGTGATTGAAGTAGGCCATAAAGATAGCACGGCTCTATTATACAGCATTTCAAGTGTTTCTTCCATGTTTCTAGTCAGTTCCTGGGACTATCCTAGTGTATTTTAAGAGTTTTACCAAAATTAGACATTTTTCCAGAAGTAGATACATGAATCTTCAGGATGTAAACTTTGTCATTTAGAAAATGCCAGGCAATTCATCCTCAATTGTAATTATAAACAGTATTCTCTCCATTGATCAACCTAACACACATATTCTGAGCTTTAAAAACAGCAATTGCTCATGTTGGAAGCACTTTCTTTGGAAAAGCACCATCTAGAGTAGCCGGAATTGTAAACATTATCATTACTCTCTTCATTTGAGAGTTTTCTACCTCTAATCTCTCTGATTGAACTAGGCCATCAGGACAGAACGGCTCTATTTACCCGCATTTAAACTGTTTCTTACATGTCTCTAATCATTTCTGGGACTATCATTGTGTATTGTAAGAGTGTTACCAAAAGTAGACAGTTTTCCCAGAAGTATACACATGAATCTTCAAGAGTTAAATGGTGCCATTCAGAAAACGCCAGGCAATTCGGCCTCAGTTGTAAATATAAACAGTATTCTCTTCATTTATCAGCTTCATACCCATATTCTCAGCTTTTTAAACGGAAATTCTTAATGTTTGAAAGCACTTTCTTCGGAAATACATCATCTAAAGTAGCCAGAATGGAAAACATTATCTGTTCTCTCGGCATTACGCAGCATTCTATCTCTAATCTCCGTGATTGAACATGAACATAAAGATAGAACGGCTCTATGTACCAGCATTTCAAGTGTTTCTTACATGTTTCTGATCATTTCTCGGGACTATCATTGTGTCTGTTAAGCGTTTTACCAAAAGTAGACAGTTTTCCTAGAGGTATACACAGGAATCTTCAAGGTTTAATTTGAGTCATTCAGAAAACGCCAGTCTAATCATAATCACCTGTAAATATAAACAGTATTCTCTTCATTTATCAGCTTCACAAATAGTCTGAGCTTTATAAATGGAAATTCTTAATGTTTGAAAGCACTTTATTTGGAAAAACATCATCTAAAATCGCCAGAATGGTAAACATTATCTGTACAATCGTCATTTCCCAGCATTCTACCTCTAATCTTGTGATTGAACATGAAAATAAAGATAGAACGGCTCTATGTACCAGCATTTCAAGTGTTTCTTACATGTTTCTAATCATTTCTCGGGACTATCATTGTGTCTGTTAAGCGTTTTACCAAAAGTAGACAGTCTTCCTACAAGTATACACAGGAATCTTCAAGGTTTAAATTGAGTCATTCAAAAAACGCCAGTCTAATCAGAATCACCTGTGAATATAAACAGTATTCTCTTCATTTATCAGCTTCATACCCATATTGTCAGCTTTTTAAACGGAAATTCTTAATGTTTGAAAGCACTTTCTTCGGTAATACATCATCTAAAGTAGACAGAATGGAAAACATTATCTGTTCTCTCGGCATTACGCAGCATTCTATCTCTAATCTCCGTGATTGAACATGAACATAAAGATAGAACGGCTCTATGTACCAGCATTTCAAGTGTTTCTTACATGTTTCTAATCATTTCTCGGGTCTATCATGGTGTATGTTAAGCGTTTAACCAAAAGTAGACAGTTTTCCTAGAAGTATAAACAGGAATGTTAAAGGTTTCAATTGAGTCATTCAGAAAACGCCAGTCTAATCAGAATCACCTGTAAATAGAAACAGTATTCTCTTTATTTATCAGCTTCATACGTATTCTGAGCTTTATAAACAGCAATTCTTAATGTTTGAAATCACTTTCCTTGGAAAACAACATCTAGAGTAGCCGCAAATGTAAACTTCATCCTTACTCTCCTCAGTTGAGAGTTTTTTACCTCTAATCTCAGTGATTGAAGTAGGCCATAAAGATAGCACGGCTCTATTATACAGCATTTCAAGTGTTTCTTCCATGTTTCTAGTCACTTCCCGGGACTATCCTAGTGTATTTTAAGAGTTTTACCAAAATTAGACATTTTTCCAGAAGTAGATACATGAATCTTCAGGATGTAAACTTTGTCATTTAGAAAATGCCAGGCAATTCATCCTCAATTGTAATTATAAACAGTATTCTCTCCATTGATCAACCTAACACACATATTCTGAGCTTTAAAAACAGCAATTGCTCATGTTGGAAGCACTTTCTTTGGAAAAGCACCATCTAGAGTAGCCGGAATTGTAAACATTATCATTACTCTCTTCATTTGAGAGTTTTCTACCTCTAATCTCTCTGATTGAACTAGGCCATCAGGACAGAACGGCTCTATTTACCCGCATTTAAACTGTTTCTTACATGTCTCTAATCATTTCTGGGACTATCATTGTGTATTGTAAGAGTGTTACCAAAAGTAGACAGTTTTCCCAGAAGTATACACATGAATCTTCAAGAGATAAATGGTGCCATTCAGAAAACGCCAGGCAATTCGGCCTCAGTTGTAAATATAAACAGTATTCTCTTCATTTATCAGCTTCATACCCATATTCTCAGCTTTTTAAAACGGAAATTCTTAATGTTTGAAAGCACTTTCTTCGGAAATACATCATCTAAAGTAGCCAGAATGGAAAACATTATCTGTTCTCTCGGCATTACGCAGCATTCTATCTCTAATCTCCGTGATTGAACATGAACATAAAGATAGAACGGCTCTATGTACCAGCATTTCAAGTGTTTCTTACATGTTTCTGATCATTTCTCGGGACTATCATTGTGTCTGTTAAGCGTTTTACCAAAAGTAGACAGTTTTCCTAGAGGTATACACAGGAATCTTCAAGGTTTAATTTGAGTCATTCAGAAAACGCCAGTCTAATCATAATCACCTGTAAATATAAACAGTATTCTCTTCATTTATCAGCTTCACAAATAGTCTGAGCTTTATAAATGGAAATTCTTAATGTTTGAAAGCACTTTATTTGGAAAAACATCATCTAAAATCGCCAGAATGGTAAACATTATCTGTACAATCGTCATTTCCCAGCATTCTACCTCTAATCTTGTGATTGAACATGAAAATAAAGATAGAACGGCTCTATGTACCAGCATTTCAAGTGTTTCTTACATGTTTCTAATCATTTCTCGGGACTATCATTGTGTCTGTTAAGCGTTTTACCAAAAGTAGACAGTCTTCCTACAAGTATACACAGGAATCTTCAAGGTTTAAATTGAGTCATTCAAAAAACGCCAGTCTAATCAGAATCACCTGTGAATATAAACAGTATTCTCTTCATTTATCAGCTTCATACCCATATTGTCAGCTTTTTAAACGGAAATTCTTAATGTTTGAAAGCACTTTCTTCGGTAATACATCATCCAAAGTAGACAGAATGGAAAACATTATCTGTTCTCTCGGCATTACGCAGCATTCTATCTCTAATCTCCGTGATTGAACATGAACATAAAGATAGAACGGCTCTATGTACCAGCATTTCAAGTGTTTCTTACATGTTTCTAATCATTTCTCGGGTCTATCATGGTGTATGTTAAGCGTTTAACCAAAAGTAGACAGTTTTCCTAGAAGTATAAACAGGAATGTTAAAGGTTTCAATTGAGTCATTCAGAAAACGCCAGTCTAATCAGAATCACCTGTAAATAGAAACAGTATTCTCTTTATTTATCAGCTTCATACGTATTCTGAGCTTTATAAACAGCAATTCTTAATGTTTGAAATCACTTTCCTTGGAAAACAACATCTAGAGTAGCCGCAAATGTAAACTTCATCCTTACTCTCCTCAGTTGAGAGTTTTTTACCTCTAATCTCAGTGATTGAACTAGGCCATAAAGATAGCACGGCTCTATTATACAGCATTTCAAGTGTTTCTTCCATGTTTCTAGTCAGTTCCGGGGACTATCCTAGTGTATTTTAAGAGTTTTACCAAAATTAGACATTTTTCCAGAAGTAGATACATGAATCTTCAGGATGTAAACTTTGTCATTTAGAAAATGCCAGGCAATTCATCCTCAATTGTAATTATAAACAGTATTCTCTCCATTGATCAACCTAACACACATATTCTGAGCTTTAAAAACAGCAATTGCTCATGTTGGAAGCACTTTCCTTGGAAAAGCACCATCTAGAGTAGCCGGAATTGTAAACATTATCATTACTCTCTTCATTTGAGAGTTTTCTACCTCTAATCTCTCTGATTGAACTAGGCCATCAGGACAGAACGGCTCTATTTACCCGCATTTAAACTGTTTCTTACATGTCTCTAATCATTTCTGGGACTATCATTGTGTATTGTAAGAGTGTTCACCAAAAGTAGACAGTTTTCCCAGAAGTATACACATGAATCTTCAAGAGTTAAATTCTGCTATTCAGAAAACGCCAGGCAATTCGGCCTCAGTTGTAAATATAAACAGTATTCTCTTCATTTATCAGCCTTCATACCCATATTCTCAGCTTTTTAAACGGAAATTCTTAATGTTTGAAAGCACTTTCTTCGGAAATACATCATCTAAAGTAGCCAGAATGGAAAACATTATCTGTTCTCTCCCGGCATTAACGCAGCATTCTATCTCTAATCTCCGTGATTGAACATGAACATAAAGATAGAACGGCTCTATGTACCAGCATTTCAAGTGTTTCTTACATGTTTCTGATCATTTCTCGGGACTATCATTGTGTCTGTTAAGCGTTTTACCAAAAGTAGACAGTTTTCCTAGAGGTATACACAGGAATCTTCAAGGTGTAATTTGAGTCATTCAGAAAACGCCAGTCTAATCATAATCACCTGTAAATATAAACAGTATTCTCTTCATTTATCAGCTTCACAAAAAGTCTGAGCTTTATAAATGGAAATTCTTAATGTTTGAAAGCACTTTATTTGGAAAAACATCATCTAAAATCGCCAGAATGGTAAACATTATCTGTACAATCGTCATTTCCCAGCATTCTACCTCTAATCTCCGTGATTGAACATGAAAATAAAGATAGAATGGCTCTATGTACCCAGCATTTCAAGTGTTTCTTACATGTTTCTAATCATTTCTCGGGACTCTCATTGTGTCTGTTAAGCGTTTTACCAAAAGTAGACAGTCTTCCTAAGAGTATACACAGGAATCTTCAAGGTTTAAATTGAGTCATTCAAAAAAACGCCAGTCTAGATCAGAATCACCTGTGAATATAAACAGTATTCTCTTCATTTATCAGCTTCATACCCATATTGTCAGCTTTTTAAACGGAAATTCTTAATGTTTGAAAGCACTTTCTTCGGTAATACATCATCTAAAGTAGACAGAATGGAAAACATTATCTGTCTCTCTCGGGCATTATGCAGCATTCTATCTCTAATCTCCGTGATTGAACATGAACATAAAGATAGAACGGCTCTATGTACCAGCATTTCAAGTGTTTCTTACATGTTTCTAATCATTTCTCGGGTCTATCATGGTGTATGTTAAGCGTTAACCAAAGTAGACAGGTTTTCCTAGAAGTATAAACAGGAATGTTAAAGGTTTCAATTGAGTCATTCAGAAAACGCCAGTCTAATCAGAATCACCTGTAAATAGAAACAGTATTCTCTTTATTTATCAGCTTCATACGTATTCTGAGCTTTATAAACAGCAATTCTTAATGTTTGAAATCACTTTCCCTTGGAAAACAACATCTAGAGTAGCCGCAAATGTAAACTTCATCCTTACTCTCCTCAGTTGAGAGTTTTTTACCTCTAATCTCAGTGATTGAACTAGGCCATAAAGATAGCACGGCTCTATTATACAGCATTTCAAGTGTTTCTTCCATGTATCTAGTCAGTTCCCGGGGACTATCCTAGTGTATTTTAAGAGTTTTACCAAAATTAGACATTTTTCCAGAAGTAGATACATGAATCTTCAGGATGTAAACTTTGTCATTTAGAAAATGCCAGGCAATTCATCCTCAATTGTAATTATAAACAGTATTCTCTCCATTGATCAACCTAACACACATATTCTGAGCTTTAAAAACAGCAATTGCTCATGTTGGAAGCACTTTCTTTGGAAAAGCACCATCTAGAGTAGCCAGAATTGTAAACATTATCATTACTCTCTTCATTTGAGAGTTTTCTACCTCTAATCTCTCTGATTGAACTAGGCCATCAGGACAGAACGGCTCTATTTACCCGCATTTAAACTGTTTCTTACTTGTCTCTAATCATTTCTGGGACTATCATTGTGTATTGTAAGAGTGTACCAAAAGTAGACAGTTTTCCCAGAAGTATACACATGAATCTTCAAGAGTTAAATTGTGCTATTCAGAAAACGCCAGGCAATTCGGCCTCAGTTGTAAATATAAACAGTATTCTCTTCATTTATCAGCTTCATACCCATATTCTCAGCTTTTTAAACGGAAATTCTTAATGTTTGAAAGCACTTTCTTCGGAAATACATCATCTAAAGTAGCCAGAATGGAAAACATTATCTGTTCTCTCGGCATTACGCAGCATTCTATCTCTAATCTCCGTGATTGAACATGAACATAAAGATAGAACGGCTCTATGTACCAGCATTTCAAGTGTTTCTTACATGTTTCTGATCATTTCTCGGGACTATCATTGTGTCTGTTAAGCGTTTAACCAAAAGTAGACAGTTTTCCTAGAGGTATACACAGGAATCTTCAAGGTTTTAATTTGAGTCATTCAGAAAACGCCAGTCTAATCATAATCACCTGTAAATATAAACAGTATTCTCTTCATTTATCAGCTTCACAAATAGTCTGAGCTTTTTAAATGGAAATTCTTAATGTTTGAAAGCACTTTATTTGGAAAAAACATCATCTAAAATCGCCAGAATGTTAAACATTATCTGTACAATCGTCATTTCCCAGCATTCTACCTCTAATCTTGTGATTGAACATGAAAATAAAGATAGAACGGCTCTATGTACCAGCATTTCAAGTGTTTTCTCACATGTTTCTAATCATTTCTCGGGACTATCATTGTGTCTGTTAAGCGTTTTACCAAAAAGTAGACAGTCTTCCTACAAGTATACACAGGAATCTTCAAGGTTTAAATTGAGTCATTCAAAAAACGCCAGTCTAATCAGAATCACCTGTGAATATAAACAGTATTCTCTTCATTTATCAGCTTCATACCCATATTGTCAGCTTTTTAAACGAAATTCTAATGTTTGAAAGCACTTTCTTCGGTAATACATCATCTAAAGTAGACAGAATGGAAAACATTATCTGTTCTCTCGGCATTACGCAGCATTCTATCTCTAATCTCCGTGATTGAACATGAACATAAAGATAGAACGGCTCTATGTACCAGCATTTCAAGTGTTTCTTACATGTTTCTAATCATTTCTCGGGTCTATCATGGTGTATGTTAAGCGTTTAACCAAAAGTAGACAGTTTTCCTAGAAGTATAAACAGGAATGTTAAAGGTTTCAATTGAGTCATCAGAAAACGCCAGTCTAATCAGAATCACCTGTAAATAGAAACAGTATTCTCTTTATTTATCAGCTTCATACGTATTCTGAGCTTTATAAACAGCAATTCTTAATGTTTGAAATCACTTTCCTTGGAAAACAACATCTAGAGTAGCCGCAAATGTAAACTTCATCCTTACTCTCCTCAGTTGAGAGTTTTTTACCTCTAATCTCAGTGATTGAACTAGGCCATAAAGATAGCACGGCTCATATTATACAGCATTTCAAGTGTTTCTTCCATGTTTCTAGTCACTTCCCGGGACTATCCTAGTGTATTTTAAGAGTTTTACCAAAATTAGACATTTTAACAGAAGTAGATACATGAATCTTCAGGATGTAACTTTGTCATTTAGAAAATGCCAGGCAATTCATCCTCAATTGTAATTATAAACAGTATTCTCTCCATTGATCAACCTAACACACATATTCTGAGCTTTAAAAAACAGCAATTGCTCATGTTGGAAGCACTTTCTTTGGAAAAGCACCATCTAGAGTAGCCGGAATTGTAAACATTATCATTACTCTCTTCATTTGAGAGTTTTCTACCTCTAATCTCTCTGATTGAACTAGGCCATCAGGACAGAACGGCTCTATTTACCCGCATTTAAAACTGTTTCTTACATGTCTCTAATCATTTCTGGGACTATCATTGTGTATTGTAAGAGTGTTACCAAAGTAGACAGTTTTCCCAGAAGTATACACATGAATCTTCAAGAGTTAAATGGTGCCATTCAGAAAACGCCAGGCAATTCGGCCTCAGTTGTAAATATAAACAGTATTCTCTTCATTTATCAGCTTCATACCCATATTGTCAGCTTTTTAAACGGAAATTCTTAATGTTTGAAAGCACTTTCTTCGGTAATACATCATGTAAAGTAGACAGAATGGAAAACATTATCTGTTCTCTCGGCATTACGCAGCATTCTATCTCTAATCTCCGTGATTGAACATGAACATAAAGATAGAACGGCTCTATGTACCAGCATTTCAAGTGTTTCTTACATGTTTCTGATCATTTCTCGGGACTATCATTGTGTCTGTTAAGCGTTTATACCAAAAGTAGACAGTTTCCTAGAGGTATACACAGGAATCTTCAAGGTTTAATTTGAGTCATTCAGAAAACGCCAGTCTAATCATAATCACCTGTAAATATAAACAGTATTCTCTTCATTTATCAGCTCACAAATAGTCTGAGCTTTATAAATGGAAATTCTTAATGTTTGAAAGCACTTTATTTGGAAAAACATCATCTAAAATCGCCAGAATGGTAAACATTATCTGTACAATCGTCATTTCCCAGCATTCTAACCTCTAATCTTGTGATTGAACATGAAATAAAGATAGAACGGCTCTATGTACCAGCATTTCAAGTGTTTCTCACATGTTTCTAATCATTTCTCGGGACTATCATTGTGTCTGTTAAGCGTTTTACCAAAAGTAGACAGTCTTCCTACAAGTATACACAGGAATCTTCAAGGTTTAAATTGAGTCATTCAAAAACGCCAGTCTAATCAGAATCACCTGTGAATATAAACAGTATTCTCTTCATTTATCAGCTTCATACCCATATTCTCAGCTTTCTAAACGGAAATTCTTAATGTTTGAAAGCACTTTCTTCGGTAATACATCATCTAAAGTAGACAGAATGGAAAACATTATCTGTTCTCTCGGCATTATGCAGCATTCTATCTCTAATCTCCGTGATTGAACATGAACATAAAGATAGAACGGCTCTATGTACCAGCATTTCAAGTGTTTCTTACATGTTTCTAATCATTCTTCTCGGGTCTATCATGGTGTATGTTAAGCGTTTAACCAAAAGTAGACAGTTTTCCTAGAAGTATAAACAGGAATGTTAAAGGTTTCAATTGAGTCATTCAGAAAACGCCAGTCTAATCAGAATCACCTGTAAATAGAAACAGTATTCTCTTTATTTATCAGCTTCATACGTATTCTGAGCTTTATAAACAGCAATTCTTAATGTTTGAAATCACTTTCCTTGGAAAACAACATCTAGAGTAGCCGCAAATGTAAACTTCATCCTTACTCTCCTCAGTTGAGAGTTTTTTACCTCTAATCTCAGTGATTGAACTAGGCCATAAAGATAGCACGGCTCATATTATACAGCATTTCAAGTGTTTCTTCCATGTTTCTAGTCACTTCCCGGGACTATCCTAGTGTATTTTAAGAGTTTTACCAAAATTAGACATTTTTCCAGAAGTAGATACATGAATCTTCAGGATGTAAACTTTGTCATTTAGAAAATGCCAGGCAATTCATCCTCAATTGTAATTATAAACAGTATTCTCTCCATTGATCAACCTAACACACATATTCTGAGCTTTAAAAACAGCAATTGCTCATGTTGGAAGCACTTTCTTTGGAAAAGCACCATCTAGAGTAGCCGGAATTGTAAACATTATCATTACTCTCTTCATTTGAGAGTTTTCTACCTCTAATCTCTCTGATTGAACTAGGCCATCAGGACAGAACGGCTCTATTTACCCGCATTTAAACTGTTTCTTACATGTCTCTAATCATTTCTGGGACTATCATTGTGTATTGTAAGAGTGTTACCAAAAGTAGACAGTTTTCCCAGAAGTATACACATGAATCTTCAAGAGTTAAATGGTGCCATTCAGAAAACGCCAGGCAATTCGGCCTCAGTTGTAAATATAAACAGTATTCTCTTCATTTATCAGCTTCATACCCATATTCTCAGCTTTTTAAACGGAAATTCTTAATGTTTGAAAGCACTTTCTTCGGAAATACATCATCTAAAGTAGCCAGAATGGAAAACATTATCTGTTCTCTCGGCATTACGCAGCATTCTATCTCTAATCTCCGTGATTGAACATGAACATAAAGATAGAACGGCTCTATGTACCAGCATTTCAAGTGTTTCTTACATGTTTCTGATCATTTCTCGGGACTATCATTGTGTCTGTTAAGCGTTTTACCAAAAGTAGACAGTTTTCCTAGAGGTATACACAGGAATCTTCAAGGTTTAATTTGAGTCATTCAGAAAACGCCAGTCTAATCATAATCACCTGTAAATATAAACAGTATTCTCTTCATTTATCAGCTTCACAAATAGTCTGAGCTTTATAAATGGAAATTCTTAATGTTTGAAAGCACTTTATTTGGAAAAACATCATCTAAAATCGCCAGAATGGTAAACATTATCTGTACAATCGTCATTTCCCAGCATTCTACCTCTAATCTTGTGATTGAACATGAAAATAAAGATAGAACGGCTCTATGTACCAGCATTTCAAGTGTTTCTTACATGTTTCTAATCATTTCTCGGGACTATCATTGTGTCTGTTAAGCGTTTTACCAAAAGTAGACAGTCTTCCTACAAGTATACACAGGAATCTTCAAGGTTTAAATTGAGTCATTCAAAAAACGCCAGTCTAATCAGAATCACCTGTGAATATAAACAGTATTCTCTTCATTTATCAGCTTCATACCCATATTGTCAGCTTTTTAAACGGAAATTCTTAATGTTTGAAAGCACTTTCTTCGGTAATACATCATCTAAAGTAGACAGAATGGAAAACATTATCTGTTCTCTCGGCATTACGCAGCATTCTATCTCTAATCTCCGTGATTGAACATGAACATAAAGATAGAACGGCTCTATGTACCAGCATTTCAAGTGTTTCTTACATGTTTCTAATCATTTCTCGGGTCTATCATGGTGTATGTTAAGCGTTTAACCAAAAGTAGACAGTTTTCCTAGAAGTATAAACAGGAATGTTAAAGGTTTCAATTGAGTCATTCAGAAAAAGCCAGTCTAATCAGAATCACCTGTAAATAGAAACAGTATTCTCTTTATTTATCAGCTTCATACGTATTCTGAGCTTTATAAACAGCAATTCTTAATGTTTGAAATCACTTTCCTTGGAAAACAACATCTAGAGTAGCCGCAAATGTAAACTTCATCCTTACTCTCCTCAGTTGAGAGTTTTTTACCTCTAATCTCAGTGATTGAACTAGGCCATAAAGATAGCACGGCTCTATTATACAGCATTTCAAGTGTTTCTTCCATGTTTCTAGTCACTTCCCGGGACTATCCTAGTGTATTTTAAGAGTTTTACCAAAATTAGACATTTTTCCAGAAGTAGATACATGAATCTTCAGGATGTAAACTTTGTCATTTAGAAAATGCCAGGCAATTCATCCTCAATTGTAATTATAAACAGTATTCTCTCCATTGATCAACCTAACACACATATTCTGAGCTTTAAAAACAGCAATTGCTCATGTTGGAAGCACTTTCTTTGGAAAAGCACCATCTAGAGTAGCCGGAATTGTAAACATTATCATTACTCTCTTCATTTGAGAGTTTTCTACCTCTAATCTCTCTGATTGAACTAGGCCATCAGGACAGAACGGCTCTATTTACCCGCATTTAAACTGTTTCTTACATGTCTCTAATCATTTCTGGGACTATCATTGTGTATTGTAAGAGTGTTACCAAAAGTAGACAGTTTTCCCAGAAGTATACACATGAATCTTCAAGAGTTAAATGGTGCCATTCAGAAAACGCCAGGCAATTCGGCCTCAGTTGTAAATATAAACAGTATTCTCTTCATTTATCAGCTTCATACCCATATTCTCAGCTTTTTAAACGGAAATTCTTAATGTTTGAAAGCACTTTCTTCGGAAATACATCATCTAAAGTAGCCAGAATGGAAAACATTATCTGTTCTCTCGGCATTACGCAGCATTCTATCTCTAATCTCCGTGATTGAACATGAACATAAAGATAGAACGGCTCTATGTACCAGCATTTCAAGTGTTTCTTACATGTTTCTGATCATTTCTCGGGACTATCATTGTGTCTGTTAAGCGTTTTACCAAAAGTAGACAGTTTTCCTAGAGGTATACACAGGAATCTTCAAGGTTTAATTTGAGTCATTCAGAAAACGCCAGTCTAATCATAATCACCTGTAAATATAAACAGTATTCTCTTCATTTATCAGCTTCACAAATAGTCTGAGCTTTATAAATGGAAATTCTTAATGTTTGAAAGCACTTTATTTGGAAAAACATCATCTAAAATCGCCAGAATGGTAAACATTATCTGTACAATCGTCATTTCCCAGCATTCTACCTCTAATCTTGTGATTGAACATGAAAATAAAGATAGAACGGCTCTATGTACCAGCATTTCAAGTGTTTCTTACATGTTTCTAATCATTTCTCGGGACTATCATTGTGTCTGTTAAGCGTTTTACCAAAAGTAGACAGTCTTCCTACAAGTATACACAGGAATCTTCAAGGTTTAAATTGAGTCATTCAAAAAACGCCAGTCTAATCAGAATCACCTGTGAATATAAACAGTATTCTCTTCATTTATCAGCTTCATACCCATATTGTCAGCTTTTTAAACGGAAATTCTTAATGTTTGAAAGCACTTTCTTCGGTAATACATCATCTAAAGTAGACAGAATGGAAAACATTATCTGTTCTCTCGGCATTACGCAGCATTCTATCTCTAATCTCCGTGATTGAACATGAACATAAAGATAGAACGGCTCTATGTACCAGCATTTCAAGTGTTTCTTACATGTTTCTAATCATTTCTCGGGTCTATCATGGTGTATGTTAAGCGTTTAACCAAAAGTAGACAGTTTTCCTAGAAGTATAAACAGGAATGTTAAAGGTTTCAATTGAGTCATTCAGAAAAAGCCAGTCTAATCAGAATCACCTGTAAATAGAAACAGTATTCTCTTTATTTATCAGCTTCATACGTATTCTGAGCTTTATAAACAGCAATTCTTAATGTTTGAAATCACTTTCCTTGGAAAACAACATCTAGAGTAGCCGCAAATGTAAACTTCATCCTTACTCTCCTCAGTTGAGAGTTTTTTACCTCTAATCTCAGTGATTGAACTAGGCCATAAAGATAGCACGGCTCTATTATACAGCATTTCAAGTGTTTCTTCCATGTTTCTAGTCACTTCCCGGGACTATCCTAGTGTATTTTAAGAGTTTTACCAAAATTAGACATTTTTCCAGAAGTAGATACATGAATCTTCAGGATGTAAACTTTGTCATTTAGAAAATGCCAGGCAATTCATCCTCAATTGTAATTATAAACAGTATTCTCTCCATTGATCAACCTAACACACATATTCTGAGCTTTAAAAACAGCAATTGCTCATGTTGGAAGCACTTTCTTTGGAAAAGCACCATCTAGAGTAGCCGGAATTGTAAACATTATCATTACTCTCTTCATTTGAGAGTTTTCTACCTCTAATCTCTCTGATTGAACTAGGCCATCAGGACAGAACGGCTCTATTTACCCGCATTTAAACTGTTTCTTACATGTCTCTAATCATTTCTGGGACTATCATTGTGTATTGTAAGAGTGTTACCAAAAGTAGACAGTTTTCCCAGAAGTATACACATGAATCTTCAAGAGTTAAATGGTGCCATTCAGAAAACGCCAGGCAATTCGGCCTCAGTTGTAAATATAAACAGTATTCTCTTCATTTATCAGCTTCATACCCATATTGTCAGCTTTTTAAACGGAAATTCTTAATGTTTGAAAGCACTTTCTTCGGAAATACATCATCTAAAGTAGCCAGAATGGAAAACATTATCTGTTCTCTCGGCATTACGCAGCATTCTATCTCTAATCTCCGTGATTGAACATGAACATAAAGATAGAACGGCTCTATGTACCAGCATTTCAAGTGTTTCTTACATGTTTCTGATCATTTCTCGGGACTATCATTGTGTCTGTTAAGCGTTTTACCAAACGTAGACAGTTTTCCTAGAGGTATACACAGGAATCTTCAAGGTTTAATTTGAGTCATTCAGAAAACGCCAGTCTAATCATAATCACCTGTAAATATAAACAGTATTCTCTTCATTTATCAGCTTCACAAATAGTCTGAGCTTTATAAATGGAAATTCTTAATGTTTGAAAGCACTTTATTTGGAAAAACATCATCTAAAATCGCCAGAATGGTAAACATTATCTGTACAATCGTCATTTCCCAGCATTCTACCTCTAATCTTGTGATTGAACATGAAAATAAAGATAGAACGGCTCTATGTACCAGCATTTCAAGTGTTTCTTACATGTTTCTAATCATTTCTCGGGACTATCATTGTGTCTGTTAAGCGTTTTACCAAAAGTAGACAGTCTTCCTACAAGTATACACAGGAATCTTCAAGGTTTAAATTGAGTCATTCAAAAAACGCCAGTCTAATCAGAATCACCTGTGAATATAAACAGTATTCTCTTCATTTATCAGCTTCATACCCATATTGTCAGCTTTTTAAACGGAAATTCTTAATGTTTGAAAGCACTTTCTTCGGTAATACATCATCTAAAGTAGACAGAATGGAAAACATTATCTGTTCTCTCGGCATTACGCAGCATTCTATCTCTAATCTCCGTGATTGAACATGAACATAAAGATAGAACGGCTCTATGTACCAGCATTTCAAGTGTTTCTTACATGTTTCTAATCATTTCTCGGGTCTATCATGGTGTATGTTAAGCGTTTAACCAAAAGTAGACAGTTTTCCTAGAAGTATAAACAGGAATGTTAAAGGTTTCAATTGAGTCATTCAGAAAAAGCCAGTCTAATCAGAATCACCTGTAAATAGAAACAGTATTCTCTTTATTTATCAGCTTCATACGTATTCTGAGCTTTATAAACAGCAATTCTTAATGTTTGAAATCACTTTCCTTGGAAAACAACATCTAGAGTAGCCGCAAATGTAAACTTCATCCTTACTCTCCTCAGTTGAGAGTTTTTTACCTCTAATCTCAGTGATTGAACTAGGCCATAAAGATAGCACGGCTCATATTATACAGCATTTCAAGTGTTTCTTCCATGTTTCTAGTCACTTCCCGGGACTATCCTAGTGTATTTTAAGAGTTTTACCAAAATTAGACATTTTTCCAGAAGTAGATACATGAATCTTCAGGATGTAAACTTTGTCATTTAGAAAATGCCAGGCAATTCATCCTCAATTGTAATTATAAACAGTATTCTCTCCATTGATCAACCTAACACACATATTCTGAGCTTTAAAAACAGCAATTGCTCATGTTGGAAGCACTTTCTTTGGAAAAGCACCATCTAGAGTAGCCGGAATTGTAAACATTATCATTACTCTCTTCATTTGAGAGTTTTCTACCTCTAATCTCTCTGATTGAACTAGGCCATCAGGACAGAACGGCTCTATTTACCCGCATTTAAACTGTTTCTTACATGTCTCTAATCATTTCTGGGACTATCATTGTGTATTGTAAGAGTGTTACCAAAAGTAGACAGTTTTCCCAGAAGTATACACATGAATCTTCAAGAGTTAAATGGTGCCATTCAGAAAACGCCAGGCAATTCGGCCTCAGTTGTAAATATAAACAGTATTCTCTTCATTTATCAGCTTCATACCCATATTCTCAGCTTTTTAAACGGAAATTCTTAATGTTTGAAAGCACTTTCTTCGGAAATACATCATCTAAAGTAGCCAGAATGGAAAACATTATCTGTTCTCTCGGCATTACGCAGCATTCTATCTCTAATCTCCGTGATTGAACATGAACATAAAGATAGAACGGCTCTATGTACCAGCATTTCAAGTGTTTCTTACATGTTTCTGATCATTTCTCGGGACTATCATTGTGTCTGTTAAGCGTTTTACCAAAAGTAGACAGTTTTCCTAGAGGTATACACAGGAATCTTCAAGGTTTAATTTGAGTCATTCAGAAAACGCCAGTCTAATCATAATCACCTGTAAATATAAACAGTATTCTCTTCATTTATCAGCTTCACAAATAGTCTGAGCTTTATAAATGGAAATTCTTAATGTTTGAAAGCACTTTATTTGGAAAAACATCATCTAAAATCGCCAGAATGGTAAACATTATCTGTACAATCGTCATTTCCCAGCATTCTACCTCTAATCTTGTGATTGAACATGAAAATAAAGATAGAACGGCTCTATGTACCAGCATTTCAAGTGTTTCTTACATGTTTCTAATCATTTCTCGGGACTATCATTGTGTCTGTTAAGCGTTTTACCAAAAGTAGACAGTCTTCCTACAAGTATACACAGGAATCTTCAAGGTTTAAATTGAGTCATTCAAAAAACGCCAGTCTAATCAGAATCACCTGTGAATATAAACAGTATTCTCTTCATTTATCAGCTTCATACCCATATTGTCAGCTTTTTAAACGGAAATTCTTAATGTTTGAAAGCACTTTCTTCGGTAATACATCATCTAAAGTAGACAGAATGGAAAACATTATCTGTTCTCTCGGCATTACGCAGCATTCTATCTCTAATCTCCGTGATTGAACATGAACATAAAGATAGAACGGCTCTATGTACCAGCATTTCAAGTGTTTCTTACATGTTTCTAATCATTTCTCGGGTCTATCATGGTGTATGTTAAGCGTTTAACCAAAAGTAGACAGTTTTCCTAGAAGTATAAACAGGAATGTTAAAGGTTTCAATTGAGTCATTCAGAAAACGCCAGTCTAATCAGAATCACCTGTAAATAGAAACAGTATTCTCTTTATTTATCAGCTTCATACGTATTCTGAGCTTTATAAACAGCAATTCTTAATGTTTGAAATCACTTTCCTTGGAAAACAACATCTAGAGTAGCCGCAAATGTAAACTTCATCCTTACTCTCCTCAGTTGAGAGTTTTTTACCTCTAATCTCAGTGATTGAACTAGGCCATAAAGATAGCACGGCTCTATTATACAGCATTTCAAGTGTTTCTTCCATGTTTCTAGTCACTTCCCGGGACTATCCTAGTGTATTTTAAGAGTTTTACCAAAATTAGACATTTTTCCAGAAGTAGATACATGAATCTTCAGGATGTAAACTTTGTCATTTAGAAAATGCCAGGCAATTCATCCTCAATTGTAATTATAAACAGTATTCTCTCCATTGATCAACCTAACACACATATTCTGAGCTTTAAAAACAGCAATTGCTCATGTTGGAAGCACTTTCTTTGGAAAAGCACCATCTAGAGTAGCCGGAATTGTAAACATTATCATTACTCTCTTCATTTGAGAGTTTTCTACCTCTAATCTCTCTGATTGAACTAGGCCATCAGGACAGAACGGCTCTATTTACCCGCATTTAAACTGTTTCTTACATGTCTCTAATCATTTCTGGGACTATCATTGTGTATTGTAAGAGTGTTACCAAAAGTAGACAGTTTTCCCAGAAGTATACACATGAATCTTCAAGAGTTAAATGGTGCCATTCAGAAAACGCCAGGCAATTCGGCCTCAGTTGTAAATATAAACAGTATTCTCTTCATTTATCAGCTTCATACCCATATTCTCAGCTTTTTAAACGGAAATTCTTAATGTTTGAAAGCACTTTCTTCGGAAATACATCATCTAAAGTAGCCAGAATGGAAAACATTATCTGTTCTCTCGGCATTACGCAGCATTCTATCTCTAATCTCCGTGATTGAACATGAACATAAAGATAGAACGGCTCTATGTACCAGCATTTCAAGTGTTTCTTACATGTTTCTGATCATTTCTCGGGACTATCATTGTGTCTGTTAAGCGTTTTACCAAAAGTAGACAGTTTTCCTAGAGGTATACACAGGAATCTTCAAGGTTTAATTTGAGTCATTCAGAAAACGCCAGTCTAATCATAATCACCTGTAAATATAAACAGTATTCTCTTCATTTATCAGCTTCACAAATAGTCTGAGCTTTATAAATGGAAATTCTTAATGTTTGAAAGCACTTTATTTGGAAAAACATCATCTAAAATCGCCAGAATGGTAAACATTATCTGTACAATCGTCATTTCCCAGCATTCTACCTCTAATCTTGTGATTGAACATGAAAATAAAGATAGAACGGCTCTATGTACCAGCATTTCAAGTGTTTCTTACATGTTTCTAATCATTTCTCGGGACTATCATTGTGTCTGTTAAGCGTTTTACCAAAAGTAGACAGTCTTCCTACAAGTATACACAGGAATCTTCAAGGTTTAAATTGAGTCATTCAAAAAACGCCAGTCTAATCAGAATCACCTGTGAATATAAACAGTATTCTCTTCATTTATCAGCTTCATACCCATATTGTCAGCTTTTTAAACGGAAATTCTTAATGTTTGAAAGCACTTTCTTCGGTAATACATCATCTAAAGTAGACAGAATGGAAAACATTATCTGTTCTCTCGGCATTACGCAGCATTCTATCTCTAATCTCCGTGATTGAACATGAACATAAAGATAGAACGGCTCTATGTACCAGCATTTCAAGTGTTTCTTACATGTTTCTAATCATTTCTCGGGTCTATCATGGTGTATGTTAAGCGTTTAACCAAAAGTAGACAGTTTTCCTAGAAGTATAAACAGGAATGTTAAAGGTTTCAATTGAGTCATTCAGAAAAAGCCAGTCTAATCAGAATCACCTGTAAATAGAAACAGTATTCTCTTTATTTATCAGCTTCATACGTATTCTGAGCTTTATAAACAGCAATTCTTAATGTTTGAAATCACTTTCCTTGGAAAACAACATCTAGAGTAGCCGCAAATGTAAACTTCATCCTTACTCTCCTCAGTTGAGAGTTTTTTACCTCTAATCTCAGTGATTGAACTAGGCCATAAAGATAGCACGGCTCTATTATACAGCATTTCAAGTGTTTCTTCCATGTTTCTAGTCACTTCCCGGGACTATCCTAGTGTATTTTAAGAGTTTTACCAAAATTAGACATTTTTCCAGAAGTAGATACATGAATCTTCAGGATGTAAACTTTGTCATTTAGAAAATGCCAGGCAATTCATCCTCAATTGTAATTATAAACAGTATTCTCTCCATTGATCAACCTAACACACATATTCTGAGCTTTAAAAACAGCAATTGCTCATGTTGGAAGCACTTTCTTTGGAAAAGCACCATCTAGAGTAGCCGGAATTGTAAACATTATCATTACTCTCTTCATTTGAGAGTTTTCTACCTCTAATCTCTCTGATTGAACTAGGCCATCAGGACAGAACGGCTCTATTTACCCGCATTTAAACTGTTTCTTACATGTCTCTAATCATTTCTGGGACTATCATTGTGTATTGTAAGAGTGTTACCAAAAGTAGACAGTTTTCCCAGAAGTATACACATGAATCTTCAAGAGTTAAATGGTGCCATTCAGAAAACGCCAGGCAATTCGGCCTCAGTTGTAAATATAAACAGTATTCTCTTCATTTATCAGCTTCATACCCATATTCTCAGCTTTTTAAACGGAAATTCTTAATGTTTGAAAGCACTTTCTTCGGAAATACATCATCTAAAGTAGCCAGAATGGAAAACATTATCTGTTCTCTCGGCATTACGCAGCATTCTATCTCTAATCTCCGTGATTGAACATGAACATAAAGATAGAACGGCTCTATGTACCAGCATTTCAAGTGTTTCTTACATGTTTCTGATCATTTCTCGGGACTATCATTGTGTCTGTTAAGCGTTTTACCAAAAGTAGACAGTTTTCCTAGAGGTATACACAGGAATCTTCAAGGTTTAATTTGAGTCATTCAGAAAACGCCAGTCTAATCATAATCACCTGTAAATATAAACAGTATTCTCTTCATTTATCAGCTTCACAAATAGTCTGAGCTTTATAAATGGAAATTCTTAATGTTTGAAAGCACTTTATTTGGAAAAACATCATCTAAAATCGCCAGAATGGTAAACATTATCTGTACAATCGTCATTTCCCAGCATTCTACCTCTAATCTTGTGATTGAACATGAAAATAAAGATAGAACGGCTCTATGTACCAGCATTTCAAGTGTTTCTTACATGTTTCTAATCATTTCTCGGGACTATCATTGTGTCTGTTAAGCGTTTTACCAAAAGTAGACAGTCTTCCTACAAGTATACACAGGAATCTTCAAGGTTTAAATTGAGTCATTCAAAAAACGCCAGTCTAATCAGAATCACCTGTGAATATAAACAGTATTCTCTTCATTTATCAGCTTCATACCCATATTGTCAGCTTTTTAAACGGAAATTCTTAATGTTTGAAAGCACTTTCTTCGGTAATACATCATCTAAAGTAGACAGAATGGAAAACATTATCTGTTCTCTCGGCATTACGCAGCATTCTATCTCTAATCTCCGTGATTGAACATGAACATAAAGATAGAACGGCTCTATGTACCAGCATTTCAAGTGTTTCTTACATGTTTCTAATCATTTCTCGGGTCTATCATGGTGTATGTTAAGCGTTTAACCAAAAGTAGACAGTTTTCCTAGAAGTATAAACAGGAATGTTAAAGGTTTCAATTGAGTCATTCAGAAAACGCCAGTCTAATCAGAATCACCTGTAAATAGAAACAGTATTCTCTTTATTTATCAGCTTCATACGTATTCTGAGCTTTATAAACAGCAATTCTTAATGTTTGAAATCACTTTCCTTGGAAAACAACATCTAGAGTAGCCGCAAATGTAAACTTCATCCTTACTCTCCTCAGTTGAGAGTTTTTTACCTCTAATCTCAGTGATTGAACTAGGCCATAAAGATAGCACGGCTCTATTATACAGCATTTCAAGTGTTTCTTCCATGTTTCTAGTCACTTCCCGGGACTATCCTAGTGTATTTTAAGAGTTTTACCAAAATTAGACATTTTTCCAGAAGTAGATACATGAATCTTCAGGATGTAAACTTTGTCATTTAGAAAATGCCAGGCAATTCATCCTCAATTGTAATTATAAACAGTATTCTCTCCATTGATCAACCTAACACACATATTCTGAGCTTTAAAAACAGCAATTGCTCATGTTGGAAGCACTTTCTTTGGAAAAGCACCATCTAGAGTAGCCGGAATTGTAAACATTATCATTACTCTCTTCATTTGAGAGTTTTCTACCTCTAATCTCTCTGATTGAACTAGGCCATCAGGACAGAACGGCTCTATTTACCCGCATTTAAACTGTTTCTTACATGTCTCTAATCATTTCTGGGACTATCATTGTGTATTGTAAGAGTGTTACCAAAAGTAGACAGTTTTCCCAGAAGTATACACATGAATCTTCAAGAGTTAAATGGTGCCATTCAGAAAACGCCAGGCAATTCGGCCTCAGTTGTAAATATAAACAGTATTCTCTTCATTTATCAGCTTCATACCCATATTCTCAGCTTTTTAAACGGAAATTCTTAATGTTTGAAAGCACTTTCTTCGGAAATACATCATCTAAAGTAGCCAGAATGGAAAACATTATCTGTTCTCTCGGCATTACGCAGCATTCTATCTCTAATCTCCGTGATTGACCATGAACATAAAGATAGAAGGGCTCTATGTACCAGCATTTCAAGTGTTTCTTACATGTTTCTGATCATTTCTCGGGACTATCATTGTGTCTGTTAAGCGTTTTACCAAAAGTAGACAGTTTTCCTAGAGGTATACACAGGAATCTTCAAGGTTTAATTTGAGTCATTCAGAAAACGCCAGTCTAATCATAATCACCTGTAAATATAAACAGTATTCTCTTCATTTATCAGCTTCACAAATAGTCTGAGCTTTATAAATGGAAATTCTTAATGTTTGAAAGCACTTTATTTGGAAAAACATCATCTAAAATCGCCAGAATGGTAAACATTATCTGTACAATCGTCATTTCCCAGCATTCTACCTCTAATCTTGTGATTGAACATGAAAATAAAGATAGAACGGCTCTATGTACCTGCATTTCAAGTGTTTCTTACATGTTTCTAATCATTTCTCGGGACTATCATTGTGTCTGTTAAGCGTTTTACCAAAAGTAGACAGTCTTCCTACAAGTATACACAGGAATCTTCAAGGTTTAAATTGAGTCATTCAAAAAACGCCAGTCTAATCAGAATCACCTGTGAATATAAACAGTATTCTCTTCATTTATCAGCTTCATACCCATATTGTCAGCTTTTTAAACGGAAATTCTTAATGTTTGAAAGCACTTTCTTCGGTAATACATCATCTAAAGTAGACAGAATGGAAAACATTATCTGTTCTCTCGGCATTACGCAGCATTCTATCTCTAATCTCCGTGATTGAACATGAACATAAAGATAGAACGGCTCTATGTACCAGCATTTCAAGTGTTTCTTACATGTTTCTAATCATTTCTCGGGTCTATCATGGTGTATGTTAAGCGTTTAACCAAAAGTAGACAGTTTTCCTAGAAGTATAAACAGGAATGTTAAAGGTTTCAATTGAGTCATTCAGAAAACGCCAGTCTAATCAGAATCACCTGTAAATAGAAACAGTATTCTCTTTATTTATCAGCTTCATACGTATTCTGAGCTTTATAAACAGCAATTCTTAATGTTTGAAATCACTTTCCTTGGAAAACAACATCTAGAGTAGCCGCAAATGTAAACTTCATCCTTACTCTCCTCAGTTGAGAGTTTTTTACCTCTAATCTCAGTGATTGAACTAGGCCATAAAGATAGCACGGCTCTATTATACAGCATTTCAAGTGTTTCTTCCATGTTTCTAGTCACTTCCCGGGACTATCCTAGTGTATTTTAAGAGTTTTACCAAAATTAGACATTTTTCCAGAAGTAGATACATGAATCTTCAGGATGTAAACTTTGTCATTTAGAAAATGCCAGGCAATTCATCCTCAATTGTAATTATAAACAGTATTCTCTCCATTGATCAACCTAACACACATATTCTGAGCTTTAAAAACAGCAATTGCTCATGTTGGAAGCACTTTCTTTGGAAAAGCACCATCTAGAGTAGCCGGAATTGTAAACATTATCATTACTCTCTTCATTTGAGAGTTTTCTACCTCTAATCTCTCTGATTGAACTAGGCCATCAGGACAGAACGGCTCTATTTACCCGCATTTAAACTGTTTCTTACATGTCTCTAATCATTTCTGGGACTATCATTGTGTATTGTAAGAGTGTTACCAAAAGTAGACAGTTTTCCCAGAAGTATACACATGAATCTTCAAGAGTTAAATGGTGCCATTCAGAAAACGCCAGGCAATTCGGCCTCAGTTGTAAATATAAACAGTATTCTCTTCATTTATCAGCTTCATACCCATATTCTCAGCTTTTTAAACGGAAATTCTTAATGTTTGAAAGCACTTTCTTCGGAAATACATCATCTAAAGTAGCCAGAATGGAAAACATTATCTGTTCTCTCGGCATTACGCAGCATTCTATCTCTAATCTCCGTGATTGAACATGAACATAAAGATAGAACGGCTCTATGTACCAGCATTTCAAGTGTTTCTTACATGTTTCTGATCATTTCTCGGGACTATCATTGTGTCTGTTAAGCGTTTTACCAAAAGTAGACAGTTTTCCTAGAGGTATACACAGGAATCTTCAAGGTTTAATTTGAGTCATTCAGAAAACGCCAGTCTAATCATAATCACCTGTAAATATAAACAGTATTCTCTTCATTTATCAGCTTCACAAATAGTCTGAGCTTTATAAATGGAAATTCTTAATGTTTGAAAGCACTTTATTTGGAAAAACATCATCTAAAATCGCCAGAATGGTAAACATTATCTGTACAATCGTCATTTCCCAGCATTCTACCTCTAATCTTGTGATTGAACATGAAAATAAAGATAGAACGGCTCTATGTACCAGCATTTCAAGTGTTTCTTACATGTTTCTAATCATTTCTCGGGACTATCATTGTGTCTGTTAAGCGTTTTACCAAAAGTAGACAGTCTTCCTACAAGTATACACAGGAATCTTCAAGGTTTAAATTGAGTCATTCAAAAAACGCCAGTCTAATCAGAATCACCTGTGAATATAAACAGTATTCTCTTCATTTATCAGCTTCATACCCATATTGTCAGCTTTTTAAACGGAAATTCTTAATGTTTGAAAGCACTTTCTTCGGTAATACATCATCTAAAGTAGACAGAATGGAAAACATTATCTGTTCTCTCGGCATTACGCAGCATTCTATCTCTAATCTCCGTGATTGAACATGAACATAAAGATAGAACGGCTCTATGTACCAGCATTTCAAGTGTTTCTTACATGTTTCTAATCATTTCTCGGGTCTATCATGGTGTATGTTAAGCGTTTAACCAAAAGTAGACAGTTTTCCTAGAAGTATAAACAGGAATGTTAAAGGTTTCAATTGAGTCATTCAGAAAACGCCAGTCTAATCAGAATCACCTGTAAATAGAAACAGTATTCTCTTTATTTATCAGCTTCATACGTATTCTGAGCTTTATAAACAGCAATTCTTAATGTTTGAAATCACTTTCCTTGGAAAACAACATCTAGAGTAGCCGCAAATGTAAACTTCATCCTTACTCTCCTCAGTTGAGAGTTTTTTACCTCTAATCTCAGTGATTGAACTAGGCCATAAAGATAGCACGGCTCTATTATACAGCATTTCAAGTGTTTCTTCCATGTTTCTAGTCACTTCCCGGGACTATCCTAGTGTATTTTAAGAGTTTTACCAAAATTAGACATTTTTCCAGAAGTAGATACATGAATCTTCAGGATGTAAACTTTGTCATTTAGAAAATGCCAGGCAATTCATCCTCAATTGTAATTATAAACAGTATTCTCTCCATTGATCAACCTAACACACATATTCTGAGCTTTAAAAACAGCAATTGCTCATGTTGGAAGCACTTTCTTTGGAAAAGCACCATCTAGAGTAGCCGGAATTGTAAACATTATCATTACTCTCTTCATTTGAGAGTTTTCTACCTCTAATCTCTCTGATTGAACTAGGCCATCAGGACAGAACGGCTCTATTTACCCGCATTTAAACTGTTTCTTACATGTCTCTAATCATTTCTGGGACTATCATTGTGTATTGTAAGAGTGTTACCAAAAGTAGACAGTTTTCCCAGAAGTATACACATGAATCTTCAAGAGTTAAATGGTGCCATTCAGAAAACGCCAGGCAATTCGGCCTCAGTTGTAAATATAAACAGTATTCTCTTCATTTATCAGCTTCATACCCATATTCTCAGCTTTTTAAACGGAAATTCTTAATGTTTGAAAGCACTTTCTTCGGAAATACATCATCTAAAGTAGCCAGAATGGAAAACATTATCTGTTCTCTCGGCATTACGCAGCATTCTATCTCTAATCTCCGTGATTGACCATGAACATAAAGATAGAAGGGCTCTATGTACCAGCATTTCAAGTGTTTCTTACATGTTTCTGATCATTTCTCGGGACTATCATTGTGTCTGTTAAGCGTTTTACCAAAAGTAGACAGTTTTCCTAGAGGTATACACAGGAATCTTCAAGGTTTAATTTGAGTCATTCAGAAAACGCCAGTCTAATCATAATCACCTGTAAATATAAACAGTATTCTCTTCATTTATCAGCTTCACAAATAGTCTGAGCTTTATAAATGGAAATTCTTAATGTTTGAAAGCACTTTATTTGGAAAAACATCATCTAAAATCGCCAGAATGGTAAACATTATCTGTACAATCGTCATTTCCCAGCATTCTACCTCTAATCTTGTGATTGAACATGAAAATAAAGATAGAACGGCTCTATGTACCTGCATTTCAAGTGTTTCTTACATGTTTCTAATCATTTCTCGGGACTATCATTGTGTCTGTTAAGCGTTTTACCAAAAGTAGACAGTCTTCCTACAAGTATACACAGGAATCTTCAAGGTTTAAATTGAGTCATTCAAAAAACGCCAGTCTAATCAGAATCACCTGTGAATATAAACAGTATTCTCTTCATTTATCAGCTTCATACCCATATTGTCAGCTTTTTAAACGGAAATTCTTAATGTTTGAAAGCACTTTCTTCGGTAATACATCATCTAAAGTAGACAGAATGGAAAACATTATCTGTTCTCTCGGCATTACGCAGCATTCTATCTCTAATCTCCGTGATTGAACATGAACATAAAGATAGAACGGCTCTATGTACCAGCATTTCAAGTGTTTCTTACATGTTTCTAATCATTTCTCGGGTCTATCATGGTGTATGTTAAGCGTTTAACCAAAAGTAGACAGTTTTCCTAGAAGTATAAACAGGAATGTTAAAGGTTTCAATTGAGTCATTCAGAAAAAGCCAGTCTAATCAGAATCACCTGTAAATAGAAACAGTATTCTCTTTATTTATCAGCTTCATACGTATTCTGAGCTTTATAAACAGCAATTCTTAATGTTTGAAATCACTTTCCTTGGAAAACAACATCTAGAGTAGCCGCAAATGTAAACTTCATCCTTACTCTCCTCAGTTGAGAGTTTTTTACCTCTAATCTCAGTGATTGAACTAGGCCATAAAGATAGCACGGCTCTATTATACAGCATTTCAAGTGTTTCTTCCATGTTTCTAGTCACTTCCCGGGACTATCCTAGTGTATTTTAAGAGTTTTACCAAAATTAGACATTTTTCCAGAAGTAGATACATGAATCTTCAGGATGTAAACTTTGTCATTTAGAAAATGCCAGGCAATTCATCCTCAATTGTAATTATAAACAGTATTCTCTCCATTGATCAACCTAACACACATATTCTGAGCTTTAAAAACAGCAATTGCTCATGTTGGAAGCACTTTCTTTGGAAAAGCACCATCTAGAGTAGCCGGAATTGTAAACATTATCATTACTCTCTTCATTTGAGAGTTTTCTACCTCTAATCTCTCTGATTGAACTAGGCCATCAGGACAGAACGGCTCTATTTACCCGCATTTAAACTGTTTCTTACATGTCTCTAATCATTTCTGGGACTATCATTGTGTATTGTAAGAGTGTTACCAAAAGTAGACAGTTTTCCCAGAAGTATACACATGAATCTTCAAGAGTTAAATGGTGCCATTCAGAAAACGCCAGGCAATTCGGCCTCAGTTGTAAATATAAACAGTATTCTCTTCATTTATCAGCTTCATACCCATATTCTCAGCTTTTTAAACGGAAATTCTTAATGTTTGAAAGCACTTTCTTCGGAAATACATCATCTAAAGTAGCCAGAATGGAAAACATTATCTGTTCTCTCGGCATTAACGCAGCATTCTATCTCTAATCTCCGTGATTGAACATGAACATAAAGATAGAACGGCTCTATGTACCAGCATTTCAAGTGTTTCTTACATGTTTCTGATCATTTCTCGGGACTATCATTGTGTCTGTTAAGCGTTTTACCAAAAGTAGACAGTTTTCCTAGAGGTATACACAGGAATCTTCAAGGTTTAATTTGAGTCATTCAGAAAACGCCAGTCTAATCATAATCACCTGTAAATATAAACAGTATTCTCTTCATTTATCAGCTTCACAAATAGTCTGAGCTTTATAAATGGAAATTCTTAATGTTTGAAAGCACTTTATTTGGAAAAACATCATCTAAAATCGCCAGAATGGTAAACATTATCTGTACAATCGTCATTTCCCAGCATTCTACCTCTAATCTTGTGATTGAACATGAAAATAAAGATAGAACGGCTCTATGTACCAGCATTTCAAGTGTTTCTTACATGTTTCTAATCATTTCTCGGGACTATCATTGTGTCTGTTAAGCGTTTTACCAAAAGTAGACAGTCTTCCTACAAGTATACACAGGAATCTTCAAGGTTTAAATTGAGTCATTCAAAAAACGCCAGTCTAATCAGAATCACCTGTGAATATAAACAGTATTCTCTTCATTTATCAGCTTCATACCCATATTGTCAGCTTTTTAAACGGAAATTCTTAATGTTTGAAAGCACTTTCTTCGGTAATACATCATCTAAAGTAGACAGAATGGAAAACATTATCTGTTCTTCGGCATTACGCAGCATTCTATCTCTAATCTCCGTGATTGAACATGAACATAAAGATAGAACGGCTCTATGTACCAGCATTTCAAGTGTTTCTTACATGTTTCTAATCATTTCTCGGGTCTATCATGGTGTATGTTAAGCGTTTAACCAAAAGTAGACAGTTTTCCTAGAAGTATAAACAGGAATGTTAAAGGTTTCAATTGAGTCATTCAGAAAACGCCAGTCTAATCAGAATCACCTGTAAATAGAAACAGTATTCTCTTTATTTATCAGCTTCATACGTATTCTGAGCTTTATAAACAGCAATTCTTAATGTTTGAAATCACTTTCCTTGGAAAACAACATCTAGAGTAGCCGCAAATGTAAACTTCATCCTTACTCTCCTCAGTTGAGAGTTTTTTACCTCTAATCTCAGTGATTGAACTAGGCCATAAAGATAGCAGGGCTCTATTATACAGCATTTCAAGTGTTTCTTCCATGTTTCTAGTCACTTCCCGGGACTATCCTAGTGTATTTTAAGAGTTTTACCAAAATTAGACATTTTTCCAGAAGTAGATACATGAATCTTCAGGATGTAAACTTTGTCATTTAGAAAATGCCAGGCAATTCATCCTCAATTGTAATTATAAACAGTATTCTCTCCATTGATCAACCTAACACACATATTCTGAGCTTTAAAAACAGCAATTGCTCATGTTGGAAGCACTTTCTTTGGAAAAGCACCATCTAGAGTAGCCGGAATTGTAAACATTATCATTACTCTCTTCATTTGAGAGTTTTCTACCTCTAATCTCTCTGATTGAACTAGGCCATCAGGACAGAACGGCTCTATTTACCCGCATTTAAACTGTTTCTTACATGTCTCTAATCATTTCTGGGACTATCATTGTGTATTGTAAGAGTGTTACCAAAAGTAGACAGTTTTCCCAGAAGTATACACATGAATCTTCAAGAGTTAAATGGTGCCATTCAGAAAACGCCAGGCAATTCGGCCTCAGTTGTAAATATAAACAGTATTCTCTTCATTTATCAGCTTCATACCCATATTCTCAGCTTTTTAAACGGAAATTCTTAATGTTTGAAAGCACTTTCTTCGGAAATACATCATCTAAAGTAGCCAGAATGGAAAACATTATCTGTTCTCTCGGCATTACGCAGCATTCTATCTCTAATCTCCGTGATTGAACATGAACATAAAGATAGAACGGCTCTATGTACCAGCATTTCAAGTGTTTCTTACATGTTTCTAATCATTTCTCGGGTCTATCATGGTGTATGTTAAGCGTTTAACCAAAAGTAGACAGTTTTCCTAGAAGTATAAACAGGAATGTTAAAGGTTTCAATTGAGTCATTCAGAAAACGCCAGTCTAATCAGAATCACCTGTAAATAGAAACAGTATTCTCTTTATTTATCAGCTTCATACGTATTCTGAGCTTTATAAACAGCAATTCTTAATGTTTGAAATCACTTTCCTTGGAAAACAACATCTAGAGTAGCCGCAAATGTAAACTTCATCCTTACTCTCCTCAGTTGAGAGTTTTTTACCTCTAATCTCAGTGATTGAACTAGGCCATAAAGATAGCACGGCTCTATTATACAGCATTTCAAGTGTTTCTTCCATGTTTCTAGTCACTTCCCGGGACTATCCTAGTGTATTTTAAGAGTTTTACCAAAATTAGACATTTTTCCAGAAGTAGATACATGAATCTTCAGGATGTAAACTTTGTCATTTAGAAAATGCCAGGCAATTCATCCTCAATTGTAATTATAAACAGTATTCTCTCCATTGATCAACCTAACACACATATTCTGAGCTTTAAAAACAACAATTGCTCATGTTGGAAGCACTTTCTTTGGAAAAGCACCATCTAGAGTAGCCGGAATTGTAAACATTATCATTACTCTCTTCATTTGAGAGTTTTCTACCTCTAATCTCTCTGATTGAACTAGGCCATCAGGACAGAACGGCTCTATTTACCCGCATTTAAACTGTTTCTTACATGTCTCTAATCATTTCTGGGACTATCATTGTGTATTGTAAGAGTGTTACCAAAAGTAGACAGTTTTCCCCAGAAGTATACACATGAATCTTCAAGAGTTAAATTGTGCTATTCAGAAAACGCCAGGCAATTCGGCCTCAGTTGTAAATATAAACAGTATTCTCTTCATTTATCAGCTTCATACCCATATTCTCAGCTTTTTAAACGGAAATTCTTAATGTTTGAAAGCACTTTCTTCGGAAATACATCATCTAAAGTAGCCAGAATGGAAAACATTATCTGTTCTCATCGGCATTACGCAGCATTCTATCTCTAATCTCCGTGATTGAACATGAACATAAAGATAGAACGGCTCTATGTACCAAGCATTTCAAGTGTTTCTTACATGTTTCTGATCATTTCTCGGGACTATCATTGTGTCTGTTAAGCGTTTTACCAAAAGTAGACTGTTTTCCTAGAGGTATACACAGGAATCTTCAAGGTGTAATTTGAGTCATTCAGAAAACGCCAGTCTAATCATAATCACCTGTAAATATAAACAGTATTCTCTTCATTTATCAGCTTCACAAATAGTCTGAGCTTTATAAATGGAAATTCTTAATGTTTGAAAGCACTTTATTTGGAAAAACATCATCTAAAATAGCCAGAATGGTAAACATTATCTGTACAATCGTCATTTCCCAGCATTCTACCTCTAATCTCTGTGATTGAACATGAAAATAAAGATAGAACGGCTCTATGTACCAGCATTTCAAGTGTTTCTTACATGTTTCTAATCATTTCTCGGGACTCTCATTGTGTCTGTTAAGCGTTTTACCAAAAGTAGACAGTCTTCCTACAAGTATACACAGGAATCTTCAAGGTTTAAATTGAGTCATTCAAAAACGCCAGTCTAATCAGAATCACCTGTGAATATAAACAGTATTCTCTTCATTTATCAGCTTCATACCCATATTCTCAGCTTTTTAAACGGAAATTCTTAATGTTTGAAAGCACTTTCTTCGGAAATACATCATCTAAAGTAGCCAGAATGGAAAACATTATCTGTTCTCTTGGCATTACGCAGCATTCTATCTCTAATCTCCGTGATTGAACATGAACATAAAGATAGAACGGCTCTATGTACCAGCATTTCAAGTGTTTCTTACATGTTTCTGATCATTTCTCGGGACTATCATTGTGTCTGTTAAGCGTTTTACCAAAAGTAGACAGTTTTCCTAGAGGTATACACAGGAATCTTCAAGGTTTAATTTGAGTCATTCAGAAAACGCCAGTCTAATCATAATCACCTGTAAATATAAACAGTATTCTCTTCATTTATGAGCTTCACAAATAGTCTGAGCTTTATAAATGGAAATTCTTAATGTTTGAAAGCACTTTATTGGGAAAAACAACATCTAAAATCGCCAGAATGGTAAACATTATCTGTACAATTGTCATTTCCCAGCATTCTACCTCTAATCTTGTGATTGAACATGAAAATAAAGATAGAACGGCTCTATGTACCAGCATTTCAAGTGTTTCTTACATGTTTCTGATCATTTCTCGGGACTATCATTGTGTCTGTTAAGCGTTTTACCAAAAGTAGACAGTTTTCCTAGAGGTATACACAGGAATCTTCAAGGTTTAATTTGAGTCATTCAGAAAACGCCAGTCTAATCATAATCACCTGTAAATATAAACAGTATTCTCTTCATTTATCAGCTTCACAAATAGTCTGAGCTTTATAAATGGAAATTCTTAATGTTTGAAAGCACTTTATTTGGAAAAACATCATCTAATATAGCCAGAATGGTAAACATTATCTGTACAATCGTCATTTCCCAGCATTCTACCTCTAATCTCCGTGATTGAACATGAAAATAAAGATAGAACGGCTCTATGTACCAGCATTTCAAGTGTTTCTTACATGTTTCTAATCATTTCTCGGGACTCTCATTGTGTCTGTTAAGCGTTTTACCAAAAGTAGACAGTCTTCCTAAGAGTATACACAGGAATCTTCAAGGTTTAAATTGAGTCATTCAAAAAACGCCAGTCTAATCAGAATCACCTGTGAATATAAACAGTATTCTCTTCATTTATCAGCTTCATACCCATATTGTCAGCTTTTTAAACGGAAATTCTTAATGTTTGAAAGCACTTTCTTCGGTAATACATCATCTAAAGTAGACAGAATGGAAAACATTATCTGTTCTCTCGGCATTACGCAGCATTCTATCTCTAATCTCCGTGATTGAACATGAACATAAAGATAGAACGGCTCTATGTACCAGCATTTCAAGTGTTTCTTACATGTTTCTAATCATTTCTCGGGTCTATCATGGTGTATGTTAAGCGTTTAACCAAAAGTAGACAGTTTTCCTAGAAGTATAAACAGGAATGTTAAAGGTTTCAATTGAGTCATTCAGAAAACGCCAGTCTAATCAGAATCACCTGTAAATAGAAACAGTATTCTCTTTATTTATCAGCTTCATACGTATTCTGAGCTTTATAAACAGCAATTCTTAATGTTTGAAATCACTTTCCTTGGAAAACAACATCTAGAGTAGCCGCAAATGTAAACTTCATCCTTACTCTCCTCAGTTGAGAGTTTTTTACCTCTAATCTCAGTGATTGAACTAGGCCATAAAGATAGCAGGGCTCTATTATACAGCATTTCAAGTGTTTCTTCCATGTTTCTAGTCAGTTCCGGGGACTATCCTAGTGTATTTTAAGAGTTTTACCAAAATTAGACATTTTTCCAGAAGTAGATACATGAATCTTCAGGATGTAAACTTTGTCATTTAGAAAATGCCAGGCAATTCATCCTCAATTGTAATTATAAACAGTATTCTCTCCATTGATCAACCTAACACACATATTCTGAGCTTTAAAAACAGCAATTGCTCATGTTGGAAGCACTTTCTTTGGAAAAGCACCATCTAGAGTAGCCGGAATTGTAAACATTATCATTACTCTCTTCATTTGAGAGTTTTCTACCTCTAATCTCTCTGATTGAACTAGGCCATCAGGACAGAACGGCTCTATTTACCCGCATTTAAACTGTTTCTTACATGTCTCTAATCATTTCTGGGACTATCATTGTGTATTGTAAGAGTGTTACCAAAAGTAGACAGTTTTCCCAGAAGTATACACATGAATCTTCAAGAGTTAAATTGTGCTATTCAGAAAACGCCAGGCAATTCGGCCTCAGTTGTAAATATAAACAGTATTCTCTTCATTTATCAGCTTCATACCCATATTCTCAGCTTTTTAAACGGAAATTCTTAATGTTTGAAAGCACTTTCTTCGGAAATACATCATCTAAAGTAGCCAGAATGGAAAACATTATCTGTTCTCTCGGCATTACGCAGCATTCTATCTCTAATCTCCGTGATTGAACATGAACATAAAGATAGAACGGCTCTATGTACCAGCATTTCAAGTGTTTCTTACATGTTTCTGATCATTTCTCGGGACTATCATTGTGTCTGTTAAGCGTTTTACCAAAAGTAGACAGTTTTCCTAGAGGTATACACAGGAATCTTCAAGGTGTAATTTGAGTCATTCAGAAAACGCCAGTCTAATCATAATCACCTGTAAATATAAACAGTATTCTCTTCATTTATCAGCTTCACAAATAGTCTGAGCTTTATAAATGGAAATTCTTAATGTTTGAAAGCACTTTATTTGGAAAAACATCATCTAAAATAGCCAGAATGGTAAACATTATCTGTACAATCGTCATTTCCCAGCATTCTACCTCTAATCTCTGTGATTGAACATGAAAATAAAGATAGAACGGCTCTATGTACCAGCATTTCAAGTGTTTCTTACATGTTTCTAATCATTTCTCGGGACTCTCATTGTGTCTGTTAAGCGTTTTACCAAAAGTAGACAGTCTTCCTAAGAGTATACACAGGAATCTTCAAGGTTTAAATTGAGTCATTCAAAAAACGCCAGTCTAATCAGAATCACCTGTGAATATAAACAGTATTCTCTTCATTTATCAGCTTCATACCCATATTGTCAGCTTTTTAAACGGAAATTCTTAATGTTTGAAAGCACTTTCTTCGGAAATACATCATCTAAAGTAGCCAGAATGGAAAACATTATCTGTTCTCTTGGCATTACGCAGCATTCTATCTCTAATCTCCGTGATTGAACATGAACATAAAGATAGAACGGCTCTATGTACCAGCATTTCAAGTGTTTCTTACATGTTTTCTGATCATTTCTCGGGACTATCATTGTGTCTGTTAAGCGTTTTACCAAAAGTAGACAGTTTTCCTAGAGGTATACACAGGAATCTTCAAGGTTTAATTTGAGTCATTCAGAAAACGCCAGTCTAATCATAATCACCTGTAAATATAAACAGTATTCTCTTCATTTATCAGCTTCACAAATAGTCTGAGCTTTATAAATGGAAATTCTTAATGTTTGAAAGCACTTTATTGGGAAAAACAACATCTAAAATCGCCAGAATGGTAAACATTATCTGTACAATCGTCATTTCCCAGCATTCTACCTCTAATCTTGTGATTGAACATGAAAATAAAGATAGAACGGCTCTATGTACCAGCATTTCAAGTGTTTCTTACATGTTTCTGATCATTTCTCGGGACTATCATTGTGTCTGTTAAGCGTTTTACCAAAAGTAGACAGTTTTCCTAGAGGTATACACAGGAATCTTCAAGGTTTTATTTGAGTCATTCAGAAAACGCCAGTCTAATCATAATCACCTGTAAATATAAACAGTATTCTCTTCATTTATCAGCTTCACAAATAGTCCTGAGCTTTATAAATGGAAATTCTTAATGTTTGAAAGCACTTTATTTGGAAAAAACATCATCTAATATAGCCAGAATGGTAAACATTATCTGTACAATCGTCATTTCCCAGCATTCTACCTCTAATCTCCGTGATTGAACATGAAAATAAAGATAGAACGGCTCTATGTACCCAGCATTTCAAGTGTTTCTTACATGTTTCTAATCATTTCTCGGGACTCTCATTGTGTCTGTTAAGCTTTACCAAAAGTAGACAGTCTTCCTAAGAGTATACACAGGAATCTTCAAGGTTTAAATTGAGTCATTCAAAAAACGCCAGTCTAATCAGAATCACCTGTGAATATAAACAGTATTCTCTTCATTTATCAGCTTCATACCCATATTGTCAGCTTTTTAAACGGAAATTCTTAATGTTTGAAAGCACTTTCTTCGGTAATACATCATCTAAAGTAGACAGAATGGAAAACATTATCTGTTCTCTCGGCATTATGCAGCATTCTATCTCTAATCTCCGTGATTGAACATGAACATAAAGATAGAACGGCTCTATGTACCAGCATTTCAAGTGTTTCTTACATGTTTCTAATCATTTCTCGGGTCTATCATGGTGTATGTTAAGCGTTTAACCAAAAGTAGACAGTTTTCCTAGAAGTATAAACAGGAATGTTAAAGGTTTCAATTGAGTCATTCAGAAAACGCCAGTCTAATCAGAATCACCTGTAAATAGAAACAGTATTCTCTTTATTTATCAGCTTCATACGTATTCTGAGCTTTATAAACAGCAATTCTTAATGTTTGAAATCACTTTCCTTGGAAAACAACATCTAGAGTAGCCGCAAATGTAAACTTCATCCTTACTCTCCTCAGTTGAGAGTTTTTTACCTCTAATCTCAGTGATTGAACTAGGCCATAAAGATAGCACGGCTCTATTATACAGCATTTCAAGTGTTTCTTCCATGTTTCTAGTCAGTTCCGGGGACTATCCTAGTGTATTTTAAGAGTTTTACCAAAATTAGACATTTTTCCAGAAGTAGATACATGAATCTTCAGGATGTAAACTTTGTCATTTAGAAAATGCCAGGCAATTCAGCCTCAATTGTAATTATAAACAGTATTCTCTCCAGTGATCAACCTAACACACATATTCTGAGCTTTAAAAACAGCAATTGCTCATGTTGGAAGCACTTTCTTTGGAAAAGCACCATCTAGAGTAGCCAGAATTGTAAACATTATCATTACTCTCTTCATTTGAGAGTTTTCTACCTCTAATCTCTCTGATTGAACTAGGCCATCAGGACAGAACGGCTCTATTTACCCGCATTTAAACTGTTTCTTACATGTCTCTAATCATTTCTGGGACTATCATTGTGTATTGTAAGAGTGTTACCAAAAGTAGACAGTTTTCCCAGAAGTATACACATGAATCTTCAAGAGTTAAATTGTGCTATTCAGAAAACGCCAGGCAATTCGGCCTCAGTTGTAAATATAAACAGTATTCTCTTCATTTATCAGCTTCATACCCATATTCTCAGCTTTTTAAACGGAAATTCTTAATGTTTGAAAGCACTTTCTTCGGAAATACATCATCTAAAGTAGCCAGAATGGAAAACATTATCTGTTCTCTCGGCATTACGCAGCATTCTATCTCTAATCTCCGTGATTGAACATGAACATAAAGATAGAACGGCTCTATGTACCAGCATTTCAAGTGTTTCTTACATGTTTCTGATCATTTCTCTGGACTATCATTGTGTCTGTTAAGCGTTTTACCAAAAGTAGACAGTTTTCCTAGAGGTATACACAGGAATCTTCAAGGTTTAATTTGAGTCATTCAGAAAACGCCAGTCTAATCATAATCACCTGTAAATATAAACAGTATTCTCTTCATTTATCAGCTTCACAAATAGTCTGAGCTTTATAAATGGAAATTCTTAATGTTTGAAAGCACTTTATTTGGAAAAACATCATCTAAAATCGCCAGAATGGTAAACATTATCTGTACAATCGTCATTTCCCAGCATTCTACCTCTAATCTTGTGATTGAACATGAAAATAAAGATAGAACGGCTCTATGTACCAGCATTTCAAGTGTTTCTCACATGTTTCTAATCATTTCTCGGGACTATCATTGTGTCTGTTAAGCGTTTTACCAAAAGTAGACAGTCTTCCTACAAGTATACACAGGAATCTTCAAGGTTTAAATTGAGTCATTCAAAAAACGCCAGTCTAATCAGAATCACCTGTGAATATAAACAGTATTCTCTTCATTTATCAGCTTCATACCCATATTGTCAGCTTTTTAAACGGAAATTCTTAATGTTTGAAAGCACTTTCTTCGGTAATACATCATCTAAAGTAGACAGAATGGAAAACATTATCTGTTCTCTCGGCATTACGCAGCATTCTATCTCTAATCTCCGTGATTGAACATGAACATAAAGATAGAACGGCTCTATGTACCAGCATTTCAAGTGTTTCTTACATGTTTCTAATCATTTCTCGGGTCTATCATGGTGTATGTTAAGCGTTTAACCAAAAGTAGACAGTTTTCCTAGAAGTATAAACAGGAATGTTAAAGGTTTCAATTGAGTCATTCAGAAAACGCCAGTCTAATCAGAATCACCTGTAAATAGAAACAGTATTCTCTTTATTTATCAGCTTCATACGTATTCTGAGCTTTATAAACAGCAATTCTTAATGTTTGAAATCACTTTCCTTGGAAAACAACATCTAGAGTAGCCGCAAATGTAAACTTCATCCTTACTCTCCTCAGTTGAGAGTTTTTTTACCTCTAATCTCAGTGATTGAACTAGGCCATAAAGATAGCACGGCTCATATTATACAGCATTTCAAGTGTTTCTTCCATGTTTCTAGTCACTTCCCGGGACTATCCTAGTGTATTTTAAGAGTTTTACCGAAATTAGACATTTTTCCAGAAGTAGATACATGAATCTTCAGGATGTAAACTTTGTCATTTAGAAAATGCCAGGCAATTCATCCTCAATTGTAATTATAAACAGTATTCTCTCCATTGATCAACCTAACACACATATTCTGAGCTTTAAAAACAGCAATTGCTCATGTTGGAAGCACTTTCTTTGGAAAAGCACCATCTAGAGTAGCCGGAATTGTAAACATTATCATTACTCTCTTCATTTGAGAGTTTTCTACCTCTAATCTCTCTGATTGAACTAGGCCATCAGGACAGAACGGCTCTATTTACCCGCATTTAAACTGTTTCTTACATGTCTCTAATCATTTCTGGGACTATCATTGTGTATTGTAAGAGTGTTACCAAAAGTAGACAGTTTTCCCAGAAGTATACACATGAATCTTCAAGAGTTAAATGGTTGCCATTCAGAAAACGCCAGGCAATTCGGCCTCAGTTGTAAATATAAACAGTATTCTCTTCATTTATCAGCTTCATACCCATATTCTCAGCTTTTTAAACGGAAATTCTTAATGTTTGAAAGCACTTTCTTCGGAAATACATCATCTAAAGTAGCCAGAATGGAAAACATTATCTGTTCTCTCGGCATTACGCAGCATTCTATCTCTAATCTCCGTGATTGAATATGAACATAAAGATAGAACGGCTCTATGTACCAGCATTTCAAGTGTTTCTTACATGTTTCTGATCATTTCTCGGGACTATCATTGTGTCTGTTAAGCGTTTTACCAAAAGTAGACAGTTTTCCTAGAGGTATACACAGGAATCTTCAAGGTTTAATTTGAGTCATTCAGAAAACGCCAGTCTAATCATAATCACCTGTAAATATAAACAGTATTCTCTTCATTTATCAGCTTCACAAATAGTCTGAGCTTTATAAATGGAAATTCTTAATGTTTGAAAGCACTTTATTTGGAAAAACATCATCTAAAATCGCCAGAATGGTAAACATTATCTGTACAATCGTCATTTCCCAGCATACTACCTCTAATCTTGTGATTGAACATGAAAATAAAGATAGAACGGCTCTATGTACCAGCATTTCAAGTGTTTCTTACATGTTTCTAATCATTTCTCGGGACTATCATTGTGTCTGTTAAGCGTTTTACCAAAAGTAGACAGTCTTCCTACAAGTATACACAGGAATCTTCAAGGTTTAAATTGAGTCATTCAAAAAACGCCAGTCTAATCAGAATCACCTGTGAATATAAACAGTATTCTCTTCATTTATCAGCTTCATACCCATATTGTCAGCTTTTTAAACGGAAATTCTTAATGTTTGAAAGCACTTTCTTCGGTAATACATCATCTAAAGTAGACAGAATGGAAAACATTATCTGTTCTCTCGGCATTACGCAGCATTCTATCTCTAATCTCCGTGATTGAACATGAACATAAAGATAGAACGGCTCTATGTACCAGCATTTCAAGTGTTTCTTACATGTTTCTAATCATTTCTCGGGTCTATCATGGTGTATGTTAAGCGTTTAACCAAAAGTAGACAGTTTTCCTAGAAGTATAAACAGGAATGTTAAAGGTTTCAATTGAGTCATTCAGAAAACGCCAGTCTAATCAGAATCACCTGTAAATAGAAACAGTATTCTCTTTATTTATCAGCTTCATACGTATTCTGAGCTTTATAAACAGCAATTCTTAATGTTTGAAATCACTTTCCTTGGAAAACAACATCTAGAGTAGCCGCAAATGTAAACTTCATCCTTACTCTCCTCAGTTGAGAGTTTTTTTACCTCTAATCTCAGTGATTGAACTAGGCCATAAAGATAGCACGGCTCATATTATACAGCATTTCAAGTGTTTCTTCCATGTTTCTAGTCACTTCCCGGGACTATCCTAGTGTATTTTAAGAGTTTTACCAAAATTAGACATTTTTCCAGAAGTAGATACATGAATCTTCAGGATGTAAACTTTGTCATTTAGAAAATGCCAGGCAATTCATCCTCAATTGTAATTATAAACAGTATTCTCTCCATTGATCAACCTAACACACATATTCTGAGCTTTAAAAACAGCAATTGCTCATGTTGGAAGCACTTTCTTTGGAAAAGCACCATCTAGAGTAGCCGGAATTGTAAACATTATCATTACTCTCTTCATTTGAGAGTTTTCTACCTCTAATCTCTCTGATTGAACTAGGCCATCAGGACAGAACGGCTCTATTTACCCGCATTTAAACTGTTTCTTACATGTCTCTAATCATTTCTGGGACTATCATTGTGTATTGTAAGAGTGTTACCAAAAGTAGACAGTTTTCCCAGAAGTATACACATGAATCTTCAAGAGTTAAATGGTGCCATTCAGAAAACGCCAGGCAATTCGGCCTCAGTTGTAAATATAAACAGTATTCTCTTCATTTATCAGCTTCATACCCATATTCTCAGCTTTTTAAACGGAAATTCTTAATGTTTGAAAGCACTTTCTTCGGAAATACATCATCTAAAGTAGCCAGAATGGAAAACATTATCTGTTCTCTCGGCATTACGCAGCATTCTATCTCTAATCTCCGTGATTGAATATGAACATAAAGATAGAACGGCTCTATGTACCAGCATTTCAAGTGTTTCTTACATGTTTCTGATCATTTCTCGGGACTATCATTGTGTCTGTTAAGCGTTTTACCAAAAGTAGACAGTTTTCCTAGAGGTATACACAGGAATCTTCAAGGTTTAATTTGAGTCATTCAGAAAACGCCAGTCTAATCATAATCACCTGTAAATATAAACAGTATTCTCTTCATTTATCAGCTTCACAAATAGTCTGAGCTTTATAAATGGAAATTCTTAATGTTTGAAAGCACTTTATTTGGAAAAACATCATCTAAAATCGCCAGAATGGTAAACATTATCTGTACAATCGTCATTTCCCAGCATACTACCTCTAATCTTGTGATTGAACATGAAAATAAAGATAGAACGGCTCTATGTACCAGCATTTCAAGTGTTTCTTACATGTTTCTAATCATTTCTCGGGACTATCATTGTGTCTGTTAAGCGTTTTACCAAAAGTAGACAGTCTTCCTACAAGTATACACAGGAATCTTCAAGGTTTAAATTGAGTCATTCAAAAAACGCCAGTCTAATCAGAATCACCTGTGAATATAAACAGTATTCTCTTCATTTATCAGCTTCATACCCATATTGTCAGCTTTTTAAACGGAAATTCTTAATGTTTGAAAGCACTTTCTTCGGTAATACATCATCTAAAGTAGACAGAATGGAAAACATTATCTGTTCTCTCGGCATTACGCAGCATTCTATCTCTAATCTCCATGATTGAACATGAACATAAAGATAGAACGGCTCTATGTACCAGCATTTCAAGTGTTTCTTACATGTTTCTAATCATTTCTCGGGTCTATCATGGTGTATGTTAAGCGTTTAACCAAAAGTAGACAGTTTTCCTAGAAGTATAAACAGGAATGTTAAAGGTTTCAATTGAGTCATTCAGAAAACGCCAGTCTAATCAGAATCACCTGTAAATAGAAACAGTATTCTCTTTATTTATCAGCTTCATACGTATTCTGAGCTTTATAAACAGCAATTCTTAATGTTTGAAATCACTTTCCTTGGAAAACAACATCTAGAGTAGCCGCAAATGTAAACTTCATCCTTAGTCTCCTCAGTTGAGAGTTTTTTACCTCTAATCTCAGTGATTGAAGTAGGCCATAAAGATAGCACGGCTCTATTATACAGCATTTCAAGTGTTTCTTCCATGTTTCTAGTCAGTTCCGGGGACTATCCTAGTGTATTTTAAGAGTTTTACCAAAATTAGACATTTTTCCAGAAGTAGATACATGAATCTTCAGGATGTAAACTTTGTCATTTAGAAAATGCCAGGCAATTCATCCTCAATTGTAATTATAAACAGTATTCTCTCCATTGATCAACCTAACACACATATTCTGAGCTTTAAAAACAGCAATTGCTCATGTTGGAAGCACTTTCTTTGGAAAAGCACCATCTAGAGTAGCCGGAATTGTAAACATTATCATTACTCTCTTCATTTGAGAGTTTTCTACCTCTAATCTCTCTGATTGAACTAGGCCATCAGGACAGAACGGCTCTATTTACCCGCATTTAAACTGTTTCTTACATGTCTCTAATCATTTCTGGGACTATCATTGTGTATTGTAAGAGTGTTACCAAAAGTAGACAGTTTTCCCAGAAGTATACACATGAATCTTCAAGAGTTAAATGGTGCCATTCAGAAAACGCCAGGCAAGTCGGCCTCAGTTGTAAATATAAACAGTATTCTCTTCATTTATCAGCTTCATACCCATATTCTCAGCTTTTTAAACGGAAATTCTTAATGTTTGAAAGCACTTTCTTCGGAAATACATCATCTAAAGTAGCCAGAATGGAAAACATTATCTGTTCTCTCGGCATTACGCAGCATTCTATCTCTAATCTCCGTGATTGAACATGAACATAAAGATAGAACGGCTCTATGTACCAGCATTTCAAGTGTTTCTTACATGTTTCTGATCATTTCTCGGGACTATCATTGTGTCTGTTAAGCGTTTTACCAAAAGTAGACAGTTTTCCTAGAGGTATACACAGGAATCTTCAAGGTTTAATTTGAGTCATTCAGAAAACGCCAGTCTAATCATAATCACCTGTAAATATAAACAGTATTCTCTTCATTTATCAGCTTCACAAATAGTCTGAGCTTTATAAATGGAAATTCTTAATGTTTGAAAGCACTTTATTTGGAAAAACATCATCTAAAATCGCCAGAATGGTAAACATTATCTGTACAATCGTCATTTCCCAGCATTCTACCTCTAATCTTGTGATTGAACATGAAAATAAAGATAGAACGGCTCTATGTACCAGCATTTCAAGTGTTTCTTACATGTTTCTAATCATTTCTCGGGACTCTCATTGTGTCTGTTAAGCGTTTTACCAAAAGTAGACAGTCTTCCTACAAGTATACACAGGAATCTTCAAGGTTTAAATTGAGTCATTCAAAAAACGCCAGTCTAATCAGAATCACCTGTGAATATAAACAGTATTCTCTTCATTTATCAGCTTCATACCCATATTGTCAGCTTTTTAAACGGAAATTCTTAATGTTTGAAAGCACTTTCTTCGGTAATACATCATCTAAAGTAGACAGAATGGAAAACATTATCTGTTCTCTCGGCATTACGCAGCATTCTATCTCTAATCTCCGTGATTGAACATGAACATAAAGATAGAACGGCTCTATGTACCAGCATTTCAAGTGATTCTTACATGTTTCTAATCATTTCTCGGGTCTATCATGGTGTATGTTAAGCGTTTAACCAAAAGTAGACAGTTTTCCTAGAAGTATAAACAGGAATGTTAAAGGTTTCAATTGAGTCATTCAGAAAACGCCAGTCTAATCAGAATCACCTGTAAATAGAAACAGTATTCTCTTTATTTATCAGCTTCATACGTATTCTGAGCTTTATAAACAGCAATTCTTAATGTTTGAAATCACTTTCCTTGGAAAACAACATCTAGAGTAGCCGCAAATGTAAACTTCATCCTTACTCTCCTCAGTTGAGAGTTTTTTACCCCTAATCTCAGTGATTGAAGTAGGCCATAAAGATAGCACGGCTCTATTATACAGCATTTCAAGTGTTTCTTCCATGTTTCTAGTCACTTCCCGGGACTATCCTAGTGTATTTTAAGAGTTTTACCAAAATTAGACATTTTTCCAGAAGTAGATACATGAATCTTCAGGATGTAAACTTTGTCATTTAGAAAATGCCAGGCAATTCATCCTCAATTGTAATTATAAACAGTATTCTCTCCATTGATCAACCTAACACACATATTCTGAGCTTTAAAAACAGCAATTGCTCATGTTGGAAGCACTTTCTTTGGAAAAGCACCATCTAGAGTAGCCAGAATTGTAAACATTATCATTACTCTCTTCATTTGAGAGTTTTCTACCTCTAATCTCTCTGATTGAACTAGGCCATCAGGACAGAACGGCTCTATTTACCCGCATTTAAACTGTTTCTTACATGTCTCTAATTATTTCTGGGACTATCATTGTGTATTGTAAGAGTGTTACCAAAAGTAGACAGTTTTCCCAGAAGTATACACATGAATCTTCAAGAGTTAAATTGTGCTATTCAGAAAACGCCAGGCAATTCGGCCTCAGTTGTAAATATAAACAGTATTCTCTTCATTTATCAGCTTCATACCCATATTCTCAGCTTTTTAAACGGAAATTCTTAATGTTTGAAAGCACTTTCTTCGGAAATACATCATCTAAAGTAGCCAGAATGGAAAACATTATCTGTTCTCTCGGCATTACGCAGCATTCTATCTCTAATCTCCGTGATTGAACATGAACATAAAGATAGAACGGCTCTATGTACCAGCATTTCAAGTGTTTCTTACATGTTTCTGATCATTTCTCGGGACTATCATTGTGTCTGTTAAGCGTTTTACCAAAAGTAGACAGTTTTCCTAGAGGTATACACAGGAATCTTCAAGGTTTAATTTGAGTCATTCAGAAAACGCCAGTCTAATCATAATCACCTGTAAATATAAACAGTATTCTCTTCATTTATCAGCTTCACAAATAGTCTGAGCTTTATAAATGGAAATTCTTAATGTTTGAAAGCACTTTATTTGGAAAAACATCATCTAAAATCGCCAGAATGGTAAACATTATCTGTACAATCGTCATTTCCCAGCATACTACCTCTAATCTTGTGATTGAACATGAAAATAAAGATAGAACGGCTCTATGTACCAGCATTTCAAGTGTTTCTTACATGTTTCTAATCATTTCTCGGGACTATCATTGTGTCTGTTAAGCGTTTTACCAAAAGTAGACAGTCTTCCTACAAGTATACACAGGAATCTTCAAGGTTTAAATTGAGTCATTCAAAAAACGCCAGTCTAATCAGAATCACCTGTGAATATAAACAGTATTCTCTTCATTTATCAGCTTCATACCCATATTGTCAGCTTTTTAAACGGAAATTCTTAATGTTTGAAAGCACTTTCTTCGGTAATACATCATCTAAAGTAGACAGAATGGAAAACATTATCTGTTCTCTCGGCATTACGCAGCATTCTATCTCTAATCTCCGTGATTGAACATGAACATAAAGATAGAACGGCTCTATGTACCAGCATTTCAAGTGTTTCTTACATGTTTCTAATCATTTCTCGGGTCTATCATGGTGTATGTTAAGCGTTTAACCAAAAGTAGACAGTTTTCCTAGAAGTATAAACAGGAATGTTAAAGGTTTCAATTGAGTCATTCAGAAAACGCCAGTCTAATCAGAATCACCTGTAAATAGAAACAGTATTCTCTTTATTTATCAGCTTCATACGTATTCTGAGCTTTATAAACAGCAATTCTTAATGTTTGAAATCACTTTCCTTGGAAAACAACATCTAGAGTAGCCGCAAATGTAAACTTCATTCTTACTCTCCTCAGTTGAGAGTTTTTTACCTCTAATCTCAGTGATTGAAGTAGGCCATAAAGATAGCACGGCTCTATTATACAGCATTTCAAGTGTTTCTTCCATGTTTCTAGTCAGTTCCGGGGACTATCCTAGTGTATTTTAAGAGTTTTACCAAAATTAGACATTTTTCCAGAAGTAGATACATGAATCTTCAGGATGTAAACTTTGTCATTTAGAAAATGCCAGGCAATTCATCCTCAATTGTAATTATAAACAGTATTCTCTCCATTGATCAACCTAACACACATATTCTGAGCTTTAAAAACAGCAATTGCTCATGTTGGAAGCACTTTCTTTGGAAAAGCACCATCTAGAGTAGCCGGAATTGTAAACATTATCATTACTCTCTTCATTTGAGAGTTTTCTACCTCTAATCTCTCTGATTGAACTAGGCCATCAGGACAGAACGGCTCTATTTACCCGCATTTAAACTGTTTCTTACATGTCTCTAATCATTTCTGGGACTATCATTGTGTATTGTAAGAGTGTTACCAAAAGTAGACAGTTTTCCCAGAAGTATACACATGAATCTTCAAGAGTTAAATGGTGCCATTCAGAAAACGCCAGGCAAGTCGGCCTCAGTTGTAAATATAAACAGTATTCTCTTCATTTATCAGCTTCATACCCATATTCTCAGCTTTTTAAACGGAAATTCTTAATGTTTGAAAGCACTTTCTTCGGAAATACATCATCTAAAGTAGCCAGAATGGAAAACATTATCTGTTCTCTCGGCATTACGCAGCATTCCATCTCTAATCTCCGTGATTGAACATGAACATAAAGATAGAACGGCTCTATGTACCAGCATTTCAAGTGTTTCTTACATGTTTCTGATCATTTCTCGGGACTATCATTGTGTCTGTTAAGCGTTTTACCAAAAGTAGACAGTTTTCCTAGAGGTATACACAGGAATCTTCAAGGTTTAATTTGAGTCATTCAGAAAACGCCAGTCTAATCATAATCACCTGTAAATATAAACAGTATTCTCTTCATTTATCAGCTTCACAAATAGTCTGAGCTTTATAAATGGAAATTCTTAATGTTTGAAAGCACTTCATTTGGAAAAACATCATCTAAAATCGCCAGAATGGTAAACATTATCTGTACAATCGTCATTTCCCAGCATTCTACCTCTAATCTTGTGATTGAACATGAAAATAAAGATAGAACGGCTCTATGTACCAGCATTTCAAGTGTTTCTTACATGTTTCTAATCCTTTCTCGGGACTATCATTGTGTCTGTTAAGCGTTTTACCAAAAGTAGACAGTCTTCCTACAAGTATACACAGGAATCTTCAAGGTTTAAATTGAGTCATTCAAAAAACGCCAGTCTAATCAGAATCACCTGTGAATATAAACAGTATTCTCTTCATTTATCAGCTTCATACCCATATTGTCAGCTTTTTAAACGGAAATTCTTAATGTTTGAAAGCACTTTCTTCGGTAATACATCATCTAAAGTAGACAGAATGGAAAACATTATCTGTTCTCTCGGCATTACGCAGCATTCTATCTCTAATCTCCGTGATTGAACATGAACATAAAGATAGAACGGCTCTATGTACCAGCATTTCAAGTGATTCTTACATGTTTCTAATCATTTCTCGGGTCTATCATGGTGTATGTTAAGCGTTTAACCAAAAGTAGACAGTTTTCCTAGAAGTATAAACAGGAATGTTAAAGGTTTCAATTGAGTCATTCAGAAAACGCCAGTCTAATCAGAATCACCTGTAAATAGAAACAGTATTCTCTTTATTTATCAGCTTCATACGTATTCTGAGCTTTATAAACAGCAATTCTTAATGTTTGAAATCACTTTCCTTGGAAAACAACATCTAGAGTAGCCGCAAATGTAAACTTCATCCTTACTCTCCTCAGTTGAGAGTTTTTTACCCCTAATCTCAGTGATTGAAGTAGGCCATAAAGATAGCACGGCTCTATTATACAGCATTTCAAGTGTTTCTTCCATGTTTCTAGTCACTTCCCGGGACTATCCTAGTGTATTTTAAGAGTTTTACCAAAATTAGACATTTTTCCAGAAGTAGATACATGAATCTTCAGGATGTAAACTTTGTCATTTAGAAAATGCCAGGCAATTCATCCTCAATTGTAATTATAAACAGTATTCTCTCCATTGATCAACCTAACACACATATTCTGAGCTTTAAAAACAGCAATTGCTCATGTTGGAAGCACTTTCTTTGGAAAAGCACCATCTAGAGTAGCCAGAATTGTAAACATTATCATTACTCTCTTCATTTGAGAGTTTTCTACCTCTAATCTCTCTGATTGAACTAGGCCATCAGGACAGAACGGCTCTATTTACCCGCATTTAAACTGTTTCTTACATGTCTCTAATCATTTCTGGGACTATCATTGTGTATTGTAAGAGTGTTACCAAAAGTAGACAGTTTTCCCAGAAGTATACACATGAATCTTCAAGAGTTAAATGGTGCCATTCAGAAAACGCCAGGCAAGTCGGCCTCAGTTGTAAATATAAACAGTATTCTCTTCATTTATCAGCTTCATACCCATATTCTCAGCTTTTTAAACGGAAATTCTTAATGTTTGAAAGCACTTTCTTCGGAAATACATCATCTAAAGTAGCCAGAATGGAAAACATTATCTGTTCTCTCGGCATTACGCAGCATTCTATCTCTAATCTCCGTGATTGAACATGAACATAAAGATAGAACGGCTCTATGTACCAGCATTTCAAGTGTTTCTTACATGTTTCTGATCATTTCTCGGGACTATCATTGTGTCTGTTAAGCGTTTTACCAAAAGTAGACAGTTTTCCTAGAGGTATACACAGGAATCTTCAAGGTTTAATTTGAGTCATTCAGAAAACGCCAGTCTAATCATAATCACCTGTAAATATAAACAGTATTCTCTTCATTTATCAGCTTCACAAATAGTCTGAGCTTTATAAATGGAAATTCTTAATGTTTGAAAGCACTTTATTTGGAAAAACATCATCTAAAATCGCCAGAATGGTAAACATTATCTGTACAATCGTCATTTCCCAGCATACTACCTCTAATCTTGTGATTGAACATGAAAATAAAGATAGAACGGCTCTATGTACCAGCATTTCAAGTGTTTCTTACATGTTTCTAATCATTTCTCGGGACTATCATTGTGTCTGTTAAGCGTTTTACCAAAAGTAGACAGTCTTCCTACAAGTATACACAGGAATCTTCAAGGTTTAAATTGAGTCATTCAAAAAACGCCAGTCTAATCAGAATCACCTGTGAATATAAACAGTATTCTCTTCATTTATCAGCTTCATACCCATATTGTCAGCTTTTTAAACGGAAATTCTTAATGTTTGAAAGCACTTTCTTCGGTAATACATCATCTAAAGTAGACAGAATGGAAAACATTATCTGTTCTCTCGGCATTACGCAGCATTCTATCTCTAATCTCCGTGATTGAACATGAACATAAAGATAGAACGGCTCTATGTACCAGCATTTCAAGTGTTTCTTACATGTTTCTAATCATTTCTCGGGTCTATCATGGTGTATGTTAAGCGTTTAACCAAAAGTAGACAGTTTTCCTAGAAGTATAAACAGGAATGTTAAAGGTTTCAATTGAGTCATTCAGAAAACGCCAGTCTAATCAGAATCACCTGTAAATAGAAACAGTATTCTCTTTATTTATCAGCTTCATACGTATTCTGAGCTTTATAAACAGCAATTCTTAATGTTTGAAATCACTTTCCTTGGAAAACAACATCTAGAGTAGCCGCAAATGTAAACTTCATCCTTACTCTCCTCAGTTGAGAGTTTTTTACCTCTAATCTCAGTGATTGAACTAGGCCATAAAGATAGCACGGCTCATATTATACAGCATTTCAAGTGTTTCTTCCATGTTTCTAGTCACTTCCCGGGACTATCCTAGTGTATTTTAAGAGTTTTACCAAAATTAGACATTTTTCCAGAAGTAGATACATGAATCTTCAGGATGTAAACTTTGTCATTTAGAAAATGCCAGGCAATTCATCCTCAATTGTAATTATAAACAGTATTCTCTCCATTGATCAACCTAACACACATATTCTGAGCTTTAAAAACAGCAATTGCTCATGTTGGAAGCACTTTCTTTGGAAAAGCACCATCTAGAGTAGCCGGAATTGTAAACATTATCATTACTCTCTTCATTTGAGAGTTTTCTACCTCTAATCTCTCTGATTGAACTAGGCCATCAGGACAGAACGGCTCTATTTACCCGCATTTAAACTGTTTCTTACATGTCTCTAATCATTTCTGGGACTATCATTGTGTATTGTAAGAGTGTTACCAAAAGTAGACAGTTTTCCCAGAAGTATACACATGAATCTTCAAGAGTTAAATGGTGCCATTCAGAAAACGCCAGGCAAGTCGGCCTCAGTTGTAAATATAAACAGTATTCTCTTCATTTATCAGCTTCATACCCATATTCTCAGCTTTTTAAACGGAAATTCTTAATGTTTGAAAGCACTTTCTTCGGAAATACATCATCTAAAGTAGCCAGAATGGAAAACATTATCTGTTCTCTCGGCATTACGCAGCATTCTATCTCTAATCTCCGTGATTGAATATGAACATAAAGATAGAACGGCTCTATGTACCAGCATTTCAAGTGTTTCTTACATGTTTCTGATCATTTCTCGGGACTATCATTGTGTCTGTTAAGCGTTTTACCAAAAGTAGACAGTTTTCCTAGAGGTATACACAGGAATCTTCAAGGTTTAATTTGAGTCATTCAGAAAACGCCAGTCTAATCATAATCACCTGTAAATATAAACAGTATTCTCTTCATTTATCAGCTTCACAAATAGTCTGAGCTTTATAAATGGAAATTCTTAATGTTTGAAAGCACTTTATTTGGAAAAACATCATCTAAAATCGCCAGAATGGTAAACATTATCTGTACAATCGTCATTTCCCAGCATACTACCTCTAATCTTGTGATTGAACATGAAAATAAAGATAGAACGGCTCTATGTACCAGCATTTCAAGTGTTTCTTACATGTTTCTAATCATTTCTCGGGACTATCATTGTGTCTGTTAAGCGTTTTACCAAAAGTAGACAGTCTTCCTACAAGTATACACAGGAATCTTCAAGGTTTAAATTGAGTCATTCAAAAAACGCCAGTCTAATCAGAATCACCTGTGAATATAAACAGTATTCTCTTCATTTATCAGCTTCATACCCATATTGTCAGCTTTTTAAACGGAAATTCTTAATGTTTGAAAGCACTTTCTTCGGTAATACATCATCTAAAGTAGACAGAATGGAAAACATTATCTGTTCTCTCGGCATTACGCAGCATTCTATCTCTAATCTCCATGATTGAACATGAACATAAAGATAGAACGGCTCTATGTACCAGCATTTCAAGTGTTTCTTACATGTTTCTAATCATTTCTCGGGTCTATCATGGTGTATGTTAAGCGTTTAACCAAAAGTAGACAGTTTTCCTAGAAGTATAAACAGGAATGTTAAAGGTTTCAATTGAGTCATTCAGAAAACGCCAGTCTAATCAGAATCACCTGTAAATAGAAACAGTATTCTCTTTATTTATCAGCTTCATACGTATTCTGAGCTTTATAAACAGCAATTCTTAATGTTTGAAATCACTTTCCTTGGAAAACAACATCTAGAGTAGCCGCAAATGTAAACTTCATCCTTAGTCTCCTCAGTTGAGAGTTTTTTACCTCTAATCTCAGTGATTGAAGTAGGCCATAAAGATAGCACGGCTCTATTATACAGCATTTCAAGTGTTTCTTCCATGTTTCTAGTCAGTTCCGGGGACTATCCTAGTGTATTTTAAGAGTTTTACCAAAATTAGACATTTTTCCAGAAGTAGATACATGAATCTTCAGGATGTAAACTTTGTCATTTAGAAAATGCCAGGCAATTCATCCTCAATTGTAATTATAAACAGTATTCTCTCCATTGATCAACCTAACACACATATTCTGAGCTTTAAAAACAGCAATTGCTCATGTTGGAAGCACTTTCTTTGGAAAAGCACCATCTAGAGTAGCCGGAATTGTAAACATTATCATTACTCTCTTCATTTGAGAGTTTTCTACCTCTAATCTCTCTGATTGAACTAGGCCATCAGGACAGAACGGCTCTATTTACCCGCATTTAAACTGTTTCTTACATGTCTCTAATCATTTCTGGGACTATCATTGTGTATTGTAAGAGTGTTACCAAAAGTAGACAGTTTTCCCAGAAGTATACACATGAATCTTCAAGAGTTAAATGGTGCCATTCAGAAAACGCCAGGCAAGTCGGCCTCAGTTGTAAATATAAACAGTATTCTCTTCATTTATCAGCTTCATACCCATATTCTCAGCTTTTTAAACGGAAATTCTTAATGTTTGAAAGCACTTTCTTCGGAAATACATCATCTAAAGTAGCCAGAATGGAAAACATTATCTGTTCTCTCGGCATTACGCAGCATTCTATCTCTAATCTCCGTGATTGAACATGAACATAAAGATAGAACGGCTCTATGTACCAGCATTTCAAGTGTTTCTTACATGTTTCTGATCATTTCTCGGGACTATCATTGTGTCTGTTAAGCGTTTTACCAAAAGTAGACAGTTTTCCTAGAGGTATACACAGGAATCTTCAAGGTTTAATTTGAGTCATTCAGAAAACGCCAGTCTAATCATAATCACCTGTAAATATAAACAGTATTCTCTTCATTTATCAGCTTCACAAATAGTCTGAGCTTTATAAATGGAAATTCTTAATGTTTGAAAGCACTTTATTTGGAAAAACATCATCTAAAATCGCCAGAATGGTAAACATTATCTGTACAATCGTCATTTCCCAGCATTCTACCTCTTATCTTGTGATTGAACATGAAAATAAAGATAGAACGGCTCTATGTACCAGCATTTCAAGTGTTTCTTACATGTTTCTAATCATTTCTCGGGACTCTCATTGTGTCTGTTAAGCGTTTTACCAAAAGTAGACAGTCTTCCTACAAGTATACACAGGAATCTTCAAGGTTTAAATTGAGTCATTCAAAAAACGCCAGTCTAATCAGAATCACCTGTGAATATAAACAGTATTCTCTTCATTTATCAGCTTCATACCCATATTGTCAGCTTTTTAAACGGAAATTCTTAATGTTTGAAAGCACTTTCTTCGGAAATACATCATCTAAAGTAGCCAGAATGGAAAACATTATCTGTTCTCTCGGCATTACGCAGCATTCTATCTCTAATCTCCGTGATTGAACATGAACATAAAGATAGAACGGCTCTATGTACCAGCATTTCAAGTGTTTCTTACATGTTTCTGATCATTTCTCGGGACTATCATTGTGTCTGTTAAGCGTTTTACCAAAAGTAGACAGTTTTCCTAGAGGTATACACAGGAATCTTCAAGGTTTAATTTGAGTCATTCAGAAAACGCCAGTCTAATCATAATCACCTGTAAATATAAACAGTATTCTCTTCATTTATCAGCTTCACAAATAGTCTGAGCTTTATAAATGGAAATTCTTAATGTTTGAAAGCACTTTATTTGGAAAAACATCATCTAAAATCGCCAGAATGGTAAACATTATCTGTACAATCGTCATTTCCCAGCATACTACCTCTAATCTTGTGATTGAACATGAAAATAAAGATAGAACGGCTCTATGTACCAGCATTTCAAGTGTTTCTTACATGTTTCTAATCATTTCTCGGGACTATCATTGTGTCTGTTAAGCGTTTTACCAAAAGTAGACAGTCTTCCTACAAGTATACACAGGAATCTTCAAGGTTTAAATTGAGTCATTCAAAAAACGCCAGTCTAGTCAGAATCACCTGTGAATATAAACAGTATTCTCTTCATTTATCAGCTTCATACCCATATTGTCAGCTTTTTAAACGGAAATTCTTAATGTTTGAAAGCACTTTCTTCGGTAATACATCATCTAAAGTAGACAGAATGGAAAACATTATCTGTTCTCTCGGCATTACGCAGCATTCTATCTCTAATCTCCGTGATTGAACATGAACATAAAGATAGAACGGCTCTATGTACCAGCATTTCAAGTGTTTCTTACATGTTTCTAATCATTTCTCGGGTCTATCATGGTGTATGTTAAGCGTTTAACCAAAAGTAGACAGTTTTCCTAGAAGTATAAACAGGAATGTTAAAGGTTTCAATTGAGTCATTCAGAAAACGCCAGTCTAATCAGAATCACCTGTAAATAGAAACAGTATTCTCTTTATTTATCAGCTTCATACGTATTCTGAGCTTTATAAACAGCAATTCTTAATGTTTGAAATCACTTTCCTTGGAAAACAACATCTAGAGTAGCCGCAAATGTAAACTTCATCCTTACTCTCCTCAGTTGAGAGTTTTTTACCTCTAATCTCAGTGATTGAAGTAGGCCATAAAGATAGCACGGCTCTATTATACAGCATTTCAAGTGTTTCTTCCATGTTTCTAGTCAGTTCCGGGGACTATCCTAGTGTATTTTAAGAGTTTTACCAAAATTAGACATTTTTCCAGAAGTAGATACATGAATCTTCAGGATGTAAACTTTGTCATTTAGAAAATGCCAGGCAATTCATCCTCAATTGTAATTATAAACAGTATTCTCTCCATTGATCAACCTAACACACATATTCTGAGCTTTAAAAACAGCAATTGCTCATGTTGGAAGCACTTTCTTTGGAAAAGCACCATCTAGAGTAGCCGGAATTGTAAACATTATCATTACTCTCTTCATTTGAGAGTTTTCTACCTCTAATCTCTCTGATTGAACTAGGCCATCAGGACAGAACGGCTCTATTTACCCACATTTAAACTGTTTCTTACATGTCTCTAATCATTTCTGGGACTATCATTGTGTATTGTAAGAGTGTTACCAAAAGTAGACAGTTTTCCCAGAAGTATACACATGAATCTTCAAGAGTTAAATGGTGCCATTCAGAAAACGCCAGGCAAGTCGGCCTCAGTTGTAAATATAAACAGTATTCTCTTCATTTATCAGCTTCATACCCATATTCTCAGCTTTTTAAACGGAAATTCTTAATGTTTGAAAGCACTTTCTTCGGAAATACATCATCTAAAGTAGCCAGAATGGAAAACATTATCTGTTCTCTCGGCATTACGCAGCATTCCATCTCTAATCTCCGTGATTGAACATGAACATAAAGATAGAACGGCTCTATGTACCAGCATTTCAAGTGTTTCTTACATGTTTCTGATCATTTCTCGGGACTATCATTGTGTCTGTTAAGCGTTTTACCAAAAGTAGACAGTTTTCCTAGAGGTATACACAGGAATCTTCAAGGTTTAATTTGAGTCATTCAGAAAACGCCAGTCTAATCATAATCACCTGTAAATATAAACAGTATTCTCTTCATTTATCAGCTTCACAAATAGTCTGAGCTTTATAAATGGAAATTCTTAATGTTTGAAAGCACTTTATTTGGAAAAACATCATCTAAAATCGCCAGAATGGTAAACATTATCTGTACAATCGTCATTTCCCAGCATTCTACCTCTAATCTTGTGATTGAACATGAAAATAAAGATAGAACGGCTCTATGTACCAGCATTTCAAGTGTTTCTTACATGTTTCTAATCCTTTCTCGGGACTATCATTGTGTCTGTTAAGCGTTTTACCAAAAGTAGACAGTCTTCCTACAAGTATACACAGGAATCTTCAAGGTTTAAATTGAGTCATTCAAAAAACGCCAGTCTAATCAGAATCACCTGTGAATATAAACAGTATTCTCTTCATTTATCAGCTTCATACCCATATTGTCAGCTTTTTAAACGGAAATTCTTAATGTTTGAAAGCACTTTCTTCGGTAATACATCATCTAAAGTAGACAGAATGGAAAACATTATCTGTTCTCTCGGCATTACGCAGCATTCTATCTCTAATCTCCGTGATTGAACATGAACATAAAGATAGAACGGCTCTATGTACCAGCATTTCAAGTGATTCTTACATGTTTCTAATCATTTCTCGGGTCTATCATGGTGTATGTTAAGCGTTTAACCAAAAGTAGACAGTTTTCCTAGAAGTATAAACAGGAATGTTAAAGGTTTCAATTGAGTCATTCAGAAAACGCCAGTCTAATCAGAATCACCTGTAAATAGAAACAGTATTCTCTTTATTTATCAGCTTCATACGTATTCTGAGCTTTATAAACAGCAATTCTTAATGTTTGAAATCACTTTCCTTGGAAAACAACATCTAGAGTAGCCGCAAATGTAAACTTCATCCTTACTCTCCTCAGTTGAGAGTTTTTTACCCCTAATCTCAGTGATTGAAGTAGGCCATAAAGATAGCACGGCTCTATTATACAGCATTTCAAGTGTTTCTTCCATGTTTCTAGTCACTTCCCGGGACTATCCTAGTGTATTTTAAGAGTTTTACCAAAATTAGACATTTTTCCAGAAGTAGATACATGAATCTTCAGGATGTAAACTTTGTCATTTAGAAAATGCCAGGCAATTCATCCTCAATTGTAATTATAAACAGTATTCTCTCCATTGATCAACCTAACACACATATTCTGAGCTTTAAAAACAGCAATTGCTCATGTTGGAAGCACTTTCTTTGGAAAAGCACCATCTAGAGTAGCCAGAATTGTAAACATTATCATTACTCTCTTCATTTGAGAGTTTTCTACCTCTAATCTCTCTGATTGAACTAGGCCATCAGGACAGAACGGCTCTATTTACCCGCATTTAATCTGTTTCTTACATGTCTCTAATTATTTCTGGGACTATCATTGTGTATTGTAAGAGTGTTACCAAAAGTAGACAGTTTTCCCAGAAGTATACACATGAATCTTCAAGAGTTAAATTGTGCTATTCAGAAAACGCCAGGCAATTCGGCCTCAGTTGTAAATATAAACAGTATTCTCTTCATTTATCAGCTTCATACCCATATTCTCAGCTTTTTAAACGGAAATTCTTAATGTTTGAAAGCACTTTCTTCGGAAATACATCATCTAAAGTAGCCAGAATGGAAAACATTATCTGTTCTCTCGGCATTACGCAGCATTCTATCTCTAATCTCCGTGATTGAACATGAACATAAAGATAGAACGGCTCTATGTACCAGCATTTCAAGTGTTTCTTACATGTTTCTGATCATTTCTCGGGACTATCATTGTGTCTGTTAAGCGTTTTACCAAAAGTAGACAGTTTTCCTAGAGGTATACACAGGAATCTTCAAGGTTTAATTTGAGTCATTCAGAAAACGCCAGTCTAATCATAATCACCTGTAAATATAAACAGTATTCTCTTCATTTATCAGCTTCACAAATAGTCTGAGCTTTATAAATGGAAATTCTTAATGTTTGAAAGCACTTTATTTGGAAAAACATCATCTAAAATCGCCAGAATGGTAAACATTATCTGTACAATCGTCATTTCCCAGCATACTACCTCTAATCTTGTGATTGAACATGAAAATAAAGATAGAACGGCTCTATGTACCAGCATTTCAAGTGTTTCTTACATGTTTCTAATCATTTCTCGGGACTATCATTGTGTCTGTTAAGCGTTTTACCAAAAGTAGACAGTCTTCCTACAAGTATACACAGGAATCTTCAAGGTTTAAATTGAGTCATTCAAAAAACGCCAGTCTAATCAGAATCACCTGTGAATATAAACAGTATTCTCTTCATTTATCAGCTTCATACCCATATTGTCAGCTTTTTAAACGGAAATTCTTAATGTTTGAAAGCACTTTCTTCGGTAATACATCATCTAAAGTAGACAGAATGGAAAACATTATCTGTTCTCTCGGCATTACGCAGCATTCTATCTCTAATCTCCGTGATTGAACATGAACATAAAGATAGAACGGCTCTATGTACCAGCATTTCAAGTGTTTCTTACATGTTTCTAATCATTTCTCGGGTCTATCATGGTGTATGTTAAGCGTTTAACCAAAAGTAGACAGTTTTCCTAGAAGTATAAACAGGAATGTTAAAGGTTTCAATTGAGTCATTCAGAAAACGCCAGTCTAATCAGAATCACCTGTAAATAGAAACAGTATTCTCTTTATTTATCAGCTTCATACGTATTCTGAGCTTTATAAACAGCAATTCTTAATGTTTGAAATCACTTTCCTTGGAAAACAACATCTAGAGTAGCCGCAAATGTAAACTTCATTCTTACTCTCCTCAGTTGAGAGTTTTTTACCTCTAATCTCAGTGATTGAAGTAGGCCATAAAGATAGCACGGCTCTATTATACAGCATTTCAAGTGTTTCTTCCATGTTTCTAGTCAGTTCCGGGGACTATCCTAGTGTATTTTAAGAGTTTTACCAAAATTAGACATTTTTCCAGAAGTAGATACATGAATCTTCAGGATGTAAACTTTGTCATTTAGAAAATGCCAGGCAATTCATCCTCAATTGTAATTATAAACAGTATTCTCTCCATTGATCAACCTAACACACATATTCTGAGCTTTAAAAACAGCAATTGCTCATGTTGGAAGCACTTTCTTTGGAAAAGCACCATCTAGAGTAGCCGGAATTGTAAACATTATCATTACTCTCTTCATTTGAGAGTTTTCTACCTCTAATCTCTCTGATTGAACTAGGCCATCAGGACAGAACGGCTCTATTTACCCGCATTTAAACTGTTTCTTACATGTCTCTAATCATTTCTGGGACTATCATTGTGTATTGTAAGAGTGTTACCAAAAGTAGACAGTTTTCCCAGAAGTATACACTTGAATCTTCAAGAGTTAAATGGTGCCATTCAGAAAACGCCAGGCAAGTCGGCCTCAGTTGTAAATATAAACAGTATTCTCTTCATTTATCAGCTTCATACCCATATTCTCAGCTTTTTAAACGGAAATTCTTAATGTTTGAAAGCACTTTCTTCGGAAATACATCATCTAAAGTAGCCAGAATGGAAAACATTATCTGTTCTCTCGGCATTACGCAGCATTCCATCTCTAATCTCCGTGATTGAACATGAACATAAAGATAGAACGGCTCTATGTACCAGCATTTCAAGTGTTTCTTACATGTTTCTGATCATTTCTCGGGACTATCATTGTGTCTGTTAAGCGTTTTACCAAAAGTAGACAGTTTTCCTAGAGGTATACACAGGAATCTTCAAGGTTTAATTTGAGTCATTCAGAAAACGCCAGTCTAATCATAATCACCTGTAAATATAAACAGTATTCTCTTCATTTATCAGCTTCACAAATAGTCTGAGCTTTATAAATGGAAATTCTTAATGTTTGAAAGCACTTCATTTGGAAAAACATCATCTAAAATCGCCAGAATGGTAAACATTATCTGTACAATCGTCATTTCCCAGCATTCTACCTCTAATCTTGTGATTGAACATGAAAATAAAGATAGAACGGCTCTATGTACCAGCATTTCAAGTGTTTCTTACATGTTTCTAATCCTTTCTCGGGACTATCATTGTGTCTGTTAAGCGTTTTACCAAAAGTAGACAGTCTTCCTATAAGTATACACACAGGAATCTTCAAGGTTTAAATTGAGTCATTAAAAAACGCCAGTCTAATCAGAATCACCTGTGAATATAAACAGTATTCTCTTCATTCATCAGCTTCATACCCATATTGTCAGCTTTTTAAACGGAAATTCTTAATGTTTAAAAGCACTTTCTTTGGTAATACATCATCTAAAGTAGACAGAATGGTAAACATTATCTCTACTCTTGTCATTACCCATAATTCTATCTCTAAGCTCCGGGATTGAACATGAACATAAAGATAGAAAGGCTCTATGTACCAGCATTTCAAGTGTTTCTTACAAGTTTCTAATCATTTCTCGGGAATATCATTGCGTATGTTAAGCGTTTTACCAAAAGTAGACAGTTTTCCTAGAAGTATACACACAGGAATCTTCAAGGTTTCAATTGAGTCATTCAGAAAACGCCAGTCTAATCAGAATCACTTGTAAATAGAAACAGTATTCTCTTTATTTATCAGCTTCATACGTATTCTGAGCTTTATAAACAGCAATTCTTAACGTTTGAAAGCCCTTTCCTTGGAAAAACAACATCTAGAGTAGCCGCAAATGTAAACTTCATCCTTACTCTCCTCAGTTGAGAGTTTTTTACCTCTAATCTCAGTGATTGAACTAGGCCATAAAGATAGCATGGCTCTATTATACAGCATTTCAAGTGTTTCTTCCATGTTTCTAGTCACTTCCCGGGACTATCCTAGTGTATTTTAAGAGTTTTACCAAAATTAGACATTTTTCCAGAAGTAGATACATGAATCTTCAGGATGTAAACTTTGTCATTTAGAAAATGCCAGGCAATTCAGCCTCAATTGTAATTATAAACAGTATTCGCTCCATTGATCAACCTAATACACATATTCTGAGCTTTAAAAACAGCAATTCCTCATGTTGGAAGCACTTTCTTTGGAAAAACACCATCTAGAGTAGCCGGAATTGTAAACATTATCATTACTCTCTTCATTTGAGAGTTTTCTACCTCTAATCTCTCTGATTGAACTAGGCCATCAGGATAGAACGGCTCTATTTACCCGCAATAAACTGATTCTTACATGTCTCTAATCATTTCTGGGACTATCATTGTGTATTGTAAGAGTTTTACCAAAAGTAGACAGTTTTCCCAGAAGTATACACATGAATCTTCAAGAGTTAAATTGTGCCATTCAGAAAACGCCATGCAATTCGGCCTCAGTTGTAAATATAAACAGTATTCGCTTCATTTATCAGCTTCATACCCATATTCTCAGCTTTTTAAACGGAAATTCTTAATGTTTGAAAGCACTTTTTTCGGACATACATCATCTAAAGTAGCCAGAATGGAAAACATTATCTGTTCTCTCGGCATTACGCAGCATTCTATCTCTAATCTCCCTGATTGAACATGAACATAAAGATAGAACGGCTCTATGTACCAGCATTTCAAGTGTTTCTTACATGTTTCTAATCATTTCTAGGGACTATCATTGTGTCTGTTAAGCGTTTAACCAAAAGTAGACAGTTTTCCTAGAAGTATAAACAGGAATGTTCAAGGTTTCAATTGAGTCATTCAAAAAACGCCAGTCTAATCAGAATCACCTGTAAATAGAAACAGTATTCTCTTTATTTATCAGCTTCCTACATATTCTGAGCTTTATAAACAGCAATTCTTAATGTTTGAAAGCACATTCTTCGGAAATATGTCATCTAAGGTAGCCAGAATGGTAAACATTATCTGTACTGTCGTCATTACGCAGCATTCTGTCTCTAATCTCCGTGATTGAACATGAAAATAAAGATAGAACGGCTCTATGTACCAGCATTTCAAGTGTTTCTTACATGTTTCTAATCACTTCTCGGGACTATCATTGAGTCTGTTAAGCGTTTTACCAAAAGTAGACAGTTTTCCTAGAGGTATACACAGGAATCTTCAAGGTTTAATTTGAGTCATTCAGAAAACGCCAGTCTAATCATAATCACCTGTAAATATAAACAGTATTCTCTTCATTTATCAGCTTCACAAATAGTCTGAGCTTTATAAATGGAAATTCTTAATGTTTGAAAGCACTTTATTTGGAAAAACATCATCTAAAATAGGCAGAATGGTAAACATTATCTGTACAATCATCATTTCCCAGCATTCTGTCTCTAATCTCCGTGATTGAACATGAAAATAAAGATAGAACGGCTCTATGTACCACCATTTCAAGTCTTTCTTACATGTTTCTAATCATTTCCGGGACTATCATTGTGTATATTAAGAGTTTTACCAAAAGTAGACAGTTTTCCTCGAAGTATACACAGGAACCTTCAAGATTTAAATTGTGCCATTCAGAAAACGCCAGGCAATTCAGCCTCAGTTGTAAATATAAACAGTATTTTCTTCATTTATCAGGTTCATACCCATATCCTAGCTCTATAAACTGCAATTCTTAATGTATGAAAGCACATTCTTCGGAAATACATCATCTAAAGTAGCCAGAATGGTAAACATTATCTGTACTCTCATCATTACGCAGCATTCTATCCTTAATCTCTGTGATTGAACATGAACATAAAGATAGAACGGCTCTATGTACCAGCATTTCAAGTGTTTCTTACATGTTTCTAATCATTTTTCGGAACTATCATTCTGTATTGTAATAGTTTTACCAAAAGAAGACAGTTTTCCCAGAAGTATACACATGAATCTTCAAGAGTTAAATTGTGCCATTCAGAAAACGCCAGGCAATTCGGCCTCAGTTGTAAATATAAACAGTATTCTCTTCATTTATCAGCTTCATACCCATATTCTCAGCTTCTTAAACAGAAATTCTTAATGTTTGAAAGCACTTTCTTCGGTAATACATCATCTAAAGTAGACAGAATGGAAAACATTATCTGTTCTCTCGGCATTACGCAGCATTCTGTCTCTATTCTCCCTGAATGAACATGAACATACAGATAGAACGGCTCTATGTACCAGCATTTCAAGTGTTTCTTACATGTTTCTAATCATGTCTCAGGACTATCATGGTGTATGTTAAGCGTTTAACCAAAAGTAGACAGTTTTCCTAGAAGTATAAACAGGAATGTTCAAGGTTTCAATTGAGTCATTCAGAAAACGCCAGTCTAATCAGAATCACCTGTAAATAGAAAGAGTATTCTCTTTATTTATCAGCTTCCTACATATTCTAAGCTTTATATACAGCAATTCTTAATGTTTGAAAGCACATTCTTCGGAAATATGTCATCTAAGGTAGCCAGAATGGTAAACATTATCTGTACTGTCGTCATTACGCAGCATTCTGTCTCTAATCTCCGTGATTGAACATGAAAATAAAGATAGAACGGCTCTATGTACCACCATTTCAAGTGTTTCTTACATGTTTCTAAACCTTTCTCGGGACTATCATTGTGTCTGTTAAGCGTTTTACCAAAAGTAGACAGTCTTCCTACAAGTATACTCAGGAATCTTCAAGGTTTAAATTGAGTCATTAAAAAACGCCAGTCTAATCAGAATCACCTGTGAATATAAACAGTATTCTCTTCATTTATCAGCTTCACAAATAGTCTGAGCTTTATAAATGGAAATTCTTAATGTTTCAAAGCACTTTATTTGGAAAAACATCATCTAAAATAGCCAGAATGGTAAACATTATCTGTACAATCGTCATTTCCCAGCATTCTACCTCTAATCTCCGTGATTGAACATGAACATAAAGATAGAACGGCTCTATGTATCAGCATTTCAAGTGTTTCTTACATGTTTCTAATCACTTCTCGGGACTATCATTGTGTCTGTTAAGCGTTTTACCAAAAGTAGACAGTTTTCCTAGAGGTATACACAGGAATCTTCAAGGTTTAATTTGAGTCATTCAGAAAACGCCAGTCTAATCAGAATCACCTGTGAATATAAACAGTATTCTCTTCATTTATCAGCTTCACAAATAGTCTGAGCTTTATAAATGGAAATTCTTAATATTTGAAAGCACTTTATTTGGAAAAACATCATCTAAAATATCCAGAATGGTAAACATTATCTGTACAATCGTCATTTCCCAGCATTCTGTCTCTAATCTCCGTGATTGAACATGAAAATAAAGATAGAACGGCTCTATGTACCAGTTTTTCAAGTGTTTCTTATCATTTCTCGGGACTATCATTGTGTCTGTTAAGCGTTTTACCAAAAGTAGACAGTCTTCCTATAAGTATACACACAGGAATCTTCAAGGTTTCAATTGAGTCATTCAAAAAACGCCAGTCTAATCAGAATCACCTGTAAATAGAAACAGTATTCTCTTTATTTATCAGCTTCATACGTATTCTGAGCTTTATAAACAGCAATTCTTAATGTTTGAAAGCCCTTTCCTTGGAAAAACAACATCTAGAGTAGCCGCAAATGTAAAGTTCATCCTTACTCTCCTCAGTTGAGAGTTTTTTACCTCTAATCTCAGTGATTGAACTAGGCCATAAAGATAGCATGGCTCTATTATACAGCATTTCAAGTGTTTCTTCCATGTTTCTAGTCACTTCCCGGGACTATCCTAGTGTATTTTAAGAGTTTTACCAAAATTAGACATTTTTCCAGAAGTAGATACATGAATCTTCAGGATGTAAACTTTGTCATTTAGAAAATGCCAGGCAATTCAGCCTCAATTGTAATTATAAACAGTATTCGCTCCATTGATCAACCTAATACACATATTCTGAGCTTTAAAAACAGCAATTCCTCATGTTGGAAGCACTTTCTTTGGAAAAACACCATCTAGAGTAGCCGGAATTGTAAACATTATCATGACTCTCTTCATTTGAGAGTTTTCTACCTCTAATCTCGCTGATTGAACTAGGCCATCAGGATAGAACGGCTCTATTTACCCGCATTTAAACTGTTTCTTACATGTCTCTAATCATTTCTGGGACTATCATTGTGTATTGTAAGAGTTTTACCAAAAGTAGACAGTTTTCCCAGAAGTATACACATGAATCTTCAAGAGTAAAATTGTGCCATTCAGAAAACGCCAGGCAATTCGGCCTCAGTTGTAAATATAAACAGTATTCTCTTCATTTATCAGCTTCATACCCATATTGTCAGCTTTTTAAACGGAAATTCTTAATGTTTGAAAGCACTTTCTTCAGTAATACATCATCTAAAGTAGACAGAATGGTAAACATTATCTCTACTCTTGTCATTACCCAGCATTCTATCTCTAAGCTCCGGGATTGAACATGAACATAAAGATAGAAAGGCTCTATGTACCAGCATTTCAAGTGTTTCTTACAAGTTTCTAATCATTTCTCGGGAATATCATTGCGTATGTTAAGCGTTTTACCAAAAGTAGACAGTTTTCCTAGAAGTATACACACAGGAATCTCCAAGGTTTCAATTGAGTCATTCAGAAAACGCCAGTCTAATCAGAATCACCTGTAAATAGAAACAGTATTCTCTTTATTTATCAGCTTCATACGTATTCTGAGCTTTATAAACAGCAATTCTTAATGTTTGAAAGCCCTTTCCTTGGAAAAAACAACATCTAGAGTAGCCGCAAATGTAAAGTTCATCCTTACTCTCCTCAGTTGAGAGTTTTTTACCTCTAATCTCAGTGATTGAACTAGGCCATAAAGATAGCATGGCTCTATTATACAGCATTTCAAGTGTTTCTTCCATGTTTCTAGTCACTTCCCGGGACTATCCTAGTGTATTTTAAGAGTTTTACCAAAATTAGACATTTTTCCAGAAGTAGATACATGAATCTTCAGGATGTAAACTTTGTCATTTAGAAAATGCCAGGCAATTCAGCCTCAATTGTAATTATAAACAGTATTCGCTCCATTGATCAACCTAATACACATATTCTGAGCTTTAAAAACAGCAATTCCTCATGTTGGAAGCACTTTCTTTGGAAAAACACCATCTAGAGTAGCCGGAATTGTAAACATTATCATGACTCTCTTCATTTGAGAGTTTTCTACCTCTAATCTCGCTGATTGAACTAGGCCATCAGGATAGAACGGCTCTATTTACCCGCATTTAAACTGTTTCTTACATGTCTCTAATCATTTCTGGGACTATCATTGTGTATTGTAAGAGTTTTACCAAAAGTAGACAGTTTTCCCAGAAGTATACACATGAATCTTCAAGAGTTAAATTGTGCCATTCAGAAAACGCCAGGCAATTCGGCCTCAGTTGTAAATATAAACAGTATTCTCTTCATTTATCAGCTTCATACCCATATTCTCAGCTTTTTAAACAGAAATTCTTAATGTTGAAAGCACTTTCTTCGGTAATACATCATCTAAAGTAGCCAGAATGGAAAACATTATCTGTTCTCTCGGCATTACGCAGCATTCTGTCTCTATTCTCCCTGATTGAAAATGAACATAAAGATAGAACGGCTCTATGTACCAGCATTTCAAGTGTTTCTTACATGTTTCTAATCATTTCTCGGGACTATCATTGTGTCTGTTAAGCGTTTAACCAAAAGTAGACAGTTTTCCTAGAAGTATAAACAGGAATGTTCAAGGTTTCAATTGAATCATTCAGAAAACGCCACTCTAATCAGAATCACCTGTAAATAGAAAGAGTATTCTCTTTATTTATCAGCTTCCTACATATTCTAAACTTTATAAACAGCAATTCTTAATGTTTGAAAGCACATTCTTCGGAAATATGTCATCTAAGGTAGCCAGAATGGTAAACATTATCTGTACTGTCGTCATTACGCAGCATTCTGTCTCTAATCTCCGTGATTGAACATGAAAATAAAGATAGAACGGCTCTATGTACCACCATTTCAAGTGTTTCTTACATGTTTCTAAACCTTTCTCGGGACTATCATTGTGTCTGTTAAGCGTTTTACCAAAAGTAGACAGTCTTCCTACAAGTATACACAGGAATCTTCAAGGTTTAAATTGAGTCATTAAAAAACGCCTGTCTAATCAGAATCACCTGTGAATATAAACAGTATTTTCTTCATTTATCAGCTTCACAAATAGTCTGAGCTTTATAAATGGAAATTCTTAATGTTTGAAAGCACTTTATTTGGAAAAACATCATCTAAAATAGCCAGAATGGTAAACATTATCTGTACAATCGTCATTTCCCAGCATTCTGTCTCTAATCTCCGTGATTGAACATGAAAATAAAGATAGAACGGCTCGATGTACCACATTTCAAGTGTTTCTTACATGTTTCTAATCATTTCTCGGGACTATCATTGTGTCTGTTAAGCGTTTAACCAAAAGTAGACAGTTTTCCTAGAAGTATAAACAGGAATGTTCAAGGTTTCAATTGAATCATTCAGAAAACGCCACTCTAATCAGAATCACCTGTAAATAGAAAGAGTATTCTCTTTATTTATCAGCTTCCTACATATTCTAAACTTTATAAACAGCAATTCTTAATGTTTGAAAGCACATTCTTCGGAAATATGTCATCTAAGGTAGCCAGAATGGTAAACATTATCTGTACTGTCGTCATTACGCAGCATTCTGTCTCTAATCTCCGTGATTGAACATGAAAATAAAGATAGAACGGCTCTATGTACCACCATTTCAAGTGTTTCTTACATGTTTCTAAACCTTTCTCGGGACTATCATTGTGTCTGTTAAGCGTTTTACCAAAAGTAGACAGTCTTCCTACAAGTATACACAGGAATCTTCAAGGTTTAAATTGAGTCATTAAAAAACGCCTGTCTAATCAGAATCACCTGTGAATATAAACAGTATTTTCTTCATTTATCAGCTTCACAAATAGTCTGAGCTTTATAAATGGAAATTCTTAATGTTTGAAAGCACTTTATTTGGAAAAACATCATCTAAAATAGCCAGAATGGTAAACATTATCTGTACAATCGTCATTTCCCAGCATTCTGTCTCTAATCTCCGTGATTGAACATGAAAATAAAGATAGAACGGCTCGATGTACCACATTTCAAGTGTTTCTTACATGTTTCTAATCATTTCTCGGGACTATCATTGTGTCTCTTAAGCGTTTTACCAAAAGTAGGCAGTCTTCCTACAAGTATACACAGGAATCTTCAAGGTTTAAATTGAGTCATTCAAAAAACGCCAGTCTAATCAGAATCACCTGTGAATATAAACAGTATTCTCTTCATTTATCAGCTTCATACCCATATTGTCAGCTTTTTAAACGGAAATTCTTAAAGTTTGAAAGCACTTTCTTCAGTAATACATCATCTAAAGTAGACAGAATGGTAAACATTATCTCTACTCTTGTCATTACCCAGCATTCTATCTCTAAGCTCCGGGATTGAACATGAACATAAAGATAGAAAGGCTCTATGTACCAACATTTCAAGTGTTTCTTACAAGTTTCTAATCATTTCTCGGGAATATCATTGCGTATGTTAAGCGTTTTTACCAAAAGTAGACAGTTTTCCTAGAAGTATACACACAGGAATCTTCAAGGTTTCAATTGAGTATTTCAGAAAACGCCAGTCTAATCAGAATCACTTGTAAATAGAAACAGTATTCTCTTTATTTATCAGCTTCCTACATATTCTAAGCTTTATAAACAGCAATTCTTAATGTTTGAAAGCACATTCTTCGGAAATATGTCATCTAAGGTAGCCAGAATGGAAAACATTATCTGTTCTCTCGGCATTACGCAGCATTCTATCTCTAAGCTCCGGGATTGATCATGAACATAAAGATAGAAAGGCTCTATGTACCAGCATTTCAAGTGTTTCTTACAAGTTTCTAATCATTTCTCGGGAATATCATTGCGTATGTTAAGCGTTTTACCAAAAGTAGACAGTTTTCCTAGAGGTATACACAGGAATCTTCAAGGTTTAATTTGAGTCATTCAGAAAACGCCAGTCTAATCAGAATCACCTGTGAATATAAACAGTATTCTCTTCATTTATCAGCTTCACAAATAGTCTGAGCTTTATAAATGGAAATTCTTAATGTTTGAAAGCACTTTATTTGGAAAAACATCATCTAAAATAGCCAGAATGGTAAATATTATCTGTACAGTCGTCATTTTCCAGCATTCTGTGTCTAATCTCCGTGATTGAACATGAACATAAAGATAGAACGGCTCTATGTACCAGCATTTCAAGTGTTTCTTACATGTTTCTAATCATTTCTAGGTACTATCACTGTGTCTGTTAAGTGTTTAACCAAAAGTAGACAGTTTTCCCAGAAGTATAAAGAGCAATGTTCAAGGTTTCAATTGAGTCATTCAAAAAACGCCAGTCTAATCAGAATCACCTGTAAATAGAAACAGTATTCTCTTTATTTATCAGCTTCCTACATATTCTGAGCTTTATAAACAGCAATTCTAAATGTTTGAAAGCACATTCTTCGGAAATATGTCATCTAAGGTAGCCAGAATGGTAAACATTATCTGTACTGTCATCATTACGCAGCATTCTGTCTCTAATCTCCGTGATTGAACAAGAAAATAAAGATAGAACGGCTCTATGTACCACCATTTCAAGTGTTTCTTACATGTTTCTAATCATTTCTCAGACTATCATTGTGTCTCTTAACCGTTTTACCAAAAGTAGACAGTCTTCCTACAAGTATACACAGGAATCTTCAAGGTTTAAATTGAGTCATTCAAAAAACGCCAGTCTAATCAGAATCACCTGTGAATATAAACAGTATTCTCTTCATTTATCAGCTTCATACCCATATTGTCAGCTTTTTAAACGGATATTCTTAATGTTTGAAAGCCCTTTCTTCGTTAATACATCATCTAAAGTAGACAGAATGGTAAACATTATCTCTACTCTTGTCATTACCCAGCATTCTATCTCTAAGCTCCGGGATTGAACATGAACATAAAGATAGAAAGGCTCTATGTACCAGCATTTCAAGTGTTTCTTACAAGTTTCTAATCATTTCCCGGGAATATAATTGCGTATGTTAAGCGTTTTACCAAAAGTAGACAGTTTTTCTAGAAGTATACACACAGGAATCTTCAAGGTTTCAATTTAGTCATTCAGAAAACGCCAGTCTAATCAGAATCACCTGTAAATAGAAACAGTATTCTCTTTATTTATCAGCTTCATACGTATTCTGAGCTTTATAAACAGCAATTCTTAATGTTTGAAAGCCCTTTCCTTGGAAAAACAATATCTAGAGTAGCCGCAAATGTAAACTTCATCCTTACTCTCCTCAGTTGAGAGTTTTTTACCTATAATCTCTGTGATTGAACTAGGCCATAAAGATAGCACGGCTCTGTTATACAGCATTTCAAGTGTTTCTTACATGTTTCTAGTCACTTCCCGGGACTTTCCTAGTGTATTTTAAGAGTTTTACCAAAATTAGAATTTTCCAGAAGTAGATACATGAATCTTCAGGATGTAAACTTTGTCATTTAGAAAATGCCAGGCAATTCAGCCTCAATTGTAATTATAAACAGTATTCGCTCCATTGATCAACCTAATACACATATTCTGAGCTTTAAAAACAGCAATTCCTCATGTTGGAAGCACTTTCTTTGGAAAAACACCATCTAGAGTAGCCGGAATTGTAAACATTATCATGACTCTCTTCATTTGAGAGTTTTCTACCTCTAATCTCTCTGATTGAACTAGGCCATCAGGATAGAACGGCTCTATTTACCCGCATTTAAACTGTTTCTTACATGTCTCTAATCATTTCTGGGACTATCATTGTGTATTGTAAGAGTTTTACCAAAAGTTGACAGTTTTCCCAGAAGTATACACATGAATCTTCAAGAGTTAAATTGTGCCATTCAGAAAACGCCAGGCAATTCGGCCTCAGTTATAAATATAAACAGTATTCTCTTCATTTATCAGCTTCATACCCATATTCTCAGCTTTTTAAACAGAAATTCTTAATGTTTGAAAGCACTTTCTTCGGTAATACATCATCTAAAGTAGCCAGAATGGAAAACATTATCTGTTCTCTCGGCATTACGCAGCATTCTGTCTCTATTCTCCCTGACTGAAAATGAACATAAAGATAGAACGGCTCTATGTACCAGCATTTCAAGTGTTTCTTACATGTTTCTAATCATTTCTAAGGACTATCATGGTGTCTGTTAAGCGTTTAACCAAAAGTAGACAGTTTTCCTAGAAGTATAAACAGGAATGTTCAAGGTTTCAATTGAATCATTCAGAAAACGCCACTCTAATCAGAATCACCTGTAAATAGAAAGAGTATTCTCTTTATTTATCAGCTTCCTACATATTCTAAACTTTATCAACAGCAATTCTTAATGTTTGAAAGCACATTCTATGGAAATATGTCATCTAAGGTAGCCAGAATGGTAAACATTATCTGTACTGTCGTCATTACGCAGCATTCTGTCTCTAATCTCCGTGATTGAACATGAAAATAAAGATAGAACGGCTCTATGTACCACCATTTCAAGTGTTTCTTACATGTTTCTAAACCTTTCTCGGGACTATCATTGTGTCTGTTAAGCGTTTTACCAAAAGTAGACAGTCTTCCTACAAGTATACACAGGAATCTTCAAGGTTTAAATTGAGTCATTAAAAAACGCCTGTCTAATCAGAATCACCTGTGAATATAAACAGTATTTTCTTCATTTATCAGCTTCACAAATAGTCTGAGCTTTATAAATGGAAATTCTTAATGTTTGAAAGCACTTTATTTGGAAAAACATCATCTAAAATAGCCAGAATGGTAAACATTATCTGTACAATCGTCATTTCCCAGCATTCTCTCTCTAATCTCCGTGATTGAACATGAAAATAAAGATAGAACGGCTCGATGTACCACATTTCAAGTGTTTCTTACATGTTTCTAATCATTTCTCAGGACTATCATTGTGTCTGTTAAGCGTTTTACCAAAAGTAGGCAGTCTTCCTACAAGTATACACAGGAATCTTCAAGGTTTAAATTGAGTCATTCAAAAAACGCCAGTCTAATCAGAATCACCTGTGAATATAAACAGTATTCTCTTCATTTATCAGCTTCATACCCATATTGTCAGCTTTTTAAAAGGAAATTCTTAAAGTTTGAAAGCACTTTCTTCAGTAATACATCATCTAAAGTAGACAGAATGGTAAACATTATCTCTACTCTTGTCATTACCCAGCATTCTATCTCTAAGCTCCGGGATTGAACATGAACATAAAGATAGAAAGGCTCTATGTACCAACATTTCAAGTGTTTCTTACAAGTTTCTAATCATTTCTCGGGAATATCATTGCGTATGTTAAGCGTTTTACCAAAAGTAGACAGTTTTCCTAGAAGTATACACACAGGAATCTTCAAGGTTTCAATTGAGTATTTCAGAAAACGCCAGTCTAATCAGAATCACTTGTAAATAGAAACAGTATTCTCTTTATTTATCAGCTTCCTACATATTCTAAGCTTTATAAACAGCAATTCTTAATGTTTGAAAGCACATTCTTCGGAAATATGTCATCTAAGGTAGCCAGAATGGAAAACATTATCTGTTCTCTCGGCATTACGCAGCATTCTATCTCTAAGCTCCGGGATTGATCATGAACATAACGATAGAAAGGCTCTATGTACCAGCATTTCAAGTGTTTCTTACAAGTTTCTAATCATTTCTCGGGAATATCATTGCGTATGTTAAGCGTTTTACCAAAAGTAGACAGTTTTCCTAGAGGTATACACAGGAATCTTCAAGGTTTAATTTGAGTCATTCAGAAAACGCCAGTCTAATCAGAATCACCTGTGAATATAAACAGTATTCTCTTCATTTATCAGCTTCACAAATAGTCTGAGCTTTATAAATGGAAATTCTTAATGTTTGAAAGCACTTTATTTGGAAAAACATCATCTAAAATAGCCAAAATGGTAAATATTATCTGTACAGTCGTCATTTTCCAGCATTCTGTGTCTAATCTCCGTGATTGAACATGAACATAAAGATAGAACGGCTCTATGTACCAGCATTTCAAGTGTTTCTTACATGTTTCTAATCATTTCTAGGTACTATCACTGTGTCTGTTAAGTGTTTAACCAAAAGTAGACAGTTTTCCCAGAAGTATAAAGAGCAATGTTCAAGGTTTCAATTGAGTCATTCAAAAAACGCCAGTCTAATCAGAATCACCTGTAAATAGAAACAGTATTCTCTTTATTTATCAGCTTCCTACATATTCTGAGCTTTATAAACAGCAATTATAAATGTTTGAAAGCACATTCTTCGGAAATATGTCATCTAAGGTAGCCAGAATGGTAAACATTATCTGTACTGTCGTCATTACGCAGCATTCTGTCTCTAATCTCCGTGATTGAACAAGAAAATAAAGATAGAACGGCTCTATGTACCACCATTTCAAGTGTTTCTTACATGTTTCTAATCATTTCTCAGGACTATCATTGGGTCTCTTAACCGTTTTACCAAAAGTAGACAGTCTTCCTACAAGTATACACAGGAATCTTCAAGGTTTAAATTGAGTCATTAAAAAACGCCAGTCTAATCAGAATCACCTGTGAATATAAACAGTATTCTCTTCATTTATCAGCTTCATACCCATATTGTCAGCTTTTTAAACGGATATTCTTAATGTTTGAAAGCCCTTTCTTCGTTAATACATCATCTAAAGTAGACAGAATGGTAAACATTATCTCTACTCTTGTCATTACCCAGCATTCTATCTCTAAGCTCCGGGATTGAACATGAACATAAAGATAGAAAGGCTCTATGTACCAGCATTTCAAGTGTTTCTTACAAGTTTCTAATCATTTCTCGGGAATATCATTGCGTATGTTAAGCGTTTTACCAAAAGTAGACAGTTTTTCTAGAAGTATACACACAGGAATCTTCAAGGTTTCAATTTAGTCATTCAGAAAACGCCAGTCTAATCAGAATCACCTGTAAATAGAAACAGTATTCTCTTTATTTATCAGCTTCATACGTATTCTGAGCTTTATAAACAGCAATTCTTAATGTTTGAAAACCCTTTCCTTGGAAAAACAACATCTAGAGTAGCCGCAAATGTAAACTTCATCCTTACTCTCCTCAGTTGAGAGTTTTTTACCTATAATCTCAGTGATTGAACTAGGCCATAAAGATAGCACGGCTCTGTTATACAGCATTTCAAGTGTTTCTTACATGTTTCTAGTCACTTCCCGGGACTTTCCTAGTGTATTTTAAGAGTTTTACCAAAATTAGAATTTTCCAGAAGTAGATACATGAATCTTCAGGATGTAAACTTTGTCATTTAGAAAATGCCAGGCAATTCAGCCTCAATTGTAATTATAAACAGTATTCGCTCCATTGATCAACCTAATACACATATTCTGAGCTTTAAAAACAGCAATTCCTCATGTTGGAAGCACTTTCTTTGGAAAAACACCATCTAGAGTAGCCGGAATTGTAAACATTATCATGACTCTCTTCATTTGAGAGTTTTCTACCTCTAATCTCTCTGATTGAACTAGGCCATCAGGATAGAACGGCTCTATTTACCCGCATTTAAACTGTTTCTTACATGTCTCTAATCATTTCTGGGACTATCATTGTGTATAGTAAGAGTTTTACCAAAAGTAGACAGTTTTCCCAGAAGTATACACATGAATCTTCAAGAGTTAAATTGTGCCATTCAGAAAACGATAGGCAATTCGGCCTCAGTTGTAAATATAAACAGTATTCTCTTCATTTATCAGCTTCATACCCATATTGTCAGCTTTGTAAACGGAAATTCTTAATGTTTGAAAGCACTTTCTTCAGTAATACATCATCTAAAGTAGACAGAATGGTAAACATTACCTCTACTCTTGTCATTACCCTGCATTCTATCTCTAAGCTCCGGGATTGAACATGAACATAAAGATAGAAAGGCTCCATGTACCAGCATTTCAAGTGTTTCTTACAAGTTTCTAATCATTTCTCGGGAATATCATTGCGTATGTTAAGCGTTTTACCAAAAGTAGACAGTTTTCCTAGAAGTATACACACAGGAATCTTCAAAGTTTCAATTGAGTCATTCAGAAAACGCCAGTCTAATCAGAATCACTTGTAAATAGAAACAGTATTCTCTTTATTTATCAGCTTCCTACATATTCTAAGCTTTATAAACAGCAATTCTTAATGTTTGAAAGCACATTCTTCGGAAATATGTCATCTAAGGTAGCCAGAATGGTAAACATTATCTGTACTGTCATCATTACGCAGCATTTTGTCTCTAATCTCCGTGATTGAACATGAAAATAAAGATAGAACGGCTCTATGTACCAGCATTTCAAGTGTTTCTTACAAGTTTCTAATCATTTCTCGGGAATATCATTGCGTATGTTAAGCGTTTTACTAAAAGTAGACAGTTTTTCTAGAAGTATACACACAGGAAACTTCAAGGTTTCAATAGAGTCATTCAGAAAACGCCAGTCTAATCAGAATCACCTGTGAATAGAAACAGTATTCTCTTCATTTATAAGCTTCATACCCATATTTTCAGCTTTTTAAACGGAAATTCTTAATGTTTGAAAGCACTTTCTTCGGACATACATCATCTAAAGTAGCCAGAATGGAAAACATTATCTGTTCTCTCGGCATTACGCAGCATTCTATCTCTAAGCTCCGGGATTGAACATGAACATAAAGATAGAAAGGCTCTATGTACCAGCATTTCAAGTGTTTCTTACAAGTTTCTAATCATTTCTCGGGAATATCATTGCGTATGTTAAGCGTTTTACCAAAAGTAGACAGTTTTCCTAGAAGTATACACACAGGAATCTTCAAGGTTTCAATTGAGTCATTCAGAAAACGCCAGTCTAATCAGAATCACCTGTGAATATAAACAGTATTCTCTTCATTTATCAGCTTCACAAATAGTCTGAGCTTTATAAATGGAAATTCTTAATGTTTGAAAGCACTTTATTTGGAAAAACATCATCTAAAATAGCCAGAATGGTAAATATTATCTGTACAGTCGTCATTTTCCAGCATTCTGTGTCTAATCTCCGTGATTGAACATGAACATAAAGATAGAACGGCTCTATGTACCAGCATTTCAAGTGTTTCTTACATGTTTCTAATCATTTCTCGGGACTATCATTGTGTCTGTTAAGCGTTTTACCAAAAGTAGGCAGTCTTCCTACAAGTATACACAGGAATCTTCAAGGTTTAAATTGAGTCATTCAAAAAACGCCAGTCTAATCAGAATCACCTGTGAATATAAACAGTATTCTCTTCATTTATCAGCTTCATACCCATATTGTCAGCTTTTTAAACGGAAATTCTTAATGTTTGAAAGCACTTTCTTCAGTAATACATCATCTAAAGTAGACAGAATGGTAAACATTATCTCTACTCTTGTCATTACCCAGCATTCTATCTCTAAGCTCCGGGATTGAACATGAACATAAAGATAGAAAGGCTCTATGTACCAACATTTCAAGTGTTTCTTACAAGTTTCTAATCATTTCTCGGGAAGATCATTGCGTATGTTAAGCGTTTTACCAAAAGTAGACAGTTTTCCTAGAAGTATACACACAGGAATCTTCAAGGTTTCAATTGAGTATTTCAGAAAACGCCAGTCTAATCAGAATCACTTGTAAATAGAAACAGTATTCTCTTTATTTATCAGCTTCCTACATATTCTAAGCTTTATAAACAGCAATTCTTAATGTTTGAAAGCACATTCTTCGGAAATATGTCATCTAAGGTAGCCAGAATGGAAAACATTATCTGTTCTCTCGGCATTACGCAGCATTCTATCTCTAAGCTCCGGGATTGAACATGAACATAAAGATAGAAAGGCTCTATGTACCAGCATTTCAAGTGTTTCTTACAAGTTTCTCATCATTTCTCGGGAATATCATTGCGTATGTTAAGCGTTTTACCAAAAGTAGACAGTTTTCCTAGAAGTATACACACAGGAATCTTCAAGGTTTCAATTGAGTCATTCAGAAAACGCCAGTCTAATCAGAATCACCTGTGAATATAAACAGTATTCTCTTCATTTATCAGCTTCACAAATAGTCTGAGCTTTATGAATGGAAATTCTTAATGTTTGAAAGCACTTTATTTGGAAAAACATCATCTAAAATAGCCAGAATGGTAAATATTATCTGTACAGTCGTCATTTTCCAGCATTCTGTGTCTAATCTCCGTGATTGAACATGAACATAAAGATAGAACGGCTCTATGTACCAGCATTTCAAGTGTTTCTTACATGTTTCTAATCATTTCTAGGTACTATCACTGTGTCTGTTAAGTGTTTAACCAAAAGTAGACAGTTTTCCTAGAAGAATAAAGAGCAATGTTCAAGGTTTCAATTGAGTCATTCAAAAAACGCCAGTCTAATCAGAATCACCTGTAAATAGAAACAGTATTCTCTTTATTTATCAGCTTCCTACATATTCTGAGCTTTATAAACAGCAATTATAAATGTTTGAAAGCACATTCTTCGGAAATATGTCATCTAAGGTAGCCAGAATGGTAAACATTATCTGTACTGTCGTCATTACGCAGCATTCTGTCTCTAATCTCCGTGATTGAACAAGAAAATAAAGATAGAACGGCTCTATGTACCACCATTTCAAGTGTTTCTTACATGTTTCTAATCATTTCTCAGGACTATCATTGTGTCTCTTAACCGTTTTACCAAAAGTAGACAGTCTTCCTACAAGTATACACAGGAATCTTCAAGGTTTAAATTGAGTCATTAAAAAACGCCAGTCTAATCAGAATCACCTGTGAATATAAACAGTATTCTCTTCATTTATCAGCTTCATACCCATATTGTCAGCTTTTTAAACGGATATTCTTAATGTTTGAAAGCCTTTCTTCGTTAATACATCATCTAAAGTAGACAGAATGGTAAACATTATCTCTACTCTTGTCATTACCCAGCATTCTATCTCTAAGCTCCGGGATTGAACATGAACATAAAGATAGAAAGGCTCTATGTACCAGCATTTCAAGTGTTTCTTACAAGTTTCTAATCATTTCTCGGGAATATCATTGCGTATGTTAAGCGTTTTACCAAAAGTAGACAGTTTTCCTAGAAGTATACACACAGGAATCTTCAAGGTTTCAATTGAGTCATTCAGAAAACGCCAGTCTAATCAGAATCACCTGTGAATATAAACAGTATTCTCTTCATTTATCAGCTTCACAAATAGTCTGAGCTTTATAAATGGAAATTCTTAATGTTTGAAAGCACTTTATTTGGAAAAACATCATCTAAAATAGCCAGAATGGTAAATATTATCTGTACAGTCGTCATTTTCCAGCATTCTGTGTCTAATCTCCGTGATTGAACATGAACATAAAGATAGAACGGCTCTATGTACCAGCATTTCAAGTGTTTCTTACATGTTTCTAATCATTTCTAGGTACTATCACTGTGTCTGTTAAGTGTTTAACCAAAAGTAGACTGTTTTCCCAGAAGTATAAAGAGCAATGTTCAAGGTTTCAATTGAGTCATTCAAAAAACGCCAGTCTAATCAGAATCACCTGTAAATAGAAACAGTATTCTCTTTATTTATCAGCTTCCTACATATTCTGAGCTTTATAAACAGCAATTCTAAATGTTTGAAAGCACATTCTTCGGAAATATGTCATCTAAGGTAGCCAGAATGGTAAACATTATCTGTACTGTCGTCATTACTCAGCATTCTGTCTCTAATCTCCGTGATTGAACAAGAAAATAAAGATAGAACGGCTCTATGTACCACCATTTCAAGTGTTTCTTACATGTTTCTAATCATTTCTCAGGACTATCATTGTGTCTCTTAACCGTTTTACCAAAAGTAGACAGTCTTCCTACAAGTATACACAGGAATCTTCAAGGTTTAAATTGAGTCATTAAAAAACGCCAGTCTAATCAGAATCACCTGTGAATATAAACAGTATTCTCTTCATTTATCAGCTTCATACCCATATTGTCAGCTTTTTAAACGGATATTCTTAATGTTTGAAAGCCCTTTCTTCGTTAATACATCATCTAAAGTAGACAGAATGGTAAACATTATCTCTACTCTTGTCATTACCCAGCATTCTATCTCTAAGCTCCGGGATTGAACATGAACATAAAGATAGAAAGGCTCTATGTACCAGCATTTCAAGTGTTTCTTACAAGTTTCTAATCATTTCTCGGGAATATCATTGCGTATATTAAGCGTTTTACCAAAAGTAGACAGTTTTTCTAGAAGTATACACACAGGAATCTTCAAGGTTTCAATTGAGTCATTCAGAAAACGCCAGTCTAATCAGAATCACCTGTAAATAGAAACAGTATTCTCTTTATTTATCAGCTTCATACGTATTCTGAGCTTTATAAACAGCAATTCTTAATGTTTGAAAGCCCTTTCCTTGGAAAAACAATATCTAGAGTAGCCGCAAATGTAAACTTCATCCTTACTCTCCTCAGTTGAGAGTTTTTTACCTCTAATCTCAGTGATTGAACTAGGCCATAAAGATAGCACGGCTCTGTTATACAGCATTTCAAGTGTTTCTTACATGTTTCTAGTCACTTCCCGGGACTTTCCTAGTGTATTTTAAGAGTTTTACCAAAATTAGAATTTTCCAGAAGTAGATACATGAATCTTCAGGATGTAAACTTTGTCATTTAGAAAATGCCAGGCAATTCAGCCTCAATTGTAATTATAAACAGTATTCGCTCCATTGATCAACCTAATACACATATTCTGAGCTTTAAAAACAGCAATTCCTCATGTTGGAAGCACTTTCTTTAGAAAAACACCATCTAGAGTAGCCGGAATTGTAAACATTATCATGACTCTCTTCATTTGAGAGTTTTCTACCTCTAATCTCTCTGATTGAACTAGGCCATCAGGATAGAACGGCTCTATTTACCCGCATTTAAACTGTTTCTTACATGTCTCTAATCATTTCTGGGACTATCATTGTGTATTGTAAGAGTTTTACCAAAAGTAGACAGTTTTCCCAGAAGTATACACATGAATCTTCAAGAGTTAAATTGTGCCATTCAGAAAACGCCAGGCAATTCGGCCTCAGTTATAAATATAAACAGTATTCTCTTCATTTATCAGCTTCATACCCATATTCTCAGCTTTTTAAACAGAAATTCTCAATGTTTGAAAGCACTTTCTTCGGAAATACATCATCTAAAGTAGCCAGAATGGAAAACATTATCTGTTCTCCCGGCATTACGCAGCATTCTGTCTCTATTCTCCCTGATTGAAAATGAACATAAAGATAGAACGGCTCTATGTACCAGCATTTCAAGTGTTTCTTACATGTTTCTAATCATTTCTAGGGACTATCATGGTGTCTGTTAAGCGTTTAACCAAAAGTAGACAGTTTTCCTAGAAGTATAAACAGGAATGTTCAAGGTTTCAATTGAATCATTCAGAAAACGCCACTCTAATCAGAATCACCTGTAAATAGAAAGAGTATTCTCTTTATTTATCAGCTTCCTACATATTCTAAACTTTATAAACAGCAATTCTTAATGTTTGAAAGCACATTCTTCGGAAATATGTCATCTAAGGTAGCCAGAATGGTAAACATTATCTGTACTGTCGTCATTACGCAGCATTCTGTCTCTAATCTCCGTGATTGAACATGAAAATAAAGATAGAACGGCTCTATGTACCACCATTTCAAGTGTTTCTTACATGTTTCTAAACCTTTCTCGGGACTATCATTGTGTCTGTTAAGCGTTTTACCAAAAGTAGACAGTCTTCCTACAAGTATACACAGGAATCTTCAAGGTTTAAATTGAGTCATTAAAAAACGCCTGTCTAATCAGAATCACCTGTGAATATAAACAGTATTCTCTTCATTTATCAGCTTCACAAATAGTCTGAGCTTTATAAATGGAAATTCTTAATGATTGAAAGCACTTTATTTGGAAAAACATCATCTAAAATAGCCAGAATGGTAAACATTATCTGTACAATCGTCATTTCCCAGCATTCTGTCTCTAATCTCCGTGATTGAACATGAAAATAAAGATAGAACGGCTCTATGTACCAGCATTTCAAGTGTTTCTTACATGTTTCTAATCATTTCTCGGGACTATCATTGTGTCTGTTAAGCGTTTTACCAAAAGTAGGCAGTCTTCCTACAAGTATACACAGGAATCTTCAAGGTTTAAATTGAGTCATTCAAAAAACGCCAGTCTAATCAGAATCACCTGTGAATATAAACAGTATTCTCTTCATTTATCAGCTTCATACCCATATTGTTAGCTTTTTAAACGGAAATTCTTAATGTTTGAAAGCACTTTCTTCAGTAATACATCATCTAAAGTAGACAGAATGGTAAACATTATCTCTACTCTTGTCATTACCCAGCATTCTATCTCTAAGCTCCGGGATTGAACATGAACATAAAGATAGAAAGGCTCTATGTACCAACATTTCAAGTGTTTCTTACAAGTTTATAATCATTTCTCGGGAATATCATTGCGTATGTTAAGCGTTTTACCAAAAGTAGACAGTTTTCCTAGAAGTATACACACAGGAATCTTCAAGGTTTCAATTGAGTATTTCAGAAAACGCCAGTCTAATCAGAATCACTTGTAAATAGAAACAGTATTCTCTTTATTTATCAGCTTCCTACATATTCTAAGCTTTATAAACAGCAATTCTTAATGTTTGAAAGCACATTCTTCGGAAATATGTCATCTAAGGTAGCCAGAATGGAAAACATTATCTGTTCTCTCGGCATTACGCAGCATTCTATCTCTAAGCTCCGGGATTGAACATGAACATAAAGATAGAAAGGCTCTATGTACCAGCATTTCAAGTGTTTCTTACAAATTTCTAATCATTTCTCGGGAATATCATTGCGTATGTTAAGCGTTTTACCAAAAGTAGACAGTTTTCCTAGAAGTATACACACAGGAATCTTCAAGGTTTCAATTGAGTCATTCAGAAAACGCCAGTCTAATCAGAATCACCTGTGAATATAAACAGTATTCTCTTCATTTATCAGCTTCACAAATAGTCTGAGCTTTATAAATGGAAATTCTTAATGTTTGAAAGCACTTTATTTGGAAAAACATCATCTAAAATAGCCAGAATGGTAAATATTATCTGTACAGTCGTCATTTTCCAGCATTCTGTGTCTAATCTCCGTGATTGAACATGAACATAAAGATAGAACGGCTCTATGTACCAGCATTTCAAGTGTTTCTTACATGTTTCTAATCATTTCTAGGTACTATCACTGTGTCTGTTAAGTGTTTAACCAAAAGTAGACTGTTTTCCTAGAAGTATAAAGAGCAATGTTCAAGGTTTCAATTGAGTCATTCAAAAAACGCCAGTCTAATCAGAATCACCTGTAAATAGAAACAGTATTCTCTTTATTTATCAGCTTCCTACATATTCTGAGCTTTATAAACAGCAATTCTAAATGTTTGAAAGCACATTCTTCGGAAATATGTCATCTAAGGTAGCCAGAATGGTAAACATTATCTGTACTGTCGTCATTACGCAGCATTCTGTCTCTAATCTCCGTGATTGAACAAGAAAATAAAGATAGAACGGCTCTATGTACCACCATTTCAAGTGTTTCTTACATGTTTCTAATCATTTCTCAGGACTATCATTGTGTCTCTTAACCGTTTTACCAAAAGTAGACAGTCTTCCTACAAGTATACACAGGAATCTTCAAGGTTTAAATTGAGTCATTAAAAAACGCCAGTCTAATCAGAATCACCTGTGAATATAAACAGTATTCTCTTCATTTATCAGCTTCATACCCATATTGTCAGCTTTTTAAACGGATATTCTTAATGTTTGAAAGCCCTTTCTTCGGTAATACATCATCTAAAGTAGACAGAATGGTAAACATTATCTCTACTCTTGTCATTACCCAGCATTCTATCTCTAAGCTCCGGGATTGAACATGAACATAAAGATAGAAAGGCTCTATGTACCAGCATTTCAAGTGTTTCTTACAAGTTTCTAATCATTTCTCGGGAATATCATTGCGTATGTTAAGCGTTTTACCAAAAGTAGACAGTTTTCCTAGAAGTATACACACAGGAATCTTCAAGGTTTCAATTGAGTCATTCAGAAAACGCCAGTCTAATCAGAATCACCTGTAAATAGAAACAGTATTCTCTTTATTTATCAGCTTCATACGTATTCTGAGCTTTATAAACAGCAATTCTTAATGTTTGAAAGCCCTTTCCTTGGAAAAACAACATCTAGAGTAGCCGCAATTGTAAACTTCATCCTTACTCTCCTCAGTTGAGAGTTTTTTACCTCTAATCTCAGTGATTGAACTAGGCCATAAAGATAGCACGGCTCTGTTATACAGCATTTCAAGTGTTTCTTACATGTTTCTAGTCACTTCCCGGGACTTTCCTAGTGTATTTTAAGAGTTTTACCAAAATTAGAATTTTCCAGAAGTAGATACATGAATCTTCAGGATGTAAACTTTGTCATTTAGAAAATGCCAGGCAATTCAGCCTCAATTGTAATTATAAACAGTATTCGCTCCATTGATCAACCTAATACACATATTCTGAGCTTTAAAAACAGCAATTCCTCATGTTGGAAGCACTTTCTTTGGAAAAACACCATCTAGAGTAGCCGGAATTGTAAACATTATCATGACTCTCTTCATTTGAGAGTTTTCTACCTCTAATCTCTCTGATTGAACTAGGCCATCAGGATAGAACGGCTCTATTTACCCGCATTTAAACTGTTTCTTACATGTCTCTAATCATTTCTGGGACTATCATTGTGTATTGTAAGAGTTTTACCAAAAGTAGACAGTTTTCCCAGAAGTATACACATGAATCTTCAAGAGTTAAATTGTGCCATTCAGAAAACGCCAGGCAATTCGGCCTCAGTTGTAAATATAAACAGTATTCTCTTCATTTATCAGCTTCATACCCATATTGTCAGCTTTGTAAAAGGAAATTCTTAATGTTTGAAAGCACTTTCTTCAGTAATACATCATCTAAAGTAGACAGAATGGTAAACATTACCTCTACTCTTGTCATTACCCTGCATTCTATCTCTAAGCTCCGGGATTGAACATGAACATAAAGATAGAAAGGCTCCATGTACCAGCATTTCAAGTGTTTCTTACAAGTTTCTAATCATTTCTCGGGAATATCATTGCGTATGTTAAGCGTTTTACCAAAAGTAGACAGTTTTCCTAGAAGTATACACACAGGAATCTTCAAAGTTTCAATTGAGTCATTCAGAAAACGCCAGTCTAATCAGAATCACTTGTAAATAGAAACAGTATTCTCTTTATTTATCAGCTTCCTACATATTCTAAGCTTTATAAACAGCAATTCTTAATGTTTGAAAGCACATTCTTCGGAAATATGTCATCTAAGGTAGCCAGAATGGTAAACATTATCTGTACTGTCATCATTACGCAGCATTTTGTCTCTAATCTCCGTGATTGAACATGAAAATAAAGATAGAACGGCTCTATGTACCAGCATTTCAAGTGTTTCTTACAAGTTTCTAATCATTTCTCGGGAATATCATTGCGTATGTTAAGCGTTTTACTAAAAGTAGACAGTTTTTCTAGAAGTATACACACAGGAAACTTCAAGGTTTCAATAGAGTCATTCAGAAAACGCCAGTCTAATCAGAATCACCTGTGAATAGAAACAGTATTCTCTTCATTTATCAGCTTCATACCCATATTTTCAGCTTTTTAAACGGAAATTCTTAATGTTTGAAAGCACTTTCTTCGGACATACATCATCTAAAGTAGCCAGAATGGAAAACATTATCTGTTCTCTCGGCATTACGCAGCATTCTATCTCTAAGCTCCGGGATTGAACATGAACATAAAGATAGAAAGGCTCTATGTACCAGCATTTCAAGTGTTTCTTACAAGTTTCTAATCATTTCTCGGGAATATCATTGCGTATGTTAAGCGTTTTACCAAAAGTAGACAGTTTTCCTAGAAGTATACACACAGGAATCTTCAAGGTTTCAATTGAGTCATTCAGAAAACGCCAGTCTAATCAGAATCACCTGTGAATATAAACAGTATTCTCTTCATTTATCAGCTTCACAAATAGTCTGAGCTTTATAAATGGAAATTCTTAATGTTTGAAAGCACTTTATTTGGAAAAACATCATCTAAAATAGCCAGAATGGTAAATATTATCTGTACAGTCGTCATTTTCCAGCATTCTGTGTCTAATCTCCGTGATTGAACATGAACATAAAGATAGAACGGCTCTATGTACCAGCATTTCAAGTGTTTCTTACATGTTTCTAATCATTTCTAGGTACTATCACTGTGTCTGTTAAGCGTTTAACCAAAAGTAGAAAGTTTTCCTAGAAGTATAAAGAGGAATGTTCAAGGTTTCAATTGAGTCATTCAAAAAACGCCAGTCTAATCAGAATCACCTGTAAATAGAAACAGTATTCTCTTTATTTATCAGCTTCCTACATATTCTGAGCTTTATAAACAGCAATTCTAAATGTTTGAAAGCACATTCTTCGGAAATATGTCATCTAAGGTAGCCAGAATGGTAAACATTATCTGTACTGTCGTCATTACGCAGCATTCTGTCTCTAATCTCCGTGATTGAACAAGAAAATAAAGATAGAACGGCTCTATGTACCACCATTTCAAGTGTTTCTCACATGTTTCTAATCATTTCTCGGGACTATCATTGTGTCTGTTAACCGTTTTACCAAAAGTAGACAGTCTTCCTACAAGTATACACAGGAATCTTCAAGGTTTAAATTGAGTGATTAAAAAACGCCAGTCTAATCAGAATCACCTGTGAATATAAACAGTATTCTCTTCATTTATCAGCTTCATACCCATATTGTCAGCTTTTTAAACGGATATTCTTAATGTTTGAAAGCCCTTTCTTCGGTAATACATCATCTAAAGTAGACAGAATGGTTAACATTATCTCTACTCTTGTCATTACCCAGCATTCTATCTCTAAGCTCCGGGATTGAACATGAACATAAAGATAGAAAGGCTCTATGTACCAGCATTTCAAGTGTTTCTTACAAGTTTCTAATCATTTCTCGGGAATATCATTGCGTATGTTAAGCGTTTTACCAAAAGTAGACAGTTTTCCTAGAAGTATACACACAGGAATCTTCAAGGTTTCAATTGAGTCATTCAGAAAACGCCAGTCTAATCAGAATCACCTGTAAATAGAAACAGTATTCTCTTTATTTATCAGCTTCATACGTATTCTGAGCTTTATAAACAGCAATTCTTAATGTTTGAAAGCCCTTTCCTTGGAAAAACAACATCTAGAGTAGCCGCAATTGTAAACTTCATCCTTACTCTCCTCAGTTGAGAGTTTTTTACCTCTAATCTCAGTGATTGAACTAGGCCATAAAGATAGCACGGCTCTGTTATACAGCATTTCAAGTGTTTCTTACATGTTTCTAGTCACTTCCCGGGACTTTCCTAGTGTATTTTAAGAGTTTTTCCAAAATTAGAATTTTCCAGAAGTAGATACATGAATCTTCAGGATGTAAACTTTGTCATTTAGAAAATGCCAGGCAATTCAGCCTCAATTGTAATTATAAACAGTATTCGCTCCATTGATCAACCTAATACACATATTCTGAGCTTTAAAAACAGCAATTCCTCATGTTGGAAGCACTTTCTTTGGAAAAACACCATCTAGAGTAGCCGGAATTGTAAACATTATCATGACTCTCTTCATTTGAGAGTTTTCTACCTCTAATCTCTCTGATTGAACTAGGCCATCAGGATAGAACGGCTCTATTTACCCGCATTTAAACTGTTTCTTACATGTCTCTAATCATTTCTGGGACTATCATTGTGTATTGTAAGAGTTTTACCAAAAGTAGACAGTTTTCCCAGAAGTATACACATGAATCTTCAAGAGTTAAATTGTGCCATTCAGAAAACGCCACGCAATTCGGCCTCAGTTGTAAATATAAACAGTATTCGCTTCATTTATCAGCTTCATACCCATATTCTCAGCTTTTTAAACAGAAATTCTCAATGTTTGAAAGCACTTTCTTCGGTAATACATCATCTAAAGTAGCCAGAATGGAAAACATTATCTGTTCTCTCGGCATTACGCAGCATTCTGTCTCTATTCTCCCTGATTGAAAATGAACATAAAGATAGAACGGCTCTATGTACCAGCATTTCAAGTGTTTCTTACATGTTTCTAATCATTTCTAGGGACTATCATGGTGTCTGTTAAGCGTTTAACCAAAAGTAGACAGTTTTCCTAGAAGTATAAACAGGAATGTTCAAGGTTTCAATTGAATCATTCAGAAAACGCCACTCTAATCAGAATCACCTGTAAATAGAAAGAGTATTCTCTTTATTTATCAGCTTCCTACATATTCTAAACTTTATAAACAGCAATTCTTAATGTTTGAAAGCACATTCTTCGGAAATATGTCATCTAAGGTAGCCAGAATGGTAAACATTATCTGTACTGTCGTCATTACGCAGCATTCTGTCTCTAATCTCCGTGATTGAACATGAAAATAAAGATAGAACGGCTCTATGTACCACCATTTCAAGTGTTTCTTACATGTTTCTAAACCTTTCTCAGGACTATCATTGTGTCTGTTAAGCGTTTTACCAAAAGTAGACAGTCTTCCTACAAGTATACACAGGAATCTTCAAGGTTTAAATTGAGTCATTAAAAAACGCCTGTCTAATCAGAATCACCTGTGAATATAAACAGTATTCTCTTCATTTATCAGCTTCACAAATAGTCTGAGCTTTATAAATGGAAATTCTTAATGATTGAAAGCACTTTATTTGGAAAAACATCATCTAAAATAGCCAGAATGGTAAACATTATCTGTACAATCGTTATTTCCCAGCATTCTGTCTCTAATCTCCGTGATTGAACATGAAAATAAAGATAGAACGGCTCTATGTACCAGCATTTCAAGTGTTTCTTACATGTTTCTAATCATTTCTCGGGACTATCATTGTGTCTGTTAAGCGTTTTACCAAAAGTAGGCAGTCTTCCTACAAGTATACACAGGAATCTTCAAGGTTTAAATTGAGTCATTCAAAAAACGCCAGTCTAATCAGAATCACCTGTGAATATAAACAGTATTCTCTTCATTTATCAGCTTCATACCCATATTGTCAGCTTTTTAAACGGAAATTCTTAATGTTTGAAAGCACTTTCTTCAGTAATACATCATCTAAAGTAGACAGAATGGTAAACATTATCTCTACTCTTGTCATTACCCAGCATTCTATCTCTAAGCTCCGGGATTGAACATGAACATAAAGATAGAAAGGCTCTATGTACCAACATTTCAAGTGTTTCTTACAAGTTTATAATCATTTCTCGGGAATATCATTGCGTATGTTAAGCGTTTTACCAAAAGTAGACAGTTTTCCTAGAAGTATACACACAGGAATCTTCAAGGTTTCAATTGAGTATTTCAGAAAACGCCAGTCTAATCAGAATCACTTGTAAATAGAAACAGTATTCTCTTTATTTATCAGCTTCCTACATATTCTAAGCTTTATAAACAGCAATTCTTAATGTTTGAAAGCACATTCTTCGGAAATATGTCATCTAAGGTAGCCAGAATGGAAAACATTATCTGTTCTCTCGGCATTACGCAGCATTCTATCTCTAAGCTCCGGGATTGAACATGAACATAAAGATAGAAAGGCTCTATGTACCAGCATTTCAAGTGTTTCTTACAAGTTTCTAATCATTTCTCGGGAATATCATTGCGTATGTTAAGCGTTTTACCAAAAGTAGACAGTTTTCCTAGAAGTATACACACAGGAATCTTCAAGGTTTCAATTGAGTCATTCAGAAAACGCCAGTCTAATCAGAATCACCTGTGAATATAAACAGTATTCTCTTCATTTATCAGCTTCACAAATAGTCTGAGCTTTATAAATGGAAATTCTTAATGTTTGAAAGCACTTTATTTTGAAAAACATCATCTAAAATAGCCAGAATGGTAAATATTATCTGTACAGTCGTCATTTTCCAGCATTCTGTGTCTAATCTCCGTGATTGAACATGAACATAAAGATAGAACGGCTCTATGTACCAGCATTTCAAGTGTTTCTTACATGTTTCTAATCATTTCTAGGTACTATCACTGTGTCTGTTAAGCGTTTAACCAAAAGTAGAAAGTTTTCCTAGAAGTATAAAGAGGAATGTTCAAGGTTTCAATTGAGTCATTCAAAAAACGCCAGTCTAATCAGAATCACCTGTAAATAGAAACAGTATTCTCTTTATTTATCAGCTTCCTACATATTCTGAGCTTTATAAACAGCAATTCTAAATGTTTGAAAGCACATTCTTCGGAAATATGTCATCTAAGGTAGCCAGAATGGTAAACATTATCTGTACTGTCGTCATTACGCAGCATTCTGTCTCTAATCTCCGTGATTGAACAAGAAAATAAAGATAGAACGGCTCTATGTACCACCATTTCAAGTGTTTCTCACATGTTTCTAATCATTTCTCGGGACTATCATTGTGTCTGTTAACCGTTTTACCAAAAGTAGACAGTCTTCCTACAAGTATACACAGGAATCTTCAAGGTTTAAATTGAGTGATTAAAAAACGCCAGTCTAATCAGAATCACCTGTGAATATAAACAGTATTCTCTTCATTTATCAGCTTCATACCCATATTGTCAGCTTTTTAAACGGATATTCTTAATGTTTGAAAGCCCTTTCTTCGGTAATACATCATCTAAAGTAGACAGAATGGTAAACATTATCTCTACTCTTGTCATTACCCAGCATTCTATCTCTAAGCTCCGGGATTGAACATGAACATAAAGATAGAAAGGCTCTATGTACCAGCATTTCAAGTGTTTCTTACAAGTTTCTAATCATTTCTCGGGAATATCATTGCGTATGTTAAGCGTTTTACCAAAAGTAGACAGTTTTCCTAGAAGTATACACACAGGAATCTTCAAGGTTTCAATTGAGTCATTCAGAAAACGCCAGTCTAATCAGAATCACCTATAAATAGAAACAGTATTCTCTTTATTTATCAGCTTCATACGTATTCTGAGCTTTATAAACAGCAATTCTTAATGTTTGAAAGCCCTTTCCTTGGAAAAACAACATCTAGAGTAGCCGCAAATGTAAACTTCATCCTTACTCTCCTCAGTTGAGAGTTTTTTACCTCTAATCTCAGTGATTGAACTAGGCCATAAAGATAGCACGGCTCTGTTATACAGCATTTCAAGTGTTTCTTACATGTTTCTAGTCACTTCCCGGGACTTTCCTAGTGTATTTTAAGAGTTTTACCAAAATTAGAATTTTCCAGAAGTAGATACATGAATCTTCAGGATGTAAACTTTGTCATTTAGAAAATGCCAGGCAATTCAGCCTCAATTGTAATTATAAACAGTATTCGCTCCATTGATCAACCTAATACACATATTCTGAGCTTTAAAAACAGCAATTCCTCATGTTGGAAGCACTTTCTTTGGAAAAACACCATC